>NW_020194709.1:2671792-2729796 GCF_003025115.1 Trichoderma citrinoviride | reverse complement strand
GCCGCCGAAGCCGCCGCAGACGCGGCAGCAGCAGCCGGTGGGGAAACTGGAGCAGTTCCACGCGGACGTCTGCCGGCTCGCGCCGCAGATGAGCTCGCGTTAGCTGCAGCACGCGTTCAGCCAGCGCTCCCTACCGGACTCCTCCCCAGACATGCGCCCGCAGTCGCGCGGCGACCACCCGCAGTGCGGGTACACATACAGAAGAAGGGAACGAGGAGTAGGGGGGAAGAGCTAGCACTAGAGACCGATTGTCTTCTTAACACACGATACACACATATCAGCGGCAGAGTAAGACCCCGATGCTGGAGCCGTTCGTTTAGCAGCCGCGGCAGAGGGGGCAGTCGGGGCTTCCGGAGAGCTGGCCGGTCGAGCGGCGGCGTCCGAAGGAGAGGCGGTAGGGGTACTGCCGGTAGTGGCGGGGGAAACTCGCGCAGTTCCAATAGGAGGTCCAGGTCCCGGTCTTCGTCGAGCGCGGGCCGCTCTTCGGGTTTATGTCGCCGCCGGAGCTGCAGCACGCGGTCGAGATGGCGCTCCCGCCCGACGCGAGGCAGAAGGCGCCGTCGCAGCGGTGCGAGCGGGCGCTGCCTGGCCCGTCGCGGCGGATGAAGCGGCGCATGCTCCAGTAGTTCTTCCGCGAGTCGGGGTTCCTAGGGCAGTGCCCCTTCGGGTGCCCCGTCGACTCGGAGTGCCGGCACTGCACGCGGCCACGGCCGCGCCCGCACCGGTACACCTAGGGGCACAAAGGGCAGCTATGCCAGTTCAGCGCCAACGTCTGCCGCCTCCCCGTACAATGGTAACCCCCGCAGTAAGCGCTCGAAATACCATTCCCCCCAATGTTCCGCAAGAAGGGACCCAAGCCGGGACGCGACTGCGCACGACACGGCCGCTTACGCCGCTGCAAAAACCCCCACCTCAACCGCGTAGTCCGATACTTATTCTACAAACCCGGCTTTACTAACAAATCCACAAACTATACTGAAAAAACCCAGCAAAAACAAAACACTATAGTAACCGTTACAAAAACTCAATGTTTCCTACCAACCCCTCTGTTCCTCTCCCTTACTTGTTTTCATATATCCCCCCGACCTAAATACAAGAGTACTCCTCAGACCTTTCCCTGTAATCTGTCGGTACTAATGAGGTAAAGCAGACATCTGATCTACGAATAGAAGAGCGTAGTCTCCGCTTCGTTACCGGTATAGTTTAGTCCGTAGTAAGGTCATAGTCACCATCTAGTCTCCGTAGTGCGGAATATATTACTCGTTTCTTCGTCACTCGACACTAGTTTGAGACTCACGCGGTCCAGAACTAGCGGTAAGACAGACGTGGAAATATTGTGGTACACTATGCCTTGATAGTATCAGTTCAGCTTTGAGGGTCTAGGGGTTTGATTGTTAAGTGGGACTTAGCTATTGGGAACCATATATACGGAGAAGGAGGGAGCATCCGCCCATCGGCAGTTATTTGAGGTTATTTGTATATGTATAGTTTGGCTTTCTTGAGGTCTTCTATTTTTCTCCGGTGCTAACCACGTTCATTAGAAGCTTTTCGAGCTTTCTGCTTCTTTTCGGGTTCGTTTGGGGTACGTTGGACTAAAGCGGGCGAACGAACGAACGATAAGGGAGCGTGTTTTAGGTCAGGTATATTGAAAGAGTCCGCAGTAGTTTCCCAACTATAATCTAGAACTGACTGGGCACTGAGCGGCAAAAGGGAAGTAAAGGAAATGGAACGCGGCTTATGGGACTGGTAAAGTTATACATCAACGCCTCTGCAGCCGCCCGCCGCGAGGGCGCGCAGCTGCGACAGGAGCGCGGACTGGGCGGCGGGCGCGGCGGCCTGCGCGGTCTCCTTGGCCTCGTGGGCGGAGGAGGGGATCTTGTCGGCGAGCTTGGAGACTGCGTCTGAGGGGGAGGAGGAGGAGGAGGAGCTTGGTGATGGCGACGAAGACATTGTGGGCGTGGATTGGCGGAGTGAGGAGGGAGGGAGGAGAGGAGAGGAGAGGAGAGAGAAGAGATAGTAGAGGGGACTGCGGAAAAAAGGAGAGCGAAGACGGAGCTGGAGCTGGAGTTGTAGCGGGAGGTTGAGCAGGAGGAGGAAGAGAAAGATGCGACAAGGATGATATAATGCGTTGTTTGCTATATGCAGTTAGGCGAGCCAAGTACCTGTACTGGCCGCGATCGATTATTAGCGCTGGTGGGCAGCGCGCATCCAGCAAGCTCAAGCTTGTGGGCGAACGGAGAGAAGGAACCTGTTCGGTCGGAGGGATGTTCACATTACAAAACACAAGAATAATATGTTGACGACCTATGGAGCCATGTTTTTGCTTGAGATTGTATAAAACCCTCGTGATGGTGCCGTATGACTGCTGTTCCTTTTTTTCCCACCCTTCCCTGGGGGCTTTTTTACTTCTTCACGATGGACGAACGCTTGTGATTCTGCTGGATACCGGACTGGGTACGTGCACCTTGGTAGCAGAAAGCACATGTCAAACAACTGTACACCACAACACTGCCTTCAAGCTGTTACATCCTGAGGACTTACCACCACCGACAAGTCTCACTACTCAACAAGCGCATCTCTCTTCACACATCCATAGCAATAAAAATTCATACAACAGAATCACAATAACCCTCTTAATGCAATTACCGCCGGGCCCACGACCCTCAAAGCCCAGCCCATCTCAGTCCCGCCCCGAACCTCGGCTCGTTGCTCCGGCTCCAAAAAGGCGCCACCAAGCCACGGGCCCCCGCGTGACAGCCGGCCTTTTCAAGAACATTGACGGAAACTACCGTCTACACTCGGGCAGAATGGAAGAACCCGTTGTGAAAAGTGATCAGTACCCTTGGCTCCAGCTTGAGGGTCCTGATCTACGAGCGATTACCTTGGATAAGGTACGGTACGCTTCAGGTTCTTGCCTGCACAAGTACCGGTACCTCGGCCTGGGATCCCATCTTGCCGAAGGCCCCCCCAAGCCCGCCCGTGGGGTAACAGGAAGAAGCGGGGCCAGACTTCATGTCAACCCCACGTTCTGTCATTTGCTCATGTGTACGATAGTAGTACTACTAGTACTAGCAAGCAATCACATGTCAAGCCAAATCCTCCGTTTGTTTCATTCAGACAACATGACGATTGCTTCAATTCAGAAATAGTAATATACATCCGGAACAGACTCCGGGGTATAGCCCGGAACAGACCCTTCCCATTCATCGTAATCATCATCATCACCACCCTTCCCAATCATCACTATCATCATCATAATCACCATCCTCAGAAGTCTTCTCCATCGAATCCTCCCAGCGCCTCTTCACATTCGACACAATCTCCTCCACACCGCTCCATATCCGCTTCCTATTCCTCAACCCCTTCAGCTTCCCCTCATTCCTCTTAATCTCCGTATACAGCTGATGCCAGTTCGTCTTATCCCTCGGCAGCCTCACGGGCATCATCGCCCTCTTCTTCTCCACAAACGCCTCCCTCTGTGCTTCCAGCTCCGGCGGCACGGCTGGAGTCTTGGGCTCGTTTTCCTCCCAGATGGCATAGAAATCGGGCTCCGTCGTCCTCAAGACCTCTGCTCTGCGCAGTCGTTCGGCGGTGTATGCCTCCTCTAGCTCTCGCTTCTGCTTCAGGTACGACGCGTCCGCCATGGCCCACGGATACGGCGTCGCGTCCTCGCACCACGCTTCGTACACCCACGGCATCTCCCGAACCAGAAGCGTATGCCACAGCGTCATCGGGAGATGACAAAACGCTCTCGACGCAAGCCGCAGCGCAGCAATGTCCTTCGAATCGAGACCCCAAGCAATCGCATGCTTCAACTCAGTAGGCAGCTTCCAAAACGGATCCCCAGAAACCTCTCGTTCGTCGTCGTCCTCCTCCTGCTCCTCCATCCGCTCCGGGAACGGACTCCCTCGACTATCAAAGTCCTCCGCGTCCGAGACGGCAGCCTCGCAAATCTCCCTAAAGCCGGGGATGAAGATGGGATTCGCAGCCAAATACTCGGACCCGAGCAGGCAGGCCCACTTCCAGCCCCTGTTGCGGGCATCGACGACGTCGGGATGCCGCGTGCCAAACATGTTGCGGGAGCCGTTGCACTCGAGCTTCATGAGCGAGTCGAGGCTGACCGTGCCCATGCGCTGCTTGCTTATCCTGATGAAGATTTCGAAACACGTAGGGTGAAACGGGAGGACATAGGTCCCCCATCCAAACAGCTAAAAGTTCTCGTCAGCCACTCACACGCATGCCTCGTAGAAGCAAAAAGAACCACCACGTACATCTTTCCATGTATCGCTGAGATTAGACGCATGGAACCAGTCCGCGCCCCCGCGGATCGGCGCGCACCTCACGTCGCCCCCGTTAGGCGGCATGCAGTCCGAAAGCCCCGTAAGATGGTACTGTTTTGATTCCCTCTCAAAGTCCATGTCGTCGCCGCTCGGCGTCCAGTCCTCCGTCTTCTTGTAGAGTCCCTGCACGGTATGGCAGTCCATCATCTCGTCAAGAGAGAGTCGATCTCCGTGGTACCCTCGAGTGTTGCAGCAGCCAGGGCCAGCCACGTGCTCATATCTGCGAGCCGTCGGGAGCGCCATGATGTGCATGTCCACGCCGATGTCGTCGTCTTTTGCTCCGCCGTCTGGATCGTACGGCGCACTTAGCGGCATGAAATCCGTGTCGTACTCTGGCTGAGGATCGAGTCCATTGGACGTGAAGAACCAACGATCCTCCTCCAAATCGGAATCCGAGTCTCCGTATATCTCAGAACCAGGCACCTCCCCCATCACCACATCCCCAACCTCCTCCGCGTCCTCATCATACTCCAAGGGCTCATCATCATCCTCCTCATCATCGCTCTCAGGCACATACGTAGCATCATCCGCATCCTCCTCATACAGCCTCAAGCAAAACTGCAGCTCCCCAGGCGGCCTCCCCCGATACACCGCCGCGCACCCGCCATCCGGGCACTCCGCCGCGTCGCCCCCCGTCACGGCGACCCAGTCCCGGCCCTTGTGCCTGCTGACGTACGAATTGCCCCAGGCGGCGCTCCGGGGCTCGCTGTGGGTCCGGAGCCGGTTGATGTTGAACGTGACGCCGCAGAGCTGACAGCCCGTCTACGTATTTCACCATCGCATAGTCAGTAGTTCGTTTTCGCTATGCAAAATCCGGGCCCGTCTTCTTTGGGGAGAGAGGTGAAGAAGAGCATCTTTCTTACCTTGTCGGTGGAAGCTGGTCAACATACGCCATGTATTAGCCCTGTGCGTGTTGTGGGCTCGTTCTTTTACTTACTCATTGGATACGAGGCGCGCGTCTCATGCACAAGAGGCATATGCCCATGTACAATGTCCGCTGCAATGGCAAGGTGAAGGGGGTTATAAGACAAGGTATGTATGTATGTAGGTATGTAGGCTGGGATGTCATGCCTCCTCTTGCTGCCTGCATATGTATGTGTTCCTACCCCTCATGGCCCCTCTACTACCCCAGGAGTCATTGATCCGGGGCTGAGCTGTGTGCTTACATACGCCTCCGTGTAACTGCCGGAGCATCACAGAACAGCTGCGTTTATCACCAACTGTGCTATAAACCACACCATGTTACAAGCTAATGATTCGATTTGCTATCAATAATCCCTTACAGTCGGGTGGCCAAGACTCCGTCGCCAGACATCCAAGCAAGTAGCATATGCCAAAACGTATTCCAAATCGCGACCCGAGCAAAACCCATGACTCGCACCAATACGCCAAGCTTCTCGCTCTACTAATTATTCAGAAAACGTGGCCAATCCCCTTCCAAAGCACCGAGGGTAACCAAGCAAGCCGTGCCCTGAGATGCGACTTCACCATGTTAACGTGTACTGCTGGGTAATCTGCTGCTCTTTGTTCTGTCTTTCTTCCCCGTGGCAGAGCTGCGGAATCGTCTGGGTACGTTTCCAGGCCGTCTGCCGTTCGGCACGCAAAGCAGGATGCCCTTCACCTAGAATTGCTTCGACGTCTGCGGAGGATTTATGGCCCGTCCTCGAGAACACCAGCACCCATTATCGCCGTCTCTTTCTACCTGGATAACGGCATCGACGCCCTCCTTCAGCAAATACTCTCGAACGCGGTCCTTGGTGTCCTCCAGAGCAGCGCCGCGGGCCACCGTGACGTGAACAATTCCCAGTAACCGGTCGCCTCCGTAGTCGTCCATCCAGAACTTGGGCGTTGAGTAGCTCACGACGCCTCGCTGCTGTCCAATGCCCGCAAGGACGTTCCGAAGGTTGTATTCGACGCCCTCGGGAACAGTCAAGAGAAGCCGCCTTGCTGATGAGAACACGAGCGGCTGCGCCGACAAAAAGATGAGGGCCGCAATGAAGCAGGAAGCCAGCGGGTCCCACCCGGCCCATCCCCAGAAGCTTGTCAGCACGGTGGACACAATGACGGACACGCTGCCCAAAGTGTCTGCCAAAACATGCAGGTAGATGCCTCGCATATTCTCGTTGTCGTGGTCGTGTCCATGCCCGTGGTGGTGGTTGTGGTCGTGGCCTGCATGGGAACCACAGCCATGGTCATGCTTTTCACCGTGAGAATGGCCATGGCTGTGGCCGTGATCATGGCCGTGGTGGTGGTGTCCGAACGCCATCATGCCAACCAGATTTACAAGTAAGCCAAGGGTGCTCACGACGAAGAGCTCGCCAAGCCGCTTCGTCTGTGTCCCTTCCCACAAGCGTTCGAATGCCTCAAACGCAATTTCAACGCTGAGGAGCCTAAAGAGAAGAGTCAGAACCAATAATCATCACGAAGAACGGTGGGAAACCCACATCAGGAGAATGCCATTGGCAAAGCCACTCAGAGTTTCGACCTTTCCGAAGCCGTACGGAAATCGCTGGCTCTTGGGCCACTTGCTCATGACAGCCGCTAGCAATCCCACGAGCAGGGCGACGCAGTCAAAAAACATGTGAATGCTGTCACTGAGAAGGCCCAAGGAGTCGGTGACGTAGCCGTAAAACGCCTGGATGATCATGAAACCAAAGTTGAGACTGTATCTGGAGTCAGTCACAGTCACTCGAGTCAAGCATGTCATTGGGCGCAGACGTACGACATGAAGTAGAAGATCCGCCTCGAGTCTTTCTCGGCTAGGATGGAATAGAGTATGGGCCACCCAGTCGTGTAGGGGAGGATTGTCCTTGTGAACAGAGACCGCTCAGAGCTATGGCTGTGGCTGGCTTCGTGGCTATGGCTATGGCCGTGGCCGTGGCCGTGGTCGTGGTCGTGGTCGTGGTCGTGGCCATGAGGAGAATGCGAATGGGAGTGTGAGTGTGAGTGGGCGTGGGAGTGCGTGTGGGGGTGGCTGTGAGCGTGATCATGACTGTGGTCGTGATCGTGGTTGTGACTGAATTCGTCAATAGCTTCGGGCGTATAGCGGCTCCTCCTTGCTTGGGACCAGTTCCCCGTTCCTCCTGCCGACGGTTTCTCTGATAGCGAGGTAGAACTGGCATTGGAGGCTTGCGAGTTGCTGTGGCCATGGCGGGGAAAGCTGAACGAGTGCGCGTGCAAGTGAGAGGGCGAAGGCAGTGGCGGCGGTATGGAGTAGGTCTGCGAGCGCGGTTGGGAGCGGGCGTGGGAGTGGGAATTGGAGTGTGAGTGTCCGTGGTCGTAGTTGTGTCCGTGCTCGTGGTCGTGATCGTGTTCGTGGCCGTCATGGTCGTCATGATGCCGGCCTCGGTCCTCGTCGTCCTCCAGCTGCGAGGGCAGCGTCTCGCTCGATACCGTCATCCGCCAGGCGCTGAGCGAGGCCGGCTGGGACTGCGTGTGAACCCGGTGCGTGTGCGTGTGCGGCAATGCCGACGGCATGGGATAAGTGGCTTCCATTGTGTCCATGGTTTCGGGTCGATTCGTGGTCGTCGAGCCGGGAGATTCTGCTTCTATTCGAGTCGGTGATTGGCCAAACGCCGCAAACGAACGCGCTGCCTCGTCGCTTTACGAAAGATGCGTCTCGCGATCAACCAGCGACAGCCGCATCAAGCGCTGTGAAGCGACCAGACGGAGCAATTGGTCGCGATCAAGGCGATCTCGTAGCGACAGCGAGCGAATGTGTGAGGCCCAAGAAAGAAGGACAGGGTCAGTTCCCCTTCCCCCCAGCTTGCATTGTTGAAAGGAAGACAAGGCGAGGATGGAGCCAAGCTGGGTAGGCCGAATAAGGGGAGAGCAGAGAAGAGCAGAGGAGCGTGTGGACGGCCTGGAACCAGACTCGCCTCGCCTCGCAGCACCGAGAAAAATACTTCCCGCTGGCGCAGCTGCCAAGGTGCGCTATTCGAGCACCGCAGTGACCGACTTCAGGAGGGTTGCGGGGCACGTGGAGGCGCTGTTCGGGGGGGGATCCAGCAGCAGCCAGTGAGGGCCAGCGAGGGCCAGCGAGGGCGCTAGCGACCTTATCAGCGCGGGATTAGCGGCAGGTACCGTCGCACCAGGAGCAGGACAGGGCGCGATACCCGCTGCATCTTGGGTTCGAGGCTGTCCGGGTGTGTGTGTCGTTGGGGGGGGATGACGGAGTGACGGTACTTGGCGAATGGAGGCGCGAGGGCACGGGCATTTTCATCAAGTGCAGAGAGAAATTGGTGGTTTGTGCCCAACAACAGCTGAGACAGATCGGATCCGAGATGAGGTACGATCAGGCTGATCAGTCGCTGCAATCACGGTGACGCAACAGGGAAGGCGGTCTGGAAAGGGGGCCGATTTGTCGAGTCGAGGTCAAGCGAGTAGATTCCGTCTGTTCAAGTCGAGATGGAGGAATGACGATGGCGGTCAAGGCGTCAACCGGGGCCTCTAAACATGAAGGGTAAGGTATGAGCGAACTCTCTCTCTCTTTTAGCCGCAGCCCAACGCCGGTAGAAACCTAAACGCAGCCCCGTGATGGCCCAAGCCGAGTTGTCAACTCCATGCTAAGACGCCTAGCAGCACCTTAATTCAGCCATGAAGCTCACCCTACCCGATCCATACCTGCAGCTGGCTAGAAGCACACAGTCTCCCGACAATTGGACAGATCTCGCCCACGGGATATTCTTCCCACGGGCCAGACTCGCAAGGACCCAATGTCGTGCATCGCGGCGGCACTGATTGGCCATCGGATCCATCCCCACGATCTCCATTGCATGTGGCGCTTGGGCAGATGGACAGGGATTCATGCGATGACGGCAGGGCCCTCACCAGCCACATGGCACCCTCGGCAACCTCGCTGCTGCGCCACAGAAAGTCACCAAATGGCGTTATCAAAACCTCCAGCTTACATGTAGCTTGCTGGCAGCAGCTTGAAGCGTATCATATTCGCAAGTCAACACCAAAAGGCACCGCCAGTGGATGCGCCCAACTTGCGCTTTGTGTCCTCATGCAGCGCTTTTCGCGCCCTCAGAACTCCCATCTCTGCATCGAGGCGCCTTGCGTGTGAGGGCATAACGGAAACAAGCCTCATCACCCCCGTGGTCAGGACAGCTGTCACTGTCTCTCTCGCCAACAGCGCACTGCTCATTCAAGGCCAGGACAGCCACAATGTCGACCACATATTACATCTCGTTCGCTCTCTCCGCAGTCCTCGGCGGCCTGTCCGTCATTGCTCTCGGCTACGTCTGGAGCTTCGCCCTGTGGCTGGGCAAGAAATCCCTTGACATGATTCCCACCCGCTACCAGCCAGCAGAGAAGCCAGAGGATGAACACATTCAGATTCTGGTCGTGGGCGACATTGGCAGGAGCCCGCGAATGCAGTACCACGCCCTGAGCGTTGCCAAGCACGGGAAGAAGGTCGACATTGTCGGTTACAAGGGTGAGAGACCGACATGGCATTAGAGGTTGATTGCGCCAACATGAGGCTCACTGATGTTCATTCTGGACTTATAGAAACCGCCAGACACCCCGATCTCATAGGCAATCCCAACGTGACTGTCTATCCTCTCGCTCCCCAGCCTGAATGGATTGCCTGGGGCACGCTGCCTTTCTTCCTCAACATCCCCTCCAAGGTCATCCAGCAATTTTGGACCTTGTTTGCAACGCTCATGTACACTGCCCCTCCTGCTCAGTGGATCATCATTCAGGTAGCATCAAGTCTACGAGCCTCGCACTCGACCTCATTCTGACAAGTCTGTAGAATCCACCATCTATACCGACGTTTCACGTGGCGCTGTTTGTCGCCTGGGCTCGCGGTAGCAAAGTCATTGTCGACTGGCACAACTATGGCCACACCATCCTGGCACAAAAGTCTCTTCTCCGGCCTCTTGTGCCCTTTTACAAGCTTTACGAAATGAAACTTGGGCGTTACCTAGGAAACGCAAACCTCGCAGTCACAGACGCCATGACGAAGCAGCTGGTGGCCGGAGGTCGATTCAACCTCAAGAACCCCGTCTACACCCTTCACGACCGGCCAGCTGAGATTTTCCAGCCTATGGTTTCTCCAACAGCTCGACTCGAGTTCCTATCACGCCTGGCAGAGACTAAGAATCACGCCAGGAATATTGTTGACGGCACTCTTCGTCTGATAGTAAGCAGCACCTCGTGGACAGCGGATGAAGACTTTGGCATGCTGCTCGATGCACTGGTCGCCTACGCGACGCCAACCTCAGAACAAGAAGACGTTCCACCCATTCTCGCCATCATCACCGGCAAGGGTCCACAGAGACAAGCCTACCTTGACAAGATCAAGGAGCTCCAGGACGGCGGCAGACTCCCCGGCATCCGAATCCTCAGCGCCTGGCTTTCCAACCGAGACTACGCCTCGCTCCTCGCCGCGGCCGATCTCGGCATCTCCCTGCACAAATCCAGCTCCGGGGTGGATCTCCCGATGAAGGTGGTGGACATGTTTGGCGCGGGTCTTCCCGTGGCCGCATATGCTGGCTTCGAGAGCATCGGGGAGCTGGTCAAGGAAGGGCAGAATGGCTGCGGCTTCGAGACCGTGGCAGAGCTCACCGAGATTCTGAAGCGGCTGTTGAGCCTTGAAGGCGCAGAGGAGCTTGCGAGGTTGAAGAAGGGCGCCATTGAGGAGGGCTCGCGCCGGTGGGACGAAGAATGGGACAGCGTCGTTGGGCCACTGTTAGGGGTACCCAACAAGCACACATAGGCCGAGCTCGATAGGATAAGAGCACCGGAACATACCTCTCCGTACAACTGTCAACCCAAAGACTCTATACGTCTGCACTCTCTGTCGCTAGTGATAAAACATTCTTGTTCATACCGCTGTCAATCTGCAACAAATGTGTCGAGCATTGCCCAGCCTCTCAACGCAAGACGCCAAGTAATGCAAGCTATCAGGGCCATCCCGTCCCTCACCAAACGCCATCCACGCTTTTATAATATACTAAAAGCGAAATCCATCATACATTCACACGCACACTCTCTCTCTCTCTCCCCCTCACCCCTCATACACAGTTGCCCCCCCGAGCCCACCGCACTTCTCAGTCCTCCCCCAAACTCTCCCTCACGCACTTCCGACACCGCCTCCGATACTCCTTGTGCTTGCCCTCCTTCTCCTCGCGCAGCATCCGCGCCGCCTCGACGTTGGCCGGGCTCTCCTCGTTGGGGCTGTAGAAGAGGCTAATGACGCTCAGGAGGATCGTCTCGGGCGTCTGCACGGGGCTCCAGCGCTCGGCGGCGGACTCGTACCCGTACTGGTCTTCCTCGGGCGGGTGCAGGATGGAGATGCACAGGGTGCCGTTTTCGTAGATGTTGGGGTGGAAGGGGATCGGGTCCTGGAAGGTCAGGGACGGGGGCATGTGCGGGTAGTTTTCGGGGAAGACGAGGCGGGCGCGGAAGTTGCCTCCTAGAAAAACCACCGTGTCAGCTTGTTGTGTTCTTCCCATTTCATCCCATCCTTGACGGGAGAGGGATGGCGGTTGTGAATGGAGGGATAGCAAAGGGGCGGGAAGATAGGGAGAATGCGCACCGCCATAGTATTTGCAGTCGTCGTTGATCATGAGCATCACCTCCCACTCGAACATGTTGCTATCGTTGACGAGGCCGCAGGATATGCCCGGGAGATCTTTGCCCGTCTGGATTTCCTTGAGCTGGCGCTTCAGCAGCGACGCGGCGGCGGCACCGGCTGAAGCCATGGTATCGATCTTTTACGAGCTGGCCGACAGTAAAGAAGGGGGGTGTTGAATGGATCTGATATATAATATCTCAGCGGAAAGTGAGGGGCGGGCAGGCGGCGGGAAGAGGAGAGGATGTGGTCGTGAGGAAATGGATATGCAGGCGTCAGAGCTTGCTAATAATGGTAATGGTGAAATTGATGAATGGATGACCGAAGGGCGAGTCCAGCCCAGTCAATGTCTGGCGGGAGGCTTTTGGAGCTGGAGGGGTTGCGGGGCTACAGGTCCGCTGTTCCGGCACTGGTTGGGGTGGGCACACGACTCCCGGCAGGCCTGAACCTGGATGGCCGGCAATTTGGAGAGTGCTTCGATTCGGTGACATTTGATATTGTCGAAGCAGTGAGTACATGTTAGTGTTTATCTATCACCAAGCAAACATGTTTGTCTCTCAATCTGCAGTCTATTCACTGTATTTTGGTCATGATCTCTAGCTCAGATGCTGCTGACTCGTGTTACTTGTAAATCCTCATACACAAACAATCAACCAAACTCTTCCAATCTGGGTATCATATAATCATCCAATGCATCCCCCTCCACCTCATTCTACCAATAATCACTTCTTCTTCGACGTCCCAAACCCGGTAAAGCCCATCTGCGCCATCATATCGTCCTCATCGTGCTCGCCCTCAATCCGCACATCGTCGCCGTACTCCGTCTTCACCTTGGCCGCCTGCTCCTTCTCCAGCCGCTTCTTCTCCGCCTCCTCTCTCCGCTTCTTCCTCTTCTCTTCCGCTTCCTTTTGCATCTCTTCTTCTCTCAGCTGCAGCCTGTCTTGTAAGCTCGTGGCTTTTTCCTTCTCGAGCTCTTCTTTCCGACGAATGTAGTACTCGATTCGCGCGTGCACTTCTTCGACCGTCGCTCGCTTGACTTCGGTCGTCTGCCCGGTGTTGAGCAGATGCTGCGTCGTATTCAAATGCTGCGCGATGACTCAATCAGCACTGAACTTTCACCACCAAAGCTGCTCCATCGTCTGCCAAATTCCAATATGCATACCTCTACCCATTGCAGGTTATCCTTGAACGTAAGATCACACGCCTCGCAGTAGAACCCGGCGCCTCGCCCTCGTTTGCCAACGCCCGCTCCCGCAGGCACCAGCTGCGTCTTTCCAACCTGCGCGCTGACATCGATAATGTTCCGCCGCGCCGATGTGTAGGTCTCGTTGCCCGTCGCGGGCTTGTGGTACTTCTTGCCGGCCAGCTTGGCCTCGTAGCGCGCCTTGCCCTCTTCCCGCTCCTTTTGCTCGCGTTCCTTTGCCTTGGCCGCATATTCGTCGAGATCCCAATTCTTGCGGAAGTCGGTGTCGGACGCTGCCTGTCCGTAGGCGCTTTTGCTCTTGGAGTCGGACATGGTTGACGATGGATAATTTTGCGCTGTTGGAATATGAATTGCACAAAGGATAGGAGAACCGGCGCAAAGACCGGGCAGATGCTAAAAGGCTTTGTTGACGCGACACCAAAACCGGATCGTCGATGCTTTTTGACAGTCAGCGGCAAGACAAGGATCCGCCGGCGCTAAGATAAGAAATCGTCAACCCCACCGCGGGGCAGCTTCTTAAATCTATCGGCTCCGATCAAGTTTTCCATTTCGATCGCAACGACGGTTTCGCATGTGTCAATCGAGCCAAGATGCTGTACCTCGTGGGACTCGGTCTCTCTGACGAGACGGACATCACCGTCAAGGGCCTCGAGGTGGTCAAGAAGGCGTCTCGGGTCTACCTTGAGGCTTACACCAGCATTCTGCTCGTGGACCAGTCTGTCTTGGTATGCGCGCGGGATGCGACGACATTCTTCTCGGATGCTCATCTTTTGGCAAAAACAGCTAACGGCTGACTCTCAAAGTAGGAAAGCTACTATGGCCGGCCCATCATTGTTGCCGACCGTGAGATGGTCGAGTCCAACAGCGACGAGATTCTCAGGGACGCGCAGACCGAGGATGTCGCCTTTTGCGTTGTCGGAGATCCCTTTGGGTTTGTTTTCCCCTCGACTGGATCCGCCCTCCCATGCTATGGCGTAACTGACGAAACGTCAACTACAGAGCGACTACACATACCGATCTCGTCATCCGAGCCCGCGAGCTGAAGATCCCTGTGCGAACCGTACCCAACGCCTCCATATTGTCGGGCATCGGAGCCTGCGGCCTGCAGCTCTACAACTTTGGCCAGACCGTCTCCATGGTCTTTTTCACCGACACGTGGAAGCCCTCCTCCTTTTACGACCGGATAAAGGAAAATCGCAGCATTGGGCTACACACTTTGGTTCTCGTCGACATCAAGGTCAAGGAGCAGAGCCTGGAGAACATGGCCAGGGGCCGACTCATCTACGAGCCTCCGCGATACATGACCGTGGGGCAGTGCGCGCAGCAGATGCTCGAGATCGAAGAGGAGCGCAAAGAGGGCGTCTACACCAAGGACAGCTTGGCCATTGGCGCCGCTCGCGTTGGCGGCAAGACGGAAAAGTTCGTCGCGGGGACATTGGAAGAGCTGTGCTCCGCCGATGAGGAGCTGGGACCGCCCCTGCATAGCCTTGTCCTGCTGGGCAAGAGAGCTCATGATTTAGAGCGTGACTACGTGCGGGAATTTGCTATTGATAAGGAGAAGTGGGACAGGATATGGAAGGAGGAATATGGACAGCAGTGAGCGTGCAATGTTCGTATAAAAAAAGAGAGTCGTTTCAATTCATGCTAAACCTCGATGATAATAGTACATGTCATGGGTCATTACTATTTCATATTTTCACGTTTTTTATTCCTCATGTTTTATCGTATCCTTCCTCACAGCTTCTCAAACTCTGACTTATTCGAGGAACGCCACGATCCAACCTCTTCCGCCGAAATCTCGCGCAGCTTGTTCACCTGGGCGGTCTTTCCAGTAATAACACCCTGAGCAACCTCAGCAGCACGGCTGATGAAGTTGCCAAGCTGCAGCGAATAGGTCACACTGGTGGTCTTGACGCGAATAATGCCAATACGGGGGTCATTCTCCGAGCCGTCGTGGACGCCGTCGCCGAGGTCGCCAAGCCACGCCTTCAGACTGCTGCTGTACGTCTTCTTGACCAGCTCGCGATCCTTGACGAGGCCTGCCTGGCCGGAGATGGACGCCCACTCGCCCGAGCTGTTGATAAAGGCGACATTGACGTGGGGGTCGTCAGATAGGTCGTGGGTCTTGCCGGACTCGTTGTTTGTGTGGAAGAGAAGGTCGATGCCTCCGGACTCCTGTTGGTGTAAGTGAATAGGTGGTCGACGGAATTCAGGGCGCATTTCCACGTACTGTGGCGGCAATAGCCATGCAGCGGGAGACCAGGTTGTTCTGAGATGAACCAGCCTCGACGGTTGTCATCATGCCAAACTTGCATTTGGTGATGAAGTTGACGAGGTCAGTGACCTTGGTCTGCAGATCGGCGTCATCTTTGTTGACGCTGGTGTACGGGTCGGCGGTCTTGTTCTCAGACGACATTGTGATGGATATAGAGACGATTCAGTTTCGAAGTCGAATACAGGTGCTGAAATGCGAGTGCAAACCTTGGGGGTTTAGATCTCCAATGAAGCTTGGATCTCGATGCTAATAGCTCTCGTTTTATAGATCATGCGGCGTATTGAAAAGTCACGGTCATCACGGTATCAGAACCCTGTTATGATACACCACCTTCATCATATATACGTAACTTGGAGTTTTGTCGAGTGTCATGAGGCGAGAGCTGCTACGTGAGGGCAAGGAGCATGACGTCAGGAAGATACCTACAGCAGTGGCCTTTTGGCCACCAGGCTGCAAGTACCAAGACAAGTATGACAGGCTGGACTCATCGAGCAATCGGATTCCCTGAAGAGTCCAATAGCATATTGATCCAGCTGGGGATCGGCTCAAGCCAAAATAAGAGTTTATCTCGTCATTCGATCTCATCCTCCACCAAACGCCCTGGTTGCCATCCTGCTACCCTGGAGGTTATCGTTGTTTTGTGGGGCTCCCCATTGTCCGGATCAGGACTGAGAGGTCACTGCAATGCGGACGTCTCTGTTTGCTTGATTCAGGTGCGAAATCTGACAACCAACGAACCCGAGTGCCGAGACTTGGGCAGCTACGATTGGAGCTGCGATAGACCTACATGGAGCAGTGCAGCAAGCTCCAATTGTCGATGTCTGCTATTTGTTCAAGGCAGACGGCCGCTGGGAGCTCTCTTTGTGCTTATTACTTGGTACCTAACACTCGGCTAGCTCCTCCATAGCCAAGCTTCAACGGCCGAGATGCTTCCTCCAATGCTTGATGACGAGCCAACTCACCACAGACCGGGATCGGACCGCCTTCAAATCAAGCAGCGATAGCCGTAGCAGTGCCTTGATCACCAATGCTTTTTTTTTTGCACGTCCCCAGTCTCCAGTGGTTGAGCTCCAGAAATTCCCGCCGCTGACAGCCCAGCTCGTCACCTGATGTCGCGTCGTTCGGCAAGAACACAGCACCGCCGAGCTTGAGCTTGCACCTGCCACTGTATGCCCAAATTGCCAACCCACGCCGCGGATGCCGTAATTCGAGGCCGCTCCTTCCCATTCCCCGCGCTCTTCTACCGGTGCGCCGTTTATTCCCACCAAACGAGCTTTGGCAGGCACGATCGTGCGGAAAGTACCACCTGTAGTACTGCTACAGTTCGGTTTGGTTAGGAGGTACCAGGTCGCTACTGCCTTACAGCAGCGGATAAAGTCCTCCTCCTAATCGTCTGCTGGCCGTCTGCACGCACAGGGAAAGAGGTGGCGGCTTATCAGCTCGGTCGGCGGGCAGGAACCACCCCCATCTCTCGCTCTTGCTGGTAGTTTGCGCCCAGCTCCCCAAACCTTTTGCCGGCCGCATCGCCATACCCGTCTTTTCTTCTTCTTCCTTCTCTTCCTCTCTTCCTCGGTCATTGCCATTCATCCTTCTCCGGGTTGTGCGGCTCGCGTCTCTCGCCAGATAGCGAGTCAAGTGCCATTTCCCGCCTTCCTTTGCCTTTCTTCAACAATCCTCTTCATTGTCCCTCATCTCCATCCCCTGGCACAGTTCCCGGATCATCCTCGATCTGGCCATTTTTCCCTCCCAAACGGGCGTCGGCCAGCTGGTTCCCAAGTGCCGCCGTGTTCGTCGCCGTCTTGCCTGACCGTCTCTTTCATCCGTGATTCAGAGTCAGTCGTGGCCTGCATCTCTGCCCGCCACTTGTCCAGCAGCTACGGGAGCCGGCATCCCTTTCATTCACAGTGCCGGCAGAAGGCCCAGGAGGAGAAGAATTAAGCTGGCATTGAGTCGCACAAGGCTGGCTGCTTGTGTGCCGTATCCTTCTTCGTCTTTCCCTCCGACTTCTACGTGAACTTTACACCTCTCAAGTCTCTACTTCTTCTTTTTCTTCCCTTCTTCATCTTGTTATCGTGCGCATCGTATCGGGTCGTCAATCTCCATTCGGGTCATCTCATTCGGCGTATCAGCAGCCCTGTTTTGCGGCTCATCTTGTTTGTCCGGTGTTTACTGTCGTTGAGATTTGATACAAAAACTGTCGTCAAGGCTCATCGCCGCTCTGCGTACCTTCCATAGGAAGGTTTCCCATATACCCCCTTTTTCAACGTTTCAGTTGCCGCATCGGAATTCGCAGCAAGATGGCGGGTCAGGTAAGGAACATGTCCTGCTATTCCGACTCTGCAGATCAATTGTTAATGCCCCTACAGCTTGTGTTTCCATGGGAATGCCGCGACAAAGAAGATCAGGCATGGGCTGCCTACAACAATCCTCTCCGCCGAACCAACCAGCTGCTGGTCGAGGAGAACATGAGGCTCAAGCGGATCCTTCGCGAAAATGGCATCTCATGGTCACCTTTGGCGCAGAATCATCTGAATCAAAATGACCCTACGAGGCGCAAAACCCGATCATCCACCGCCGCCGGCCTTGGCGATCCGGCTTCGCCGTTTCTACCCACCGAGGTCCTCTTGCGAGTTCTCAAGTTTGCCATGAAGAGCAAATACCCCATCATTGACCCTCTCAGCCCTGTCACGGCCGAGAACCTTACAGACGAAGAGAAGAAGAGAGGCAACCAAGTCGCCATCCACTTCCTGGCAACATGCAAAGCAATGCATGCCGAAGGCACCCGGATCTTCTGGGAGTCAAACCACTTTGTCTTCACCACCCCTCAGGCTCTACGCAACTTCGGTGAGCTCAGCTTCCACTATCGGCACAAGATTTTGCACATCAACTTGCGCATCATTGCCCGTTACTACGATGATCAGCGCCGCAGGCACAAGCTTGAACGCTACTATCACCCAGATCTGAAGAGGGATCAACCTCTCAAGATCCAAATGCGCCCAAAGGAGTCGCCTCTCGTGCGCGGCGGCTTCCGCTGCTACACCTGGAACCAAGTCATCGATTTCCTCCTGGCTTTACGTGCGCCCTACGATCCGAACTACAAGGACAAGAAGAATCCGAGACCAAGGCTCCTCCCGTCACTGTCGTCGTTGCGGCTCGACTTGGTGAACTTCTCAGACTCCCTACTGCCGTTTTCCGGATCTGAGCTCCACGAGGTAGCCTCTCATGAGCTGGGATGCACCTTGAACGAGCTTCAGGTAACTGGGATGCCATTTGATGATGTCGGCATGAAAGCCTCTGCCGAGCTCAGTGGCTTGGTGAAGGATGAGGGCCTCTATCTTGATGCATCTGCTGCCTTCATCGCCCTTCCCAAGGGTCTGCAGAGCCTCTCGGGAGATAATTGGTGTGCTCGGGTGATTAGAGCATACAAGGATCTCAAGGATGAAATGGAGGAAGAAGGCCTTGGGTTCGGCGGTGAAGATGATGACGACGAGCAATTTCACCTGCATTCGTTCGAGGGCTACCACAAGGTGGGCACACTGCCCGCTGCCCCCTCCGAGGAAGGCCATCCTGCCTCCACCCGCGAGGAGAAGAGAGTCATCTGGAAGAAGGTTCCCGTCGCCCGCGAGTCGGACAAGCGCATCTGGATTCAGTTCTCCCGACTTAACGGCTATGAGGTTGAGGAATCGGTCTGGGATAGTGACGACGATCGCATCTGTCCATGCTGCGGCGATTCGCACCCTGGCTCGTCCATCTTTGGGCTCATGAGCGATTACGAGTGAACGGCTCGACCTGTATTGTTTTATGCAGTACCCACGTGCGATTTGAGATGATGAAGGGATTTACGGCGGCAGACAGAAGTTGCCTAGTATTATGTGCTTAGATACCCCCGTGGTTGGTGGCCAAAAAGGGAGGTTTGTTAATTGACGGAAGGAAATACAAGTGGGTTTAACAGATACTAGTACGAGATTTGCGATGAATGCAATCTATTTATGATGCCTGCTTGATACGTTCTGTTATTGTGAATGGTATAAGAAGTGACGGACCGATGGGAAGCCTTTTTAGTTGGCTTCTCGGGGAGTATCGTCAACTCCCATCTACTTCAAGAAGTCATTTTGAAGTTCACCCTTGCCTGCATGCCTGTTGTCACCTTTACTCTGACATTCAATCAATCTCCCATTCCACAGCCGCTAGTTGCGCAACATAACCAAAGCGTGTTGCAGGCAGTAGGATATACTATGTGGACGTGTTCGGAACCAGCAGATGTAGGGTATCACCATCGCATATTAGGAGGTGGACGAGTGTCCGACGCCGTTTGCGTGACGGAGGTAGGTTTTCGCACTCGAGTACCACGGCAATATTGCTGCCATGACCAATGCAGATTGTTCTGGCGTAGAATCAAAGTAGAGGATACGGCAAGGCGCAGCAGCATTCCTGTCTCACGGGCAGGTATGGAGTACGGCGGCATCACGGGAGGCTTACCAATGCTGGACGCTCCAACTGAAGCAGTGAGGTACCGGTCAGGGACGGGCCAGGGAGCAGCGCACTACCTAGTAGCCCACCACAAGGCGCGCAGCTACGGGGTCTGGCTCAACTCAATCCCACGTAACGACTCCACCAACCTGCTAGTATCGCCATCTGTATCTTCAACACGAATCCCTAGAGATTGTCCCTATTGCTCCTCATTATCTCTCCTCCCGCAGCGGTCAACGCTTCCATCCCGCCCTAACCGCAGCACCTGGCTAGAAGGCAGAGAAAGGGCGGAGAATCAAAGAAACCCCTCGTCATCCCCCTCAACCTACAAATCCCGGCCCATGCCACAGGGCGCCGCTCCAGCATGAGCAGCCGCCATGCCCCTGCCAGCGCTGCTCTCCTCCAGCGATAGGTCGTCCCCCATCGGCTCGTCCTCCAGCAAGGCGCGCTCGGTGCCTGCCGTCGACGGCGACATCCCGCCCGAGTTCATCCACGACGAGGCCCAGCTGCCATGCATCCCGCCCGAGCGCCCAGACCTGCGCGAGCTCAACTGCGGGCTCGAGGCCCTGGCGGCCGTGTTCCCCGACGTCCAGATTGAAGTCTTTCGGGAGCTGCTGGGCAACTTTGATGGCGAGTCGAGGCTTGCTTTGGTGGCGGATGCGCTGCTGAAGAATGGTGCCGTTTGGGTCAAGGGCAGGTGGAAGGTTGCCGGTCCGCAGAGCCACAACAGACTGCAGCAGCCGGGGAATGGCGACAAGCAACGGGACAGGGCCAAGTCGGAAGCGGAAGCGGATGCGAATGGGCCTGCTTATCGAACGGTACCGAGAGCGGAGATCTTCCGAAGCAACGAGTACAAGAAGGCGGTTCAGACGCTTGCGTGGCAGGAGTTTAAAGGCCTGTCCAAGTCGACAATCAATGCGGTGCTTGCCGAGTCCAACTACTCCTACCTGGACGCCCGGAGGATCCTTGTGACGCTGTCATCCAAGTCGTGGCGCTTCACCATCTCGTCCATCTTCATGAGACGGAAGCCCGTGGCAACAGGCGAGGCGGAGAACCACCCCCTTGTCCGCTGGCGCACAAACGGTCAGGGCTCCAACATACCTACGATACGATCTACGGGCAACGCCGAGCTCGACCGGGAGCTGTACGATGCGCTCATTCGCCCGTTGAAGGAAAAGGAGAGAGAAGAGCGAGAGGCCAAAGACCGCGCGGCTGCCGTGCTGCTGAACAACGAGGAGGCCGAAGAGGCGGGCGCCGTCCATGAGTGCATGTGCTGCTTTACGACAGGCGCCTTTGAGGAGTTTACCCACTGTAACAAGGACGCACACATGATCTGCTTCCGCTGCGTGCAGCACTCCATCAAGGAGGCCGTCTTTGGCCAGGGCTGGCAAAGCAGCATCATTCCCGAAATGGGAACACTAAGATGCATGGCTGTCGGTCGCGATCAGTGCCCTGGATATATCTCGTCCGAGCACATGCGCAGGGCCATGCTGGAAGAGAAGAAGGGGGCCGAGATCTTACACCAGCTCGACCAGCGGCTTGCGGAACATGCCCTGCTTGCTGCAAGGCTACCGCTGGTACACTGTCCGTTCTGCAACTACGCCGAGATTGACGACATCTACATGCCCTATGAAAAGACCAAGATGCGGATCAGGGTTGCTGGCGTCATCCACCTACTGTTCCTCTTCTTTTGCTTCATATGCGTCGTCCTCGTCTTTCCCCTAGCTGTTGTATCGTTTGGCGTTGCCTTGACCTTCACCTCCTGGCGAACGTTGTGGACGCAACTATCGACGGAGTGGAGGCACGCCCTGGGCAGGCATTCCCGGCGCCGGCGCGGGCTGCAATTCTCGTGCCAGAACCCCGAGTGCGGCCGCGTGTCCTGCCTGTCGTGCAGCAAGGTCTGGACGGACATCCACGTCTGCAACGAGTCCTCTCTGGTTGCGCTGCGGACGCAGGTGGAGCAGGCCATGAGCATGGCCATCAAGCGGGTGTGCCCGCGGTGCAACACGTCGTTTGTCAAGAACGCGGGCTGCAACAAGCTCACCTGCCCCTGCGGCTACAAGATGTGCTACGTCTGCCGCGCCGACCTGACGGAGGAAGGGTACCGGCACTTTTGCGACCACTTCCGGCCCGACGGCGATCCGCGGCCGTGTCTCGAGTGCGAGCGGTGCAATCTGTGGGAGTCGGAGAATGTCGACCAGGTGCTGCAGGAAGCCCGCGAAGAAGCGGAGCGGAAGTGGAAGGACACGGAGAAGAGGGACCTGTCGGCGCCGGAAAAGGCGTTTCTGGAGACGGGCATTGCGGCGCGCGCGACGGGCATGGGCAGCGTGGAGCAGATTCTCGCGGCGGGTCGGATGCCTTCGCTGGGGGAGGTTTTGGATATCGTTGTTGAGATGGTTCTCGTGTAAAATGACACAGGCGGGGGATGAGAAAGCATTGACTATTCATGACTTGGATGCTACGATTTTCTTTTTGCTTTATTGGCGGCGCTCCTCTCTTCAATTTCTCCTTGCCCATTTGTTCATTTGCCTATGCCTCGAATCGTTCTCTGCGTACCACTACTATCTATGATGCAAGATACGGGCATTTCTTCTCGCGGTTCCTTACTGTTTCTTTTCTTCGATTTATTCATTTGCTTGGGTTTGTCGGCCCTTGTTTCTCTTTCATCAGGCGGCTGGGAAACTGGGAATTGCATTCTTTTGGCATGAGCGTTGTGTCGATTCAAGAGACGTCGAGATGAAATGGATAGATTGATTTCCTTGTTTCCCCCCTCTTCGCACAGATTTTGATGAAATGGATATTGATTGACATGAAAAAGTTGGCAATCTAGCTTTGACGCATAGAATATTCAATGTTGTTACATGATTCTCATTAACCCCCCCTATATCATCATCACCACCACCAATCCTCAACTATGTATCATCCCCTCCCCCCTCAGAAAAGCTCCGCCGCCGCCCCCCCAATCGCCAACTTGCCCGTCTCCCTCACCCTGCACTGAAACACAACCTTCTTGTCCCCCTCCTTCCACATCTCCGTCACCACCGTCTCCCCCGGAATCACCGGCCCCGCAAACCTCACCTTGACGTTCCTGAACCGGCCGAACCGGTCGTACACGGCCTTGCCCGCGATGCCAAACGTGCACAGGCCGTGCAGGATCGGCGCCTTGAAGCCCCCCATCTTGGCGAACCCGGGATCAATGTGCAGCGGGTTGTAGTCGCCGCTGAGGCGGTAAATCGCCGCCTGGTCCTCCCCCGTGGGCGTCTCGACGACGACGTCGGGCGCGCGCTGGGGGGGCTCGTTGGCCGCCGTCGCGGCGCCCCTGTCCGCGCCCCTCTTGGCGCCGCCGAAGCCGCCGGCGCCGCGCAGGAAGACGGTCATCTCGTTGTAGAAGACGGGCTCGCCCGTCTCCGCGTTGACCGTCGTGATGCCCGTCTTGACGACGGCCGCGGAGCCCTTGTCGACGACCTCGAGGAGCTTGGCGCGGGAGACGAGCCTGCCCGACGTGGGGAGCGGGAACTTGCGCACCTCGAGGTACTGCTCCCCGTGGAGGAGCATCATGGGCGAGAAGTTGGGCACGAGCGCGTCGTAGTCAAACGGCGTTTCGGCGGAGAAGGGGGGGATCACGCCGAATGTGGGCAGGGGCTGGAAGTCTTCTGCGCCTTCGCTGTTTCGTGGGGGAGAAGAGAAAAACGGTTAAGAGAGCTGTTTTTGCTGATTGGAGAGGGAGGAGATAACGACTTACAAGACGTATTTGAGTTCCTTTCGCTTGGCTCCTACACCAATGTTGTACAGAATGACGTCTCGCTCGGTGAAGCTGTACTCGGTGGGTTCGCCCTCCTTCTTGAGCGCCTCGGCGATGGCGGCGAGATACTCGTTGCCTGCAGGAGCAGCAGCAGCAGCAGCAGAAGAAGAAGAAGTTGAATCATCCTGAGCCTAAGGGGACAAAGAAAGTCGATAAAATCACCGATTAGCACAACGTTCTTACTTTTAAAAATGGAAGCATTCCGTGCGTTTCGACTTGTGTGTGATTTCATTTCTTTCATCTTTGGGAACTAATGATCCAGTATATACAAGGTTGGGGGGATTGGTTGATAGATAAGATTGGTGGCGGTGGTGGTGATACAAGTTCTGCTCCCAACATGACATGCTGTACATATCCAAAATAAAGAGAGGGCATATGATGATGCAAAAAAAGGAGAGAAAAAGAGAGAAAAAAGGTCCTCTCATACCTTGTTCTCGATGTTCTTCATAATCTTCTCCAGGCCGTCCTGCGCCTTCTCGGGATGGTCCGCCCGGCCGTCGTCAAAGTTGACAATCTCGTCCCAGTGCTTGACCACCTCCTCCGGCACCAGCGGCTTGTTGACGGGGAAGCCGTGGCCGCCGGTCCGCTGCCACCGCGTCTTGCCGCACCAGCCGCTGCCCACCTCGTACAGCCCGCCCGTCGGGTTGGGGCACTTGTCGCTGCTCAGGGCCAGCACCAGGGGCGCGATGTAGTCGGGCTTGAAGGCGTCCACCATCTCCTTGGGCATGATGGTGGCCGTCATGGCGGTGCCGGCGTTGGGGGCGATGGTGTTGACGTAGATGCCGTACTTGAAGCCCTCGAGGGCCAGGGCGCGAGAGAAGCCGAGGATACCGCATTTCTGTCATGTTGTGTTAGAATGCATACACGTTACGAGAGGCGGGAAAAAGGGAAGAAAAAAAAAAAAACTTACAGCAGCGGCATAGTTGGCCTGGCCAAAGTTGCCGTAGATGCCAGATGTAGACGTCGTGTTGATCACGCGGCCGTACTTTTGCTTAAGGAAGTAGGGCCAAGCAGCCTTGGTGACCTTGTACGTGCCGCGCAGATGCACGTTCATGACCGAGTGCCACAGGTTGTCGTCCATGTTGGTGAAGGCCTTGTCACGCAGGATGCCGGCGTTGTTGACGACAATGTCGACGCGGCCAAAGGCATCGATGGCGCCCTTGACCACGGCATCGCCATCCTCGGCAGACGCCTTGACGCCCACGGCCTTGCCGCCGAGCTTCTTGATCTCCTCGACGGTGTTGTCGGGGTTGACCAGATCGTTGACGACGACCGAGGCGCCGTACTTTGCAAAAGCCAGAGCATAAGCGTGGCCAATGCCCGCGCCGGCGCCGGTGATGAGGGCGACGCGGCCGGTAAAGTCGAGCTTCTCGCCCTGCTCGCTGGGGCCCATCTTCATCGACTCCTCCAGCAGGGTCATGAAGTCGTTGGGGCCGGAGGGGTACTGAGGGTTGGAGAAGTCGACGACCTTGTTCCACTGCTTCAGGATGGCGCCGGGCGTGTACGAGTCGTCGGCCTTGAGCAGCAGGCCGCTGGACCGCTCCCAGCGCAGCTTGGCCATGTGGCCGGCGCCGGCCTCGAAGATGCTGCCGTTCTCGGTGGTGTTGTTGGAGTGGACCAGGACGGCGACGAGGGGCACAATCCACTCGGGGCCGAGGGCCTTGAGGACGTCGGGAGGCATGACGGTTTCTGTCATGCGGCTGGCGGCTGTTGCATCTCTAGGTCAGCACAATCCCCTCCTCTCTATCTAGATATCAAAAGGAAAATAGCAAGAAGCTCATCATACCAATAGGGGCAATGACGTTGGACAGAATGTTGTACTTGGCACCCTCCTTCGCCAACGTCTCGGTGAAGCCAACCATGGCCAGCTTGGCAGCCGAGTAGTTGGTCTGCCCGAAGCTGCCAAACAAGCCGGCCGCGGACGCCGTGTTGATGACGCGGCCGTACTTTTGCTTGCGGAAGTGCGGCCAGGCGGCGCGGGTGCACTTGTAGGCGCCCGTGACGTGGACCTTGATGACGAGGTCCCAGTCCTCGTCCTTGAGGTTCTTGAAGGCGACGTCGCGCAGGATGCCGGCGTTGTTGATGAGCACGTCGATGCGGCCAAAGGCCTGGATGGCCGTCTCGATGATGCGCTCGCCGTTCTCGACGCTGTCGTAGTTGGCGACGGCCTTGCCGCCGGCCTTTTTGATTTCCTCAACGACGACATCGGCGGCCTGCAAGAAACGAAAGATTAGCTTAGCTGTCTTGCTGGGGACAGTTTCGGGTCATCGCACCTTTGTAGAGTTGCCCTCGCCCTTGAAGGAGCCGCCTAGGTCGTTGACGACGACGCTGGCACCGCGCGAGCCGAAGAAGGTGGCATATGCCTTGCCCAGGCCGCCGCCGGCGCCGGTGATGACAACCACCTGGCCGTCGTATCGCAGCTGGTCAGCCATGACGTCGGCAGTTGCTGTGTGTGAGGTTGCGGTGGTGGTGTTGAGGCGTCAAGACAGCGGGTTGAGCAGGACGGAAAGAGAGGAAACCAAGGGAAAGGGGTATCTAGTTGGTCAAGCACAACAGTAGAGGAGCAAAGACGGAGAGAGAAGAGGAGGATGCGAGAAGATGCAGAAAGAGGCCGAGAAGACAAGACAGTCACCCGTGTTTAAGAAATGCGGACGGATCGGCTGTCGATGCCTCGGCTTGAGCTTCTCGGTGCGGGTACGAGAGCGTGGAGGTACCTGGTTGCTTGTACACCGTAACCGCGCCTTGTACCGAGCCGAGTTTAGAGGCTAAAGGCTGGGAAAAGAGGCCGGGGGAGGCGCTAGTCCGGAAGCGGGATATGGGGGAGGGAGACGCTTGTTCACATGCTTTTCGAGTCGGGGCTTGATGGATGAGGCGGGACGAGCATTGCGGGATACCTTCACGTGTTTCGGTCAGCCATGGCTTGTTGCATTGCCTGGCCTATCGTGGATGACGGGCTTTGAATTCTTCAAAGTACCTGGCATGTATTCGCAACTCGTAACGGCTCCAGGCCCATACAGCTTGACCTCAGTCCATCCCCTCGTCTGCTCTCCCCACAAGCCCAACCCCAATCAACTCACAAGCCAAGCAACCCCAGAAACCCGCTTTTCCCACGCCGAAGCACCTCTTTTGCAATAACAAAGTACCTTCCTCGTACCTCTTACACACTCTCCTACCTCCAACCCACACCATAAAGCGGCACTCATGCTCAGAAGAAAGCCTCATATTCAACCAACAGCCTCTGATAGCCTATCATAACCCTCCCAAAAAAACAGATACTAATCATGGCCCCCCAATTCATCGACGACAAATCCCCAATATGCATCCCCTTCATCCTCAACCGTCTCTCCCTCCACCAGCAAGCCTCCTCCTCCTCCTCCTCCTCGTCGGATAACAAAAATCACCCACCTCCACCACCTCCTCGCCCTCTCATCATCGGCCTCAACGGCCTCCAAGGCGTCGGAAAATCCACCCTCGTCGCCCCCCTCGCCGAAGCCCTCGCAAGCCAGGGCGTCCCCACCCTCGTGTGCAGCATCGACGACTTCTATCTCACCCACGAGGAGCAGGTCAAGCTGGCGAGGGAGAATCCGGATAATGCCCTGTGGCAGGTTCGCGGGGAGCCGGGTATGTGTTTTTTCCTCAACTAAAAATCACACACCCAACTCTCATCTTACTCACTTGCACACTTTGTAAAAAAAGAACAACGCTCATACATGCGCACCAACTCATACCCATATACATAAATGAAACCACCAGATATACATCAACTTAGCAGATACTCAACTCACTCACTCACTCACTCCGTCTTAAACCCCCCCAAAAAACAAAACTAACATCCCCCCCAAAAAAAAAGGAACCCACGACATCCCCCTCCTCAAATCCGTCCTCACCTCCCTCCTCGCCCACGCACCCACCTCCATCCCGCAATACGACAAAGCCCTCTTCTCCGGCCAAGGCGACCGTCTCCCCCCTCATCTGTGGAAACACGTCAACACCAGCAACCCTCTCCAGGTCGTCATCCTCGAAGGCTGGTGCATCGGCTTCCGTCCCCTCTCCGCCTCAGCCGTATCCCAGAAACACTCTTCGCCCAGCCGGACGCTGCAAAACCACCGCCTGGAGCATCTCCTCGCCGTCAACGAGAAGTTGCGTGAATACGATGACGTGATCAACAGTCTGCTTGATGCACTGATTCATATTGATGCGGAGGATACAGAGTACGTGTATGAGTGGCGGCTTGAACAGGAAGAGCATCTTCGGCTGGCGAGGGGTGATCCCAACGCTGGCATGACAAAGGAGCAGGTTGTCAAGTTTGTTGACGCGTATTATCCTGCTTATGAGCTGTATTCGGAAGGGTTACGGGAGGGGCTGTTCAAGGATAGGCCTGGGGCGCAGTTGAGGATGGTGGTTGGGCGGGATAGAAAGGTGAAGCAGGTTGTTACCATTTAGACTAGGACTCTCAGGACATCACATAGAAAGGGGGAAGAAGAGAGATAGATACCCGTGGCTTCATTTGTTGGCAACATGTAGACTTCATATGGCACAAGATGAGCCCATCTCAGCCAAGTCATTCCACTATATCCCGTCATGCAATCAATCTCTATCTCATTAAGTCATTATCCGCCAGCGCCATCGTCCCGTCGTGAGGCTCGAGTGTAGCAGGCCACGGCCAGCGCTGCCCATCCCAACCACCAAGCCTGCAGAAAGAGACAAAGGAGAAACAAGAAATCGTGACATAGGAACTCCAAACTCCTGCTTCAATGACATGGCCGACAAACCGCAGCTTCTGCTCAAGTAGAGGGGGGCCATCAACGGCCACTGCCAGCCGCCGCCTCATTCGGAGTCACCACACGTTGGCCGTCTTGCTTCATCTTGGCCAGCTTCCGCTCAATCGCCTCCGTTCGCAGCCGTACTGCCGCCTCCCGATCGGCCGCCTCGTTCTCAAACTCTTGTATCATCCGGCGCTTGTTCCGCCTGGCCTCGCGCAGCTTGTGCATGATCTCGTGGAATTGGTCGGCAAACCAGTCTCCCGCCTCTTCCCAGTCGTCCACGTTCATGTTTCGAAATAGGGCGCGCTGCTCCTTTTCGCTCTGGTGTTGGTACTGCTCCAGCTTCGCGCTGAGCGTGTCTGCAGAGCCCGCAGCGCCGCCCGAGCCGACGTGCGTTGGCGCCTTGGATGGATCAAAGTCAAAAGGCTCTTTCTGGAGCTCGGTATAGCTCATGCTGCTCAGAGCCATGTCGTCGTAGTCGAGGCTCTCCCGTCTGCGTTTATTGCCCTTTGGCGCAGATGGCCGAAACGGCTGCATGGTGTTGGCTATGGCGCTCTCCAGAGCTCGCTGTGGTGACATGGGATGCCGTCTTAATCTCGGGGTCGCATGGCCATCTTGGTGGCCGCCCACGGTAGAAGTACCATCGTCGAAATCCCCATCCTCCTCCTCGTCAAACCCCCCTTGCCTCCTATCTTCTTCTTCTACCTCTTCAATCTCGCGGAACCTGCTCATAGGGCGTACATCGTCCTCTTTACCTCTCATTGGCCGCCCTCTGCTCGCAAAGGCAGGGGACGAGCTCCTCTTCTGTCCAAGATCGTACTCCATCTGCCTCGGCTTTGACATGGGCCGTATCTTTACCTCGCGCACGGGCAAGTTGGGTGGCTTCTCCGGCATCGGTTCTGGCCGAGTGTAGCTCGTTCGGTAGTGCCCCGCTGGCTTGTTGTACCCATTGACGACAGCTCTGTTAAAGCCATCATTCATATAGGTAGGGTTGTGATTCCTGGTCCCCGGGACCACCCGCATAAGGAGATCCTCCCCAATTTGAAAGGTGGCATTGTCGCTGGTGAGAAACCTCTTGTCAAAGTTGTAGCGAGGGGCCGCTGGTCTGGTGGTGGCAGGTCCCATGATGGCAGGAGCGGGCGCAGGAGCAGCAACAGCAGCGTTCTTCCTGTCGGGTAGCGGTTCGTGGTCGGCTTCGGATGGCTCGTACAGCGGCGTGGTTAGGCCAGAATTCATAAAGCTGTCGCCTAATTGGGAGCCCGTGAAGATGTCCATGTGGCGATGTTGACTGGCGGGGGACAGCGAATGGGATCGCTGCACCGACTCGGGGGGCGGCTGGCTGAATCTCCGCTGATGACTGGTAGGCTGGCGAGCGTTTCCGTTGACCCCAGGCACAGGCACTCGCGCGCTGTCTGCCAAGTCCCTCCGTTCTGCGGCGGACGTGAGCATCGGAGCAGAGCTCTGATAGCGCTCCGGCTCGCGACTTGGCTGCGCTACCGCATTGCCGTTGGCGATTCCATTGGCGGCTGTGTCGTTGTGTTCTTTCGATTTGACGTCGCTTTCGGACTTGAGGCGTGCAAACATCTGCAGCCGGCTTGATCGCTCCTTCAACGAGGCTGGCATTTTGCTTGGATTTTGTTCTCTGGTCCCCCACATGCCCAATGCAAAGCGCCCGGCGCGTGTGCTTTATACGTTGTAGTTCAGCTTCCTTGTGCTGGCACAGTTCCAAGTTGGGTTCGCTCGTCGTGACGGAGATGAAAAGAGCTTCGCGCTGGTGACTTTCTGATTGTACCTTGGGATGAAGAAGCGAAGAGGAGAAGAAGAGCTGCTGCGTGACGGAAGAATCGCGAAGAAGAGAGGAGTCGTCGGTGCCCAGCTGGCGGTTTGGGAAGGAAGGAAGCGCCAAGCGGTGACAGGGCAAGCACTAGAGAAAAAGGCAAGAAATAAAAGAAGAAAAAAATGAGATCAATTAACCTGACATCACAAATGCTCGGAGGGGAAGAGAAGGAAGGAAGGGAGGGAAGAGCCACACACGCATAAAACAACCGAAGGGAGAGGAGAAGGAGAAAAAAAAACGAAGTTCTTCAGCCTGCCAGATAAGGAACTAAGATCTTGCATCGACTATTCCAGCCCGATCAAAACAGACCCAAAAGCTCCATCAAGCGCTGCGTCGACACTCGGCGCCTAAAAGCCCTGCCGCCATGATAAAAACAGCAACAGCAGCGACAGTGACAAGCGACAGTGACGGCAACTGGAGCTGCGCGCGTCTGGCAGCAACAGAACAGGCGCGCGCAGTCAGGTGACGTAGCAAGTACAGGCTACACGAGGTGCAACGTCATTGTTGATGGGCCTGCGCGAGGACGAATTCGCGATCAATGCGCCCGAATCAGAGGCTGAGCACATGCGAGTCGCGCGGCTCAGTCCATTGCTCGGATGATTTCGTGCCATTGGCTGTCCTGTCGGCGCTTTCCTGTGATTCGTAGCAATGCAAAGCCATTTGATGTGTCAAGCATGCGCAATTGAGTCCGTGTTGGACATGATGCCTTCATACGAGTAAATCGCAGCTCAGTTCAGCTCATGCGCAAGTACTCGGTACTCGGAACCCGACCCGGCCCAGCAGAAACCAGCGCCAGCCGCACCACCGCTAACGCTCCCCGGCTCTAGCAGGGGCTCTAGCAGCAGCGCCTCTTTTGTCCCATTTGACTCAATTTCCTCTCTCCCTGCCCTGCTTCATTCATCCGATCATCCCATTGTTACGGGGCACTGCACAGCTGCAGGCAAACGCTGATTCTTCCAGCCTCAGCTACTACTCCAGGTCCAGGCATGTTAGTTCTTCTTCATTAGGCTCCCGAGCGATTCCATTCAGGTAAGAAGCCCCAGCCCCAGCCATCTCCCGCCCCTGTTCAGGCATAGAAGAACAAAGCGTCCAGTCTCCTTCAGGTACAATTGAGCAGTTCAAGGATCCAGACAAGGTTCAGGTACAAGGTTCAAGCCCAGGTCCAAGGTTCCCGCAATCAAGGCTCCCGTTCCCTTTTCCCGGAGACCTCGTGCATGTCTCTTTGCCCAGAAATTGCGCCTCGAAAGCGTGTGACCATGAGCTCAGCATCTCTCCAGCCTGTCGACCCACCGCGTGCTTCCCGCCTTCTTCCCAGCTTCACACCCATTCCTCCCTAGCTGCGGTTACTATATGTGTATCGTCGTCACTCATTTTTAGATCGCCTTAGATCCCACCTCCAGGCCAAACCGGCGTCCCTGTGACGGCAGTCGTGCCGGTTTCTGACCCGATCGGTTCTGTACATAATCTACAACTAACCAACCGCCAAACCCTCGGATCCCGCAGCCTGCTCGGCTCGTCGTCTCGTCAAAAGATATACTTTTCTCAGCGTCCGGCGTGCAGAGATTGATGATCGGCCGCTGGGATTCTACTGCCTACCTAGTCATCCCACCGCACCTCGCCTTACCTCATCTCACCTTATTGCGACTCGTCCTGCCGCCATTCGATGTCGTCACCCACGCAGCAGCCAGACGGTAGGACAGACGCCGCGTCGGGATTGACAGACAGCTCGCACACCCCAGATCCGGCTGCGACCTCGTTCTCAGCCTCGCCTAGACTTGCCGGAACGCAGGCTCGCCAACGTTCAGTGAGGACAATTCCTCGTAAGTACACGCAAGCCGTCCCTGTTGCGCCGGCGGCTCCGGCGAAGAAGGCATGAATGCTAATTTCTCCAATGCCATATAGCCTGGATTGCTCTCCATCATGAGGTTCATGACCCCAGCGTCGAAGAGCAGCTGCGGCTGCTGAACCCCCCTCGGCCCTCCACCGCGCCGCAGCACAATGCCACGCCTCAGGAGCCCAAGCGGCGAGTTTCACAGGACGGATTCGTCTCCTGGGATGAAGACCCCAAGCTGGGCCCTCCGCAATCCGAGCGCGGCCGCATTCCACATCTGTTCAAGTACGGACGAGCTTCGGCACGGGGGAGGAAATGGGATCACCTTCGATCGGCCGAACCCGTCATTGTCTCCTCCCATGCCGCGGCGTGGAGACAGCCCGCCCTCTCTTGGGCCGAATTCATACGGTCATCGGCTTGGGGACGGCCCAGCGGTCAAGAGAGCGAGATTGTCGACGTCGAGGCCCTCAACCAGATGCCGCCCCTCCTCAATTCGCCATCCCGATTGCCACTGCACCCGCCAGAGAACAAACATGAACAACGCAGCCCATTCTCCAAGCGCGTGTGGAAGCGAGCCATGCGCAGCTCCCTCTCCCCTTTGCTCTTCCGACTGACCGTTATCATCATGTCCATCATCGCCCTGGGAATCGCCGCCAAGATGTTTGATCTCGAAGACAGGGCGCTGGGCGAGGGCGCCGAGCGGACGCAGTCCGTCTTTGCCGTTGCCGTGGACTGCGTGGCCATCCCGTACAACGGGTACATGATATGGGACGAATACACGGGGAAGCCACTCGGCCTGCGCTCAGCACAATCGAAAACATCCCTCATCCTACTCGATTTGGTCTTCATTATATTCAAAGCGGCAGGCACAGCCCTCGCCTTTGAGCATGTCGTCTACCACACCTTTAGCGGCCACGAGGTCAGGGAGCTGGCCAAGGCTCTTGCGTCGTTTATGCTCCTCGGCCTTCTCGCATGGACCGCGAATCTCACCGTCAACATCTTCCGAGTGATAGCGCGGTTAGGGGGTGCCGAGGACGACCGCAGGTGAGGATGCCATTTGCGGGAGAGCACATCAAGCAGCGTGTTTCCATCTTTAACTGTTTTAATTTCATTTTGAGCATTTTGCATGTCAGAATTCTCCATGGGGCTCAGCAACGGAGCACGGCGCATTACGAACTGAACGAAGCTACGAATGGTCCAGCTGTCGGTTTGTCCAAGACGGGATACTGTATATACCCTCGGCTAGTGTCTACTGTACTATATTTATCTACTACGGGAATTAATTTCTACATAATTTCAGGGGATATGAGGCTGTTCCATTACGTTGTTGCCGAATCTTGGTCATTGTGTGCAGCTGTAGATACAGTACGAATACAGGGCCGATATAGGATGCCTGTTTGCTTGACAGACAGACAGCTGCCTAGAGTTACGGCAGCCTTTCTGATCAACAACAAACCGTGACTGCATAGCTAATGTAGGTATCAGTATTGATGCAAAAGAAAATAAAAAGAGAACGAAGACAACTTCACATGTAAATCAACACTCAAAACATCGACTACCTCCGTCCTCTCCTCTTCCAAAGTGCAGTGGCAGACGGTCACAAAGGCGGTTGGCCGGGGCAGAAAGCGGCGCTAAGCCCGTTCAGGCGCCCAAGTTAGTAAGTAAGTACCGGTAGTTACTCGAGCTTTGGGCTTGACTGCCTGATTCCCTCTCATCATTACGTCTTCTCTGCTCGCAGCCTCCCTTCTTCCTGATCCCCTAACGGCATCTTCTTCTTTCGTCTTTGTGGTTTCATTCTTGTCTTCTTCCTCTTGCAACCCCTCCCGTCTCCTCGCAGCGAACAAGCCGAGGGCACAACCGACGAGCATCAGCCTCGCCCCTGGCCGTGTCCCTCGTCTGCCATTCAGCCCGCGTCGAGCCTTCTCCAGCCCGTTGGCCTGTGAACTTGCTCTTAAACCGAGTGACCCACTGCCTTGTCCGGCTGGTGCGTGAGCATCACCGCTGACCGTTCCGTTCGCCTGCGACCTCTCCGCTGCCTCTTCTGTCCGCAGAGCCTCGCAGCAGAAACCGCCCACGCCCAAGTCCCTCCCTCGTCCCCGACGCATCGGCTCTCCGCCTCTTCCGCTGCGGTCCATCCCGACGCGAAAGGAAAGGAGTCGCTGCCGTTTGCTGCGTTGCATCGTCAGCCGCTCCCGCCCACGCGAGTCCGTAAGAGGCGTCGAACCTCGTCCCTCCACCCCGCCTCTCTCGAACGAGCAAGGCCTGCTGCTTGGAGCTGAGCCTCGTCGCATTTCCCACGCGCTCGCCCAAGATGGTGGCCAAACCGTCGGGAATGCCCCCGGTGCCAAACCGGGAGGACATCAAGGCAACGTGAGTCGACGCCCCATCGGGTTGCAAGCCATCTATGGCAGCTCCCGCAGGCAGACAGACACCACTGACGCCCGCTACAGATGGAAGTACCTGGAGGAAGGCATCACTAGGATCATGAACGACCTCGAGCAGGGCATGGATATGCAGATGTATATGGGAGTCTACACGTATGCAACGCCCCCGCCTGCTTTTTCATCGCTTCCCCCGTCTCGTCGACTCGAGTCCTCGCACATGCAGGCCTGATTGCTTACAATTTGTCACAGCGCCGTGCACAACTTTTGTACTTCGCAGAAAGCCGTCGGTCTTAGCGGTCCTACTATGACCACTAGCCACCGCGGAGGTTTGTTGTCCTCCTCTCTGCTCTACCCTTCTTCCTGAGGCTATGCATCCGCTGACCCGCTTTCCTTCTCCTTGTCGACTGAGCAGCGCATTTGTTGGGCGAGGACCTCTACAACCACCTGATTAAGTATCTCCAGCGCCACCTGGCCGACCTTGTCCAGGCCTCCAAGTCGCACACAGACGAGGCTCTGCTGACCTACTACATCAAAGAATGGAATCGGTATACCATTGCTGCTAAATACATCCACCACCTTTTCCAATATCTCAACCGACACTGGGTCAAGCGCGAGATTGACGAGGGCAAGAAGAACATATATGATGTCTACACTCTCCATCTTGTGCAATGGCGCAAGGTGCTCTTCGAGCAGGTGTCGGACAAGGTCATGGACGCCGTCCTGAAGCTCGTGGAGAAGCAGAGGAACGGCGAGACCATTGAGTACGGCCAAATCAAGCAGGTCGTCGACTCGTTCGTCTCGCTCGGTCTCGACGAGGCGGATCCCTCCAAGTCAACTCTCGACGTTTACAGGTTCCACTTTGAGCGCCCCTTCTTGGCTGCGACCAAGGAGTTTTACCAAGCCGAATCGAAGCAGTTCATCGCCGAGAATACCGTTGTCGAGTATATGAAAAAGGCCGAAGCACGACTGGCGGAAGAGGAGGAACGCGTCAACATGTACCTGCATCAGGACATTGCCATTCCCCTCAAGAGAACCTGCAACCAAGCCCTCATTGCCGACCATTCCCTGCCCCTTAGAGAGGAGTTTCAGGTGCTGCTGGACAATGATCGAGAGGAGGACATGGCTAGGATGTACAGCTTGCTCTCTCGTATTCCCGATGGCCTAGATCCGCTGCGCACCAGGTTTGAGACCCATGTGCGGAAAGCAGGCTTGGCCGCCGTACAGAAGGTGCAGTCCTCGGAGGGGGATAAGCTAGAACCCAAGGTCTACGTGGACGCTCTGCTTGAGATTCACACACAGTATCAGGGCCTCGTCAAGAGGGCCTTCAACGACGAGCCCGAGTTCACGCGATCTCTGGACAACGCCTGCCGCGAGTTCGTCAACAGAAACGAGGTCTGCAAATCGGGGTCGAACAAGTCGCCCGAGCTGCTGGCCAAGTACACGGATGTGCTCTTGAGAAAGAGCACCACGAGCATCGAAGAGGCCGATCTCGAGAGAACCCTGTCTCAAATCATGACCGTCTTCAAGTACATTGAGGACAAGGACGTTTTCCAAAAGTTCTACTCCCGTATGCTGGCCAGGAGACTGGTGCACAGCAACTCATCGTCGGACGATGCCGAGACGAGCATGATCAGCAAGCTCAAGGAGGCGTGCGGTTTCGAATATACCAACAAGCTTCAGCGCATGTTCCAGGATATGCAGATATCAAAGGATCTGAACAAGGAGTTCCGCGAGCACCTGGATACCGTCGGCAACGCTAGGTCCGTTGACTCGACCTTTTCCATTCTGGGCACGGGCTTCTGGCCCCTGACGCCGCCGAGCACTCACTTCGACCCGCCTCCTGAGATCGCTTCGGAGATTGATCGCTTTGTTCGATTCTACAAGCACAAGCACGACGGCCGCAAGCTCACCTGGCTGTGGCATCTGTGCAAGGGCGAGATCAAGGCGGGCTACTGCAAGAACAGCAAGACACCTTACACCTTCCAGGTGTCAATCTACCAAATGGCCATTCTCCTCTTGTTCAATGAAAAGGACAGCTACGTCTACGAGGACATCTGCACCGCCACCCAGCTGAGCACCGAGGTGCTCGACCAAGCGCTGGCTGTGATCCTCAAGGCCAAGGTGCTGTTGATGGAGGGCGGTGACAAGCCAGGACCCGGCAAGGTGTTCAACCTCAACTACGACTTCAAGAGCAAGAAGATCAGGGTAAATCTCAACCTTGGCGGCATCAAGGAAGCGAAGCAGGAGGAGGTGGAGACGAACAAGACGATTGAGGAGGACCGCAAGTTGGTATTGCAGGTACGTGTGCGCCGAATTCCATCTCTACCAGAATTGTCATGGCTAACCATTATCCACCAGTCCGCCATTGTTCGTATCATGAAGGCACGAAAGAAGATGAAGCACGGGCTGCTTGTGAGCGAGACCATCAACCAGATCCGCTCCCGCTTCGTGCCCAAGGTTGCCGACATCAAGAAGTGCATAGAAATCCTTCTTGACAAGGAATACCTCGAGCGTCTGGATGATGACGAATTGGGCTACTTAGCATAAACCTACTCTCTCACATTCTCATATTATGAACATCCGGTAGAATTTACGGAGCTTGTCAACAGTCATGCATCATCATCATTCAGCCCCTCACCTCTTGGACGCAGGCATGTTTATCCCCCCATACCTCTTTTCTGTTATCTGTTTTACGCCCAAACTAGTTTCCTTCATGCGTAGATTCGGGCCATCTGGGATTGGGATGAGCTGGAAAGGGTATGGCTTATCTCTCTGGTTCTTTTTTGTTTGTCTGATGAGGTTTATGAAGTGCGTGCCAGGGGGGTTCCATAGGGCGGTCATGCCTAGCTTAAGGTAACATTGAACAGAGAATACGTGCGCATGTTACCCAACATTGGAGTGGTTCAGAATGTGATGTGACTACGCGTGTTTGCTGTCTTGGGGACCGTTGTGAAGATGAGATTGATGATAGGGGGCCGAGTGAGCGTGGGATGAAACTTGTGGATATCCAACTTTACCAACAACACCCATCTTGAACGATAGAGACAAATTGTTCCGTTCGCTTGAACGAAGTCCACCTTTTCTAATATGTCAACTCCTTTCCGTCCCAGCCAATCCATGTCTGCAGTACATTCCTCCCGAAGGTTGCCTTGTTTCTTATAACTTTACCCAAAGGTAAAAAGGCATCGAGATATGGAAAAACAACTTCTTTCTGAGATTTCTCTCTCTTGCAGGGTAGATAAACAACTTTGTTTTCAGGTAAGACTTATGCTTTGTTTTGTGTTTTGTTTTGTGTTGCGTTGTATACCTATCCATGAGTGCGTGTGTGCAGAGTTTAGATCTTGTCTCTTTTTTTGTGTGTTCAACGCAGGACATACATGCGCATGTTTTTAATTCATTCATTCCGTTGTAATTGTTCCCCGTCCGATTCCCATACCCTGTATATATACTATATCGAATGTAAACCCCCCCGAAGTCAAAAGAAGAAAAAGACCAAATCGTCCAGGCAAAAGCAGAACCCTTCATATAGAAAATCCAAACATAATCATTGCCTCATCTATTTTTCTCCCCCCCTCCCCCTCCTTTCCTCTCTCTCCCTTCATGTCCATACTCCGTGAAAGAAAAACAAGAGAACAAAGAGAGAGAGAGAGAGACAGAAGCTTCTCAATCAGCCTTTTTGGTCCCGCCGTTGCCAACAAGCGTCTCCTCCCGGAACCCATCATCACTATCACGGTCGTGATGAGCATCAAACTCCCTCGGATACTGCGTCAGCGGCGCTTCCGCGGCAGATGAGCCCGTCCCGGGACGGCCGCTGCTGGTGCTGTCCGCGCCGGAAAGGATGCTCTCGCTGAAGCTGCCCTGCGTCATGGGCCGGTACGCCTCGGTCGAGTTGGTGCCGCGCGACGCGGCCGACGCCAGCATGCTGACGAACTGGTAGTCCTTCTCGATGGGGCTCGTCGGCATCGACGCCGTCTCGTCGGGGGCCGTCGAGGTCGTCGACGACGCCGCCTTCTTCTTGCCCCAGCCCGCGCCCCAGCCGCCGTTGCGCCGCTTCTCGCCCGCCCACGACGCCCAGCTGGCCATGTACGCGCTGGCCCGGCTGCCCACCGTCTCCTGCTGCTGGGGCTGCTTGGCCGCCGCCGCCGCGTCCACGCTGATGCCGCTGGCCATGCTGTTGCGCTTGCTGCCGCCGTTGGCTTCGTTGAGCTTGGCGTTCTCTTCGGCGCGGCGGCGCTGCGCCTCGCGCATCTGCTCCATGTCGTTGTACAGCCGGTTCAGCATCGTCGACGCCTTCTCCTTCCCGGCGGCAAAGTTGCGCCCCAGGATGTCGCGGCCCTGGGCGAGGCGCTCGTCGAGGTGGAGCTCCTTGACCTGCTCTGCTATGCGTCTCTGCACGTCCTCGATGGAGAGGCCGCCGGCGCAAGGGTGCCTCGGCTCCGAGACGGCAAACAGGTTCGTGTCGGTGTGCGAGTCCCACATGCGGTAGTTTTCCGTGCGCTGCCACGCCTCTACCCAGTCGAGCCCAAAGTCGACGGCTGGGTCGCTCTCCGCCGTGTTGCGGCCGGTCGCGGCGTTCTTGACGAGGTAGTTGTGGAACTTGACGGAGGATATCAGGCCGATGATGTAGGATTCGAACTGGGCGCGGATGTACTCTTCGCTTCCCGCGTATTGCATCGTCTTTGGCGTGCTGGGGTTGGATTCGTCCCACGTATTGTTGACCTCCTGAGTCAAGTAGTCGATCCATCGCCTGTCCGCCGCAGTCAACGACAACGCCGTTCTCAGGGAAGGCGATGTGATGTTTATGGTGTCGTCATCGAGATTAATGATTATGTCACTGTAACGGTCTTTTTGTTGGAGAAGTAGGGAGTTGGTGCTGCCGACGATGTAGGATTTAGTGCCGACATCGGCTAGCAGGTCGAGTTGCTGTAACGGGGTATACGGGCCAAAGATGCTTCCCTGTTTTCGTGTGTGAGCATTATCGGTTTTCTTTTTGATAGTATCAAGTGTGACGGGCACGTACTTTGCCGAATATCTGCAGCGGAAGCCCCATAAAGGTTAGTAGCGAGTTGCGGTTACTACTCTGCAAACTCGTTGGCTGTGCGAGCTTCTTTTCGTACGTGTTCAGCTCGGGATCTGCGCAGTCTTGGAGGTTACGGATGAGTCCGGGTATCAATGAAATGAGGGAAAATTGGACCATGCATAGCCGATCACACCGTGATCCGAAGAAGAGCATCTGGATGAGCCGTTAGCAGGTTTGATTCGCACAATGGACACGATTCCAGGCGGGCGGGCGCGTCTTGGAGAGTGACAAGAAACCAACCTTGGGCTGAAGCAGACAGCATTTAAGGAGCACCAGGGCCTGCCACTTGAATTCGTGAATCAGCTCGCGCAGACTCATGCCGAGATACTGGTCTCTCTGGGCTTCCTCCTGCAGGAGACCTCGGGCCTTTTCATCCGCGAGACTTTCCTGGAACCCGCGCAGGATGTCGACGTCTGTAAACTCGCGCTGGGCAAACCACGCTTGGGTGACTATGCTGAGGCGCTGTCTCAGCATGCCAAAGAACTGGGGGCTGTCTGCGATGACGACAACCGCTTTCTGCACGGTTGAGCGAGTCACATCGGCAGGCCGGTTGATGAGCTGGGAGGAATCGAGCTGGCGAGTACATGATATGCCGAAGAGAGACGTAGCCGGTCCGTCGTCGGTCTCGGGGCGCAGCAGAGTAAAGTAGGAAAAGTCTTCCTCGGAGCTGCTCAGCAAACATCAAGTCAGCGACGGCTCTTCCAGCTCAAACAAGACAAAGAAAGGGCTGAACACATACGCATGCGCTCCATCACTCAGGGCCATAAACGGCAGCAAGTTCCAGCCGTACTTGGCGGCCGGATCAACGCCGTCCTCGACGCCGAACCAGCTCTCGACCTCGGGCCCTCGCGCATGGTGGAAGCCGACGACGGTCACCAGCGGCGTAAAGCCAGAGGTAAACGGGGTGGTGGGTACTGTCGGTGTGATTGGCGACAAGACACTCTTGATTTCGAGCCCATTGGGCGGGACCTTGATTCTCTCGGTGGTCATGGTTCGGTACTCCCGGTAGGTACTGTATCTGTGTGATGCGACGCAAGGCCCGGCCGAGGAGAACAAGATGCTGCAGCTCCGCGCCGCTACAGCGATGCCATGCGCTTCCGGGACAGCTCAGCCTCCGTCTCTCGGGCCCGCGGGAGTTTCTGCTCGAGGTCGGGGGTTTACGGCCGGGTATCGAGAAGGTTCGTCGTTGGGTTGAAGCAGCCGGCGGGCAGCACAGCAGGCGAGTCGGTGTGGCGAGAAAAGGGCGGGATTCCAAGATTGACACCGGCTTGCGAGATTGCGCAGTTCGCAACTTGGATCTCAGGCGGGCTATGGCTCTGTGGCGGCGACGGCAACCTGGTGCAAAAGAGAGGTGATCAATTCGTCTTTGGACAGAGCCCAGGGGCTGTTTCAATGTGGTCGCGCGTCCGAGCTGCTGCAAGGTGAATTGGCAATGGCGGGGATCCTGGCCGCCTTGACAAGGGTGACTGACGATGGTGATGAGTGATGTCTGGCTGATGCTGCGATCAATTGCGCTCGACTCGATAACGAGGGAGAATATCAGAGCGAGTGAGAGACTCGGCCTGCTTCTCTAGAAGAAAGACAAGGAGAGGCGAGCAGCACACGATGCTGGAGATTGTTGTTGACAAAGGCCAGCCAGAGCTTCTTTGAGTGGATGAAGCGCTGATTGGGCCTGGCGCCCCTAGCAGAGGTACGTTGCGAGGCTAAGCAAATGTGCCGGCAGTCGATGTAGCCCAGGGTAAGCGCAGATGGGCAGGCATTGGATGATAAGGTAGTATCTGAGATGCTACAGAGTCTACGTCACACCAACAAACGTGCAAAGAGGAGGAATAGGTATCAAGGAGGAAGAAACCGAACTCTGTCTGATTGCCTAAGGTATAACAACCTGCATCTGAGCTGCTTTCATCCACGGTCTTGTGACAAACAAACACCAGAGGTCAAAGGGACAAACAGTCCCCGATGCATCTCCGAACCAATCCATCAACCACCAACCGTCCACCATCAACCATCAACCGCATCGAAGCCTAAGAAACCGCATCGAAGCCAAAGAAACCGCCAACAGCAGGAAAATCCAAAACACAGTCCTCGGTCCTACAGGCCGGCGTGATTCCACGTCAACAACAGCCTCCCTGCCTCGCTCCCCCCATCCAGAGCCTTCTTCCTTTCTTGGCTGCAGCCTTTGCAGGGGTGTGCTGGCGAATGGCGGGCCTCGAGGTCGGTCTGCCAGCGTGTCTTGCATTGCATTTGCAAGCATATCCGCCCTTTTGCGTCTTCTTCTTCTTTTTCTTTGCCCTTCTCTGCCGTTCCCTCCTTTTTCCTTTCTCGAACTTGATGTCCACCATTGTTACCTCCTTTTGCCAGGGCGTATCATCCTTGGTGCTAGGGTGGGCTATAGTGGCAGAATGTCCGATACCCCATGGACCGCATGATACCTGAAGTTGACGTTATGTAGTAGTAGTAGTCCAGTACCTTTGGCTGTGGTCAGATATCGTGATGCAGATCCATATGCCGCAGTGACATCTCGAGGCCACCCAATGCACCCAGACGCCGCCAGTACATGCGAGCATCTCCTCAGACCCATATGCCGCATTCTACCACTATGACGATAAAGCTCCGGCCATACTGAAACCCAGTTACTAAGATCCGTCCCGACATCGCGGATCCGATCGGCGAATTATCACCAGAGGCGAGGCAGATGTCAATACGCTCTAATAGACATCTGGTAATAACAGCGCCGTGTTCAAGGCTGGCAAGGCTAGTATCTGTCTGTCGCGTATGCTCGATGACTATGAACAAGACGAGTTTATCACGCCTGTCTAAGAACGCCTCACAGCCCAGCCCCCCGTGTAACATGAGCAGGCAATCCCCCCCCCCAACGAGAGACGTGAGGCGAAATGTGACCCCAAGCCGCCTCGTGCTCTTCCGCGCCCGATCTCTCAATGGAACGATCCACCGAGTACCAGTAGCATTTCTGTGCGCACACATCGTCATACCAGAGAGAAAGAAAAAGGCCGCAGCATTTGTTCGAGGGAGTTGTTACATGTCGCATGTGCGAGCGTCTCTTTCGTCTCATGTGCAGACTGCAGGGCACCAAGACCACGATCATCGGTTTTGCCACTCATACCTTAACAGGCGGACGAATGCGTCTCCTTACTTGAGTACCCGTCACCGTTCCCGTCTGATACCTTGACAGTGCTCTAGAAGTAACGGTTGCCTTGCATATAACTCGAAGCTCGGATAGCAGCGTACGAACACCTAGCATAGACAACGCTAGGTAGGTGGAGGAAGAACGTACACCCGCGGTAGGTTATCAACAGGAGACATCATCAACACACAAAGGACTACGATATAAATACAGCGGCCCGTAACAGAGTTGAAACAGAGTAGCACCGCCGCAAGCACAAAGGCACGGTAGCAAACATGATCAGCTTCCCTTTGCTGATGAAACCTGCACGTAGCCATGAAGAGATGGGCCAGGGGCCTCAACGGGAGTTTGAGAGAAGGGAAGAGCCGGCATAGAGTTGATAATGAGCTGGTGTTCCTCTCCCACACACTCTGTAGCTTGTGTGAGAACAGGCTATGCATACCTAGCTTCTGGTTTCTGTATCTCTGGTTTCTGTATTTCTGGTTTCTGTATCACCCTGAGGCCGCTCGATATAGTTAGGCAGTGCTTTTGCATGTAAATGCGCGAATGTGGTGCAATATTTGATACCATCTGCATTATGCTTCACCTTCTTTGCCCACAACTTGCCCCAGCAGAACTCAGTCTTCACCACAAGTATACGAGCCAAATGTCTTGGGGAACGTGGGGTGTGCGTGTAAGCAAGCAGCATTCAGAAGTTCACACTCCTTTCCATCGATGAGTGATATGAGCTGCCGTCATATCATGCAAGATGACCCGTGCACTGTAGGGCGAAAAAATAAAAAGAAACATCCCTGACACGAGCCGAGAGGATTCAGGGGGCTGAGAAGCAAACATTTCCAGCCTTTTCCTGCTAGAGGAGATGACCGCAGGGAGAGTCAAGGTAAAGTACGAAGTATGAAATACGAAATACGGGTAGGCCTGATTCACCGAGGTCCCGATCTGTGTTGGCTTTCACGGCTAGTACGCTGAGGAGCTCCCCATGTTCTGTTATAAGAGAGAACTGATGAAAGGGTGCCCTTAGTCCGATCGCCATTGATGAAAGAAGATCGGCCACGGTGGTGCCAATCGCATGAATCTGATGTGTACAACTTGCCAATATACTCATGAACGATACGGCCTTCACGTAACGGGTTCACAAACGCCTTCGATGGACAAACTCCACGTAAGCGGCAACTTCTGGAATGCTTCTACGCCCCGGCACAGCATGACCAGCGTCACCAGGAACAACTTTCCCGCTGCTGCGGAAAGTTTTACTACCATGGGCAGTAGAAAAGAGGCGTCATAGTTCCGAGCCAGCGCAGCAAGTCCATGCCGTTCTCCACAACATCGTGGAGACTCACGTCCACGCTGAAGAAGCTCGAGAAAGCATCAAGCTAATCGGCCTCGCGCGAATGTTGGCAACGGCCTTATTTCTTGTTCCTCCTATATCCTGTCGGAAAGGAAAACCCAGCCAAGTTTCTGCCAGACGAACACAAGGAGAATCCTAGGGGGTGCGTTGATTGCAAGGCTGAGATCCTTTCTGATACGACCAGACCACATGCGGTCAAAACGAGACAAAAGACAGCAGCCTAAAATCCTTTCAAACGCCATTGGTTCAAGCTTGTGACGCAGATGAAGACACCCACGCACCACCACCCCTCGCTAGAGACAAAAGGATAAAAGGAATAAAGTGAAGAGAAGCTATCGAAAAAACAGAAGAAGCGCCATCACATTCGACGAAAATGAGATGATCGGATCTGGTTGGACGAGAATCTGAGTTGTGGCTTGATTCGGGCAGCAAACAAACTGCATGTGGTTGGAGGCGTGAACATGTAACATCCATGCCCCATGGAGGGCACATCACCCACCACGTGCGTTTTCAGTTCGGGCGGTTGCTGGGGATCCAGGGGCTTCTTCCCAAACAAGCCATCGAAGTTTGGCTTCAGCAGCGCCGGTGCTAGTCGATCAAAATTGGATGATGGCAATCACAAGGAAAGGCCAGCCATTGGCGGCGGAACGGGATCTCGTAGTACAATTCTTGCCGTGTCTCCTTGCCCCAGATGGCTAATAAGAAGTCAAGTACTATTGCTCACCAATTCTCCATAACTTTCCACTTTGTGCCTGCCCGCAATGTCGTAAGCTCACGCTGATAAAGCGCCTCCCAGCGGGCGCGCGGCTATGGAGATGCAAGCGGGGGAGCCATGTATGAGTGGTACCTAGTACAGCTCTTGAAGAGCAGATGGTTGCGAGGCAATTGGCCTGGCGATGGCCATCTAGACGAATACAAGTACACAATCTACGAAGCGTTGCAACGGTGCGTAAGTGTCCTGTGTGCCTGAAAGTTTGAAGTAAGCCGGCACGAAATGCGATACACACGAGACGCCCTTGCAAAGCTCGAAATGGCCAAGAAGCAATCATCAGTCTCACCAATTCAAGGGTCCAGGGGCCTGGGATTGCTGAGGCTGAACCAGGGTCCGTCGGTCACCGTAATCATCAACCATGGGCAAGCTACGGAGGCCGATATGCTTAGTAGTTCTTTACTGCGCTTGAGCAATTGCTTGAAGCCGGAATACCAAGCACGATGCAAGCCATCTAGCCATCCATCAATCAATCAACTGAGAGATGGACTCGTATTGGGTCAGTGAGTCGATACGGATGGATCCTTCAGCCCTGTGCGTAGGTACGTAATTTCGATTACCGGAAGCGCCGTGGTACGACAAACTCTCTTGAAGCAAGCAAACTTCGGTGCTCCGGAAGGGAAGAAAAAAAAAGGAAAGGAATACATAAGATTGAGAGATTGCGGCGCCCTGATGGCAGCGGGCTGCGATTTATTTCGGGACGCAAAAAAATAAAAATAAAAGCAAGGATACGCGCGTATACAGCATTGAGCGGCCATGTGGAGAGAGCAGTTATTAGACGAGAACCGTGATGCTGCTTAATTACACTACAATGCTTGATACGGGTGAGTACCTTATGTTAGGTAGTACTATGTACTGTATGTGGTATGTGTATATGCGTAGGCTGAGACATGCGTCGAAAAACAGCCAACAGCCGTGTGTACTTTTTGTATGTAAGCTGTTTGATGTTTTGGAGTTTGGGGTTGGATTGGAGATTTGCCATGTGAGTTGCTCTGTGTTGGGTGTGATTGGGAGGGTGCCCGAGGTTCATTCGCACGTGGCAGAGTCTATTTCGAGAATGGCACAGGCATGGTACTTTGTAGAGCAGCAGTAGCTTGTAGATTTTGAGGCGAGGAAAGGGACATTCATCAAACAACTTATATCGAGCTTGATAGTATACGGGTTCAAAGCACCAAGATGATAAGATCATAAGAAGACCTTAAGGTATATAGACTACCTCACGATAACAGCTGAACAGCATCTACATATACGAGTTATTACTGACTGCAACAACACCGCTAGATCTTTTAGACTCCAATGGCCAATTTGTTCCTCCTGCATGGAGAGGGCGCTGCTCAACGCTGGTTGGCCGCCGCTTGAAGGAATCTGCCGGGGTACCGGGTCGGCATGTGGGGGTGTTTGCAAAAGGGCCACCCCTGCATGACTTGCTTGGAGCTTTTAGAAGCCGTCAAAGGTCGTCTCTCTTGATTCACTTTCGCACCGGGCCTCGATAGGGAGTTTGGAGGATGGTGTTTTTGGGCCGTCGGTTCGGGGTTTGTGTAGGTACTTGTAGGTGGCGGCTTGTTTCTGCTGTGGAGAGTTTTTGATGTGTGAGGCGTTGCGCGCTGAGGGTCAAGGCCGGGACGGCGGCGAGTAGCCGGCAAGGGCATGGCGCTGTGGGGATTTGGGGTGACAAAGAAGGGGGGGAGAAGGATGAGGAGAGAAAAATGGAATTGACGATGATGAGAAGGAGGATTGGATCGATGTGGAAGAGAGATAGGAAGAGAGGTCAGGTGTCGTAGTTGGAAGGGCCTCGGTGGGAAAAGCGAGAAACGAGTATGGTGAATGAGTGAGCTTGAATGGCCCATATTCGCATCTGATCACACACTCGCTCACACTCGCTCACACTCATTTCACACACAGCAGCCATCAGACACCCCCTGTGGGCTGCGGGCCTGTGCCGTGGGCGCGATTCGACGCCCAGCGCCGCGATGCTGCAGACGGCTGGATGAGACATTTGAGGCGACAATCGGGATCGAGCTGGTACAGTACAAGAGGTGAGGTAGAGAGGCGGTACTCCAGAGCCAGCTTTCTAATACACGGATACCAAGAACGACATTTCCTGTAAGTTTTGTATCAGAGTAAAAGTCGACGTGTCGAACAGATGGACAGGCGGCACATGCAGATGCGAGGTGCTGGCTGAAGCCGCATCAGGCACGCAGCCGCGCAGCGAGGCAGCGTCGCCCGAGGATTTGAGCTGCGGCCGATGCCTTGGATGTGCCCTTTTGGCAGAAGAGCTGGGCGAAGGATGGATGAGACGGATGGTTAAATGGTTGGAGGGATGCAATGGCTTGATCAAATATATTAAAGGCTGATGGATGAAGGCCCATTGTCATGATCAGTCTGTTACTGCTTGGCTCATGTTCCAGTTCAGCACTGCAGAAGAAGTGGGTGCTGAGCTTCAAGCTCGGGGCGGTCGAGACGCGATAGCCGGCAGGGCGCATGTGCAGGCGGGTGGAGATGGATTAGTACAAGTAGCGTGAGGGACCAAGAAGTTGCATCTCGAGAGATTGGCACCAATGACAGCGGAATCCGATGTTTGCACAGGTTTACTCGCATCTTCATCAATGCCTGACAACAGCCGAGAGAGATGGGATGGTCGACGGCCCTGCAAATGGGCTGGTGTGAACAATCAGCGGCTCTTGGGCCAACCAGCAGCCTCGGCGCTGCATCAGAGCTCCCCAGCCGGTGTGAATGTGATTGAGATTGGACCCCGGTTGGCCTAATTGGAGTACTATCCAGCATCACATCTCTGGCTGCAAGTGCATTTGGAGCTGGAAGCACCTTTGTGTGTTGGCGCAAACCCAGTCGCCCCTTGTTGCGATCCTGGTCAGTCGGCGGTCGGATCAAGAGAGCTCGGAGCTGGCCGCACGCAGTGTGATGTATGTAAGGTACTTGATCCTCCATTACAATATGTACTCTGCACTCAGTCGGTAAGGGCAAGATACCTTTGATACCAGAACGGCCCGGCTTTTTTCGTCGAATCCTCATTACCTAGGCAAACACCAAGATGAAAAGCCATCGACCGCCCGAAATCTCCCCCCTCCTTGCTACTGCAGAGCCGAGCGCTCTCGTGCGACCGTCGATGCCTCGTGAATTGCCCAGCCGGGCTCGTACAAAAAGCCCCAGCCAGGCTGCTTGTGCCATCTCATCCAAAGCAGCGCCTTTATACTGTAATACTATACATACATATCTGGTGCTGGCATGACCTGACAGGCCAGAGAGGTACTACTGCTCGTCGCTGACGTCCCAAAGCCCACCCACGAGACGGGCTGGGATTCCAGCCTCCAATCTGTCGACCTTCTCTCTCGCTAGCATCACCGCCGCTCTCGACGCCAGCTGGAGCCACTGGTTCCGCCCGACCTGTCATCATTTGGCCTGGCTACAGCCACGCCCTAGAGCCCGGGTCCACCGAGCACGGATTGCATTGGATTGGATTCGATTGCTTCCCAGGATCCGTCTCCCATTGCGCTGCTCTGCTTGCTGCTGCTGCTGCTGCTGCTGCTGCTGCTTGGACGGCTGCAACTGACTTCCAGGCACCTCGCACATGTTCACGCCCTGCCTACCTACCTACCTTACCTTACTTCGTACCTGTCCTGTCCTAGCAAAAGGAAGCCCAAAAGTCGCACAGCACGGGGTAGCGCTCACTTTCACACGCCTCGACATCCCGTCCAGCCTGGTGTGCACGGCCAGAGCCTCAGCTCCTCCCCCGGCCCTCCACAGCACGAGTGCCAAACCTCCTCGTCAACGAGGCTGCTTCCGCGCGCCGAGTCCTGGGACCGTCACCGTCACCGTCACCGTCCTTCTTGTCGCCCCGGCCCGGAGATCTGATCTGACGCCTTTCATCATTGCCAGCCTGCCGGAATTCTGCCTGCGCCGGCGTCATCTTTCGTCTCCATCCTCTTTGCCTGGTCCATCTCTCCATCTCTCCATCCTCTCCGTCTTCTTCCCAGCTCTCCGTCTTTCCACCCCCCATCTTTGCTCGCCTCTTGGAGCCCCCGCCGACCTGCCGCAGCTGGTTCTGCTACTGCTTGCTACTGCTGCTGCTGCTGCTTGTTCCTGCGCTGACCTGATCCTTCCCACGACATTTGCCGCTTCCGCCGCCGCCATTTTCTGCCGGACGCTCCGCTAAACTCCATCCCCCCCAGTTCAGGCGCCTCGATCAACAGCGATCCCGACTTTTCGTTCCCCTTTCGACCAGCAGCAAGCCCCAGAATCGCACCAAGAAGACGAGACGACAAGAACAAGTAAAGCATCGTCATCCGCGTCGCCATACGTTGTCCTCTTCTAGTCCGCTGCGTATGCGTGTGTAATTGGCTGCATGGCAAACCCACCTTTTGGATCCAAATCGCTTCGCCTACCGATTCGTCAAGTCCTCAAAGAACGTCGTCATTCTCGTCAAGAACATAAGCGTGCTGAAGACTCGCCCACCATGGGCGGATGCATGAGCTCCAACAATGACGAGGTAGAGCAGAAAAAGAGGAGTCAGGCCATCGACAAGGAGCTCGACGAGGACTCGAAAAGACTACGGAAAGAATGCAAGATTCTCTTACTAGGTACGCTTCCTCTGGCACGCGGGTGCAATCCCAATCCCAATCGCTCACCCTTTCCCCTCTTCTAGGCTCCGGAGAGAGCGGCAAGTCGACAATCGTCAAGCAGATGAAGATCATCCACCTCAAGGGATACTCAGAAGAGGAGCTCTACAACTACCGGCCGACCGTCTTCAAGAACCTGGTCGAGTGTGCCAAAGCCGTCATCACCGCAATGCAGCAGTTCAACATTGAGCTCGCGCACGAGGAGAACAGAGCATACGCCGACTTCCTGATAGACTACCAGCCGGAGTCTGGGCCGCAAGCTCACATCGATCCCAAGGTGGGCCTCGCCGTGCAGGCCATATGGAGCGACCCGGCCAAGGACCAGCTGATGGAGCACCAGACGGAGTTCTATCTCATGGACTCTGCCGAGTAGTAAGTCGCCACGATTGCATGGCCGTCCCTCTAGACTTTTCGAGCTCTGACCATATCCTCCTCCGTAGCTTTTTCCAAGAAGCCATGCGCATCGTCAAGCCCGACTACTTGCCCAATGAAATGGACGTGCTGCGCGCCCGAACAAAAACGACAGGCATCTACGAAACGCGCTTCCAAATGGGCCAGCTTAGCATCCAGTATGTCGAACCCAACTGTGGATTTCCTCCTCTTGATAAGCTTATCCCTGAGCTCCGTTTCGAAACGTTTAACCAACGGCTGCTGACTTTCACCCCCTCTCTAGCATGTTCGACGTCGGTGGGCAACGGAGTGAGCGGAAGAAGTGGATACACTGCTTTGAGAATGTTACATCAATCATTTTCTGTGTTGCGCTCAGCGAGTACGACCAGGTTCTCCTGGAAGAGAGCAGTCAGGTAAGCCCAAGACCGAGTGCCGCGTGTTTGTGTGTCGCTGTATGCTGACCCGACCAATGCAGAATCGCATGATGGAGAGCTTATTACTGTTTGACTCTGTGGTCAATTCACGCTGGTTCATGCGGACAAGCATCATCCTGTTCCTGAACAAGGTGGACATATTCAAGCAGAAGCTCGGCCGGTCACCTCTATCCAACTACTTTCCCGACTACACCGGCGGTACCGACGTCAACAAAGCCGCCAAGTATCTGCTATGGCGGTTCAACCAGGTCAACCGAGCACATCTCAACCTATACCCACAGTGAGTGACGGCCTGGACGCATTCCAAGCTACCCTCAGAGCACTTTTTCTAACGTGATTGCCCATCATAGCCTCACACAAGCCACGGACACATCAAATATCCGGCTCGTCTTCGCGGCGGTAAAAGAGACTATACTTAACAATGCGCTCAAGGACTCGGGCATCCTCTAAGTCTACGTCATTCGAGTCCTCTACTGTCCATAACCACCAACGATTCGCCTCGGAAGAAGTAGGCGTAGGGATTATTGCGCGGATTCCGATACAGCTATCCGTCGACCAATGATGATCCAGCTGACGCCGTGAGCTTCGCTCCCTCGACGACGCATGGGCCTTCCGGGCATTTCCTCACACTATCACGCTCTTTTCCATTTGCGATGCGACGGAGCCCCCTTTTGGGCGCCGATTCATGACCCAAGGCGCCTGGAGCACGTTACGCCTCGAGACGCTACTTTTCAGTCTACTACTATTTAGCAAGGCGCGGTCACTCACTCACTCGATTCAATATCTTCTATTTCTTTACTCTCCTTGTCCTTGTTTATCCGGATTTGTTTGGTTGGCGATTACGGTACAGATCTCGCGCGGCGACTACAGCAAAACTCGACGTGAGCAGCCGTCTCTGGTTGGTGTCTTGATATTGAGATTGAATGATGCAACGGTATCCACGAATGATTCGCTCCGAAGAGCAGCAGCGGCTAGATATACAGCCGATCGACGGGCCATTGGATATCACGGGGCCGAGAGGAGGTACGGCGCACCGGGGGGCATACATACATATAATAACCAGCAATTTGTTGGAGGCACGGCATTTTGCCATGTGGCTTCGGGGAGACTCCCGTGTCTGGGGTTGAGCGAGTCAACAGGCGGGAGTGTTTCGAATGGCTTGGAAAAGGTGGGAGATCCTTAATTGCGGAGATACCGAAGGGACAAAAGAAGAGACGTGCGGTTTTCTTCTGTCCATTTTATTTGTGTCAAGAATTGGCCGCGGAATTGTCTTATTTGTGCGTTGCGAGTTTGGATTTATCGCTTTGGGCTGTTACGCGTTAGGTATGCAGGACGCTTGGGTTGGGGGAGTTATTGGGTAGGAAGCTCTTCTATTTACTACTACTACAGTACAATGCGCCAGAATAGGTATTAATGCTGCGCCTGTTTACTATACTGGCCTGATTCGCTAAAGACCAATATGAGTTGAAGCCTGATGTTGGTTGTGGGAGTTTGCGAGAGGTATCGACACGGTTCTCTCATTGTCACCCCGGAGGAGGCACACTTACAAGTCACGGATATTTCCCTCCCATGGGCCCCACAGGGAGAAAGTGGTGTGATGGATGCGGCCGTCATTGTACGGATCGGTTTACTCGTTGGGTATGTAGTGTAGTCCGTCTGTCTGCCTGTCTGCCTGTGTCTGTTCGTCAGTTCGTCTGTACTCTGTTCTGTAGGCTGTACACGAGGCATCTACCTAGTGCTACGTGCTTGTATGTAGTCTACCTACCTATGTACTGTATGTGCTTGTATGCGGTTCTGAGGCCTTTAGGCCGGGGTGCAGATGGGATTTACTTGTTGTTGCCCAACTCGCATTATACGGGCCTTTTCCTACGGGAGAGCATCGCGGAGATCCGGGTCCGTCGTCTGTCACATGTCTACAATTGGCTGTTCGGGTAGGGGACGCAACTTGTCAGAACTACCTAGGTAGACTTGTATTCGCCTACGTCCTTTACGAAGAAATTATCAGAGGATCACGGAAAGTAATGTTTTCAAGCAAGCGGAAGAAAAAAGAGCGCAGTCCACAAGCAACCCGAGTCAATGTAGAGAGAACGATGATGACACCAGGCGTGGCGCTACAGATGCCTTATGCAGCACAGATGCGACCCAGACAGACGAGACGGACGTGACGGATGGACGGACGGACACGAACGAGGACAGGATAAAAACTTGATTTGGCCGAAGAAGCTGCAAGAGATACTACATCTGCATACCATCCATGACGGGAATCGTAGTAATAAGGTAGGGTAGGGTAGTACCTCCTCGTGATGCAACGTCCATTGGGCGGGCATGCTTTTCTCGCCTACCGTGCAGTTTCCCCTCCTTTTCTTAAGGTGGTCGTGAACGTTCTATCCAGGTTGCTCTTGGTACCTAAAGCAAGCAAGCAGGCAAGCAAGCAAGCAAGCAGGTGCAGTGCAGTGGTTTCTGCCTTCATTTCCCCTCTTTTCGTTTGGTCTTGGTCTTCTCTCCTCTTCCTCTCCTCTTCCATTTCTACCCCTTCTTCCACTTCTTCCTTTTTCATTCTTCCTCCTATTACCCGATTGCTTCACGCCTTCTCTCAATTGAAGACTCTGCTTGTTCTTCAATTGACTGATTTCACGTCTGGCTCTCTCTTGCCCATCCCCAGAGAGCTCCTGATCGATATACCCCGCCGTTGCGCTGCTGCCCCACTATAGCTTCTGCAAGCTGAGCTGATGTAAGTCGCTTCCATGAACCATCCATCTGACCTTCCCCTCGTTGTTTTCCTCGTATCGTCCCGTCTCGTCCACCTTATCTTGTCATCTTCTTTCTCCCATCATTCTTCTATAGTTCCCCTTGTTTTCTTCTTCTTCTTTTACAGCATCTTTATCTCCCTCCCCTAGGCCTTTCTGTCCCTTTCGCTGATTGACTGTCCTGCAGCATGGCGACCAAGCAGCCGCTGCCCACCCGCGAGCGCCGCCCCTCCACCGGAGCTCCCCTTGTCGACATCCAGGGAGCTGTCGGGCCTGCGGGCATCTCGCGGCCCAAGCACAAGAGGACTTTCACGGGCTTTGGTGCTCAAGAGATTAAGCATGTCGAGGGTTGGTGACTCTTTTTTTCCTGTTGTCTCTTCTCGTGTTTTCCCTTGTTGCGTGGTCGATTGCTGGCTTACAGGGCGATCGTACCACCATACTGCGGGGGAGGGGAAGCTTGATGTTGCTTTGGCGGGGCAACATGATGCAACCAGCTGCGCTGCTGGACTTGTACCATCACTATCAAAGCTCTCCCTACGATGATCGGTGTTTTTGCTTGAACCATAGCCGCCAAAGACGCGATGCAATTGCTAATGAATTTCCACTACAGCCTCGATCCCCGAGCCCCAACGGGAGGCATGGAGGCGGAACCAGGTCAAGCCCATCAACGACAAGGAGAGCTTCGAGAGGGAGGTCGTCCGTCATGTTGAGACGACCCTGGCTCGCAGCATGTTCAACTGCGACGAGACTGCTGCGTACTCCGCCACCAGTCTGGCCTTCCGTGATCGTCTGATCATCGAGTGGAACAAGACCCAGCAGCGCCAGACGTTCCGCGATACCAAACGCGTTTACTACCTCAGTCTGGAATTCCTCATGGGCCGTACCCTGGACAATGCCATGCTCAACGTGGGTCTGAAGCATGTGGCCAAAGGTGAGCTTTGCTGCGCTTGTCTTGTCGTCTTACCATGCCTGTTATGGCCTGAATATGGCTTTGCTAACCACACAGTTATATAGACGGTCTCTCTGATCTTGGTTTCAGAATCGAGGACATCATCACCCAGGAGCATGACGCTGGTCTGGGCAACGGTGGCTTGGGCCGACTTGCTGCCTGCTTCCTCGACAGCTTGGCTTCGCTCAACTACCCTGCCTGGGGTTACGGTCTTCGATACAGATACGGAATCTTCAAGCAGGAAATCATTGACGGCTACCAAGTCGAAGTTCCCGACTACTGGTTGGACTTTAACCCCTGGGAATTTCCCCGCCACGATATCACGGTTAACGTAAGTAGCTTTTGAACCTCATCATTGAGCGAAGCTTACCCTGCTTAGATCCAATTCTACGGCAAAGTCCGCAAGCTGAGCAAGGATGACGGCAAGACCGCCTTTGTCTGGGAGGGCGGCGATATTGTCGAGGCCGTCGCCTATGATGTCCCCATCCCTGGATACGACACACCCACCACCAACAACCTGCGACTGTGGTCCAGCAAGGCGTCTGGTGGCGAATTCGACTTCCCCAAGTTCAACAATGGCGACTACGAAGGCGCAGTCGCCGACCAGCAGCGCGCCGAGACCATCAGTGCTGTGCTGTACCCCAACGACAACCTGGAGCAGGGCAAAGAGCTGCGACTGAAGCAACAATACTTCTGGGTGGCAGCCTCTCTCTATGATATTGTGCGCCGTTTCAAGAAGTCTAAGCGCCTATGGAAGGAGTTCCCCGACCAGGTCGCCATCCAGCTCAACGACACCCACCCCACACTTGCCATTGTCGAGCTGCAGCGCATCCTGGTTGACGTTGAGGGCCTGGAGTGGGATGAGGCATGGAATATTGTCACTTCTACGGTAGGTTTTCTTTCATCTCGCGGAAGAACAGGAAGCTAACTGTGTCACTTTTGTAGTTTGGCTACACCAACCACACCGTGCTCCCCGAGGCTCTGGAGAAGTGGCCGGTTGGATTGGTCCAGCATCTGCTACCCAGACACCTTCAGATTATCTATGATATCAATCTGTTCTTCCTGCAAAAGGTCGAGAAGGCGTTCCCCAATGACAGAGATCTGCTGCGCAGAGTTTCCATCATTGAGGAGAGCCAGCCCAAGATGGTGAGAATGGCTTTCCTGGCCATTGTCGGTTCTCACAAGGTCAACGGTGTGGCAGAGCTGCACTCGGACCTGATCAAGACGACCATTTTCAAGGACTTTGTTGAGATATACGGCCCGGACAAGTTCACCAACGTCACCAACGGCATCACTCCCAGACGCTGGCTGCACCAGGCCAACCCCCGTCTGTCTGAGCTCATTGCTACCAAGTGTGGCGGCAACACCTTCCTCAAGGACCTGACGGTTCTCAACAAGCTTGAAGCTCATGCCAAGGACAAGGCCTTCCGCAAGGAGTGGGCAGAGATCAAGTACGCCAACAAGGTGCGCTTGGCCAAGTACATCCAGAGCACTCTGGGCTTGTCAGTCAACCCGGCAGCCCTGTTTGACGTGCAGGTCAAGCGAATCCACGAGTACAAGCGCCAGCAGCTCAACATCTTTGGCGTCATCCACCGGTACCTGACGCTCAAGGCCATGAGCCCCGAGGAGAGGAAGAAGCAGCAGCCCCGCGTCACCATCTTTGGTGGCAAGGCTGCGCCTGGCTACTGGATGGCCAAGCAAATCATTCACTTGATCAATGCCGTTGGCGAGGTCGTCAATAAGGATGATGACATTGGCGACCTCCTCAAGGTCATCTTCCTGGAAGACTACAACGTCAGCAAGGCCGAGATGATTATCCCCGCGTCTGACATTAGCGAGCACATTTCCACCGCCGGAACCGAGTAAGTCGAGCAGTTGGGATATGGCCTGAGCTGAGCTGACAATCGGAACAGGGCGTCTGGTACCAGCAACATGAAGTTTGTTCTCAACGGAGGTCTCATCATCGGAACCTGCGACGGTGCCAACGTAAGGCCCCAATTCTTCACAAGCTTGCTTCTGGGATGCTAACTCTTGTACAGATTGAAATCACCCGCGAGATTGGCGACAGCAACATCTTTTTGTTCGGTAACCTCGCCGAGGACGTGGAGGACCTGCGCCACGCCCACAACTTCGGCTCTCACACCATCGATCCCGACCTGGAAAAGGTCTTTGTCGAGATTGAAAAGGGCACGTTTGGCATGCCCAACGACTTCAGCGCCCTGATTGCTGCCGTCCGGGACCACGGTGACTACTACCTGGTGTCGGACGACTTCCACAGCTACATTGAGACGCACGCCCTGGTCGACGAGGCGTACCGCAACCAGGACGAGTGGGTGACCAAGTGCATCATGTCGGTGGCCCGGATGGGCTTCTTCACCAGTGACCGATGCATCAACGAGTATGCCGAAGAGATTTGGAACATTGAGCCCTTGGACGTCTCCGAGTAGACTCGTCCCGAGCAGGAAGTTTTGTGAGTGGACTGGTAAATACCTGAAGAATTGGAAGAGGGAATCACGCAACGGGGAGGGTCGAAACAGACACTTATTCCTATATGATGAATGAAGTCCCATGATGAACTGCGTAATTCTTAAAGGCTACGTGACAGTACTTGATGTTATCCAAAGGTGACCGCATCAGTTGCAGCTAATACGCACACGTGAACTGTGACCGGGATGCGCCGGTTGCAGGCGCGGTGCTTGTTGCGCAGTCCAGGCAACCTACAGCATTGGGGCAGGGCAATTGCCTTGATCTTTGGCGTCTGCAACTGAGGAAAGGAGCGGTGTCACGATGAATGGCTCAAAGTTCCGATTGTGGGAGAAGGCAAGGAGCCGGAGCAGATTTTCCCCGGGTCGCCTGGGCCGATTCGCCGCGGGATTTTCGATGGGCGGAAGAGGGCCCGTTCCTGAATCAGAAGAATTAAGGTAGCAGAATCGTGAGACTTGGGAAGGGGGGGAAATGGGGGGAGGTTTGAGCGGTTGGTTGAAGGCGGCGCGTGGAGACCGGCGAGTTGGGAGTGGGAACGTGGGAAGTGGGGTTCTTTTTTGTTTTGGATGGTTTTGGGTGACGTCATGGGGGCATCACTGGGATTTTGGGCGGTTTTGGGACTGAGACTTGGACCGGATGGAGTTTGACTGAGACTGGGGTTTGGAGTTGGGACTGAGTTGGGAGATGGACTGGAGGAGGATTGAGATGGGCTGGGAATGTTATTACTGCTATGGAGTGATGATACCCAGGCTGGTTGATGCATAGGAGGGAGAGAGTGGGATTCCTTGGCGAGTGAGGGATGGGGGTTTTGGGTTGCAGGTTGGGGGCCTGGGATGTTTGGGTGGGATGGCGAACGAGGGTTGTGAGCGCGGGTTGATGAGAGTGAGAGAAGAGCTTTAGGCTGGGTTGGGCATGGCGAGATGTGCTTGATTCATCAGGGACTGAGACGCGGGAGCTTAGATACTGGTGCCTTTTATATCGTATCTACACGTTGTATGTATGTAAAAATAGCAGGAATGAAGAAAACGGAAACTGTCGATCTGGGTAATTGGGGGATGGGAATTTTGGATTTCTGGATTTGTTTTGGGATGCGAGATTCTGGTGAAATCTAAATCTGAATCTAGATACACAAGCAAATCTTTGATCGTCTTGTTTGCCACTGTGGGAAAGGGGAAGGGGAAGGGGAAGGGGAAGGGGACCTGGATTGCTTTTTTGGTTGATGGCGATGGCTTGGGAGGCTGGGCTTGGCCTGGTTTTGGCTGGAGGATGAGGATCAATGACATACCGAGGCCGCACGGACGTTTTGGCCATGGCTTCAGGCTTCAGGCTTCAGGCTCTCAGCTGGTAGACTGACAAACTGCCCACTTACCGATCCAAGGCAATACAAGTACATGAGAAGCAAATGCACATTACACGCAGAGAGCCTGGGCTGACCTGGCTGGAGCCCGGGGAGACAAGGGGTCTGGATAATTCATCATTTTAGGCATTCGGGGGAGGAGGGGAAAATACCCGTGTGAGATTTGGGGGGGGGGG
>NW_020194709.1:2356968-2671692 GCF_003025115.1 Trichoderma citrinoviride | reverse complement strand
AGAGGCGCACGATGGCGTCACCGGGAGCTTTGCGCGTCCCTGAAAAAGACAGCCAAAGCCTGGCTTGTCCTCGAACTACCCATGCGGGGCGCTCTACTCGCGCGGCGGGTTATTTTTCTTGGGGCTATGACGATGGCCCCCTTGCGAAAGAGGGAAGTTGGGCAGAGGCTAGCTTGGCTATCGTGGTAATTTGTTCTGTGGTGGTTTGGCTTCTTTTCGTTGGTGCATGGGGCGGTGATGGGATTTGCTTTGAATCCTGGTGATGACGGTGGTGAGAAGGAATTGGTAAAAGACGGGTGTCTGGTCCTTTTGGGGGGTGGTTTGTCTGGTTTGCCTGTTGGTTTGACTGTCTGATTGCTGTACAGAGATTCTTGCTGTGCGCCCTCTACAAACGATAAAAACCAACTGACCTCAGTCGACAGTACAGTACCTACAAGCAGCGGCTTCATCCAGGACCTAGCAAGTGGTCTGCAAATTAATAGGGACCGCAAAATGAATAAGTGCGTACAAATTAGACAATATGTGCAGCAATTCTGGAGCTTTACTCAGCGCAAATGTGTGTGCATGGCAGGTGTTTGTGTGTCGATCGTTTGCATTTTCCCGGTTATTTTGCAAACCGCTTGCCTAGATACCTAGCGACGAACAAGGGACAACGGGCATTGATTGGCATTGAACGAAAGAAAACCTTGAAATTTCCTGGATCCGCGGCCAAAATCCCGATCGATCGCCTGAGACGGCCGCATATACATAAGTAGGGGAACGAGCTTTTTCCCGCCGGAGCACCGTCTATCCATTGAAATACTGGAGACCGCTCTTGTCCTTTGGAATACTTCCTGGTTTTCCTCTTCTTCTTCTTTTTACATACACGAATCGCTTTTACTGCTCTGACGGCATTGCTGCTTTCCCATCCATCTTTCGTTTTTTTTCCCACTGAGGCGAGAATTCTTCCGACCGAATCGAAACGGAGTGACATTCAGTGGCTTCTGCACTTCGCTGAAAGCCGGTTTGGGGGCGGTTCTGTTCCAGATTACATATTACGAGCACACGTAAGTTGGGCGAGCGAGCACACACAGAACACCTCGGAGAAAAAAAGGGCGTATAAAGAAGAAGGGAGAGAAGCAGGCAAGCAAAGCACCTTGTTGGGCTCAGGCATCAGATCCCGGTCCAAAAACCCAAGTCCAATCCCCCCCTGCTTCGCTCCTGGTTTCCTGTTTACCCCGCGCAGCTGCACTTCTTCCAAGTTTCTTCCTTGAACGAGCACAACTGCCGAAGCTGCAAGACGAAGAGCGCCCACTAACGATTTCGCTGTTTGTGTGTTTTCTCTTTTGGCAGGCTCTTGTTTTCCGTCACTTGTCGAATATCCGTACTATTTGGCCATCCGGATTGTTGTCAGACGCGCCATCTGTTCGCCTGCACAAGGTCCCTCTCGCCTCTCACTGTCCTGACTTTTTTTGGTCGGTGGCTTTACATCACAGACAGGCCTCAGTTCAAGCGTTGGGCCCCGCCTTTTGCTTGCTGGGCTCCGAGATCCGCTGTGCAGAGACAAGGGAGAATCGACGGCTTTGCCCGATCGCAGACGGACTCGACCAGAACCACGACCACGAAAAAAACAAACAACAGACATACGGGCGAATTCAGTCATCGGAGCATCTAAACGAGAGGAAAACGAGCATCTTATTATCGACCCTCTTCGCTGGCATCGCATACGTATTTGTCCTGCGTCCCATCACGAAACCTGGAAGCGCCGAGATCGAGATTGCAGCTGCAACCAGTCGCAGCGACAGGCACCACAAACAGGCCCAGCCCGCTGTTTAAGGAGCCCCCGCCTTGCTAGCAAGCGAGTGGAACTGCTATAATCCTGCGCCTTGCAAGTTACCACCGCCTGCCTGGTTCTTGTTCTTGCAACCGAGCCGATAAAAAAGCATCAGCAGCAACATCATCCATTTTACGAGGCATTTCACTCCGGCTCAGCTCCCTCGCAAACTCTCCGCTTTCCATCTCCGCATCTTCGTCCCTCGTCCCGCCATCACGCTGCGTCGAGTCCACGCCTCCTAATCAACCACTTTCATCCTCCCTCTGAAGCCGCATTTTCCCCGCGATCACGAGCCAAATCGATCCGTCACAATGGCCGAGTTTGTGCGTGCGCAGATCTTTGGCACCACCTTCGAGATCACCTCAAGGTAAGGCGACGAGCCTGGGAATCCGCGCCCCGATCGGATACGCAGTCGGGCATTGAGGAGAACGCAGTTTGAGGCTGATTTCAATTCGTCCAGGTACTCGGACCTCCAGCCTGTGGGCATGGGAGCGTTTGGCCTCGTCTGGTGAGTTTTCGCCCCTCCCCTCCTCGCCTCCCATTCTTGAGATGGGCTTTTTCTGGCGGCTGGCGGCATTGCATCCATGGCTAACTCGCGACGTTTCCCCTACCCCGCCAAACAGCTCCGCGCGAGACCAGCTCACCAACCAAAATGTCGCCGTCAAGAAGATCATGAAGCCCTTCAGCACGCCCGTACTCGCTAAGCGGACGTACCGCGAGCTGAAGCTGCTCAAGCACCTCCGACACGAGAATGTATGCGCTTTTCCGACTCTGGGCGGTTTTTTTTTTGTGTCTCCCATCGCTGGGTTCAGCTGACGATGACGTCCGCCGGATCTGGCTGCCCACATAAGCTCTACTTGCATCGTGCTGACATTGAGTGTTGTTGCATAGGTCATCTCTCTGAGCGACATCTTCATCTCTCCCCTCGAGGACATGTACGTATCAATTTGCCTCTGCTTCGCTTCTTCTTCCTCGCCGTTCTAACATTGTTGCCCAGCTACTTCGTCACAGAGCTTCTTGGCACCGACTTGCACCGATTATTAACCTCACGACCGCTCGAGAAACAATTCATCCAATACTTCCTCTACCAGATTATGGTATGCGATGGCACATATTCCTCTGCACCAACTGGCATTCAGCATCGAAAACCCACCAGCGCAGCAGCTAACAGATTGCGTCTCTATAGCGAGGCCTGAAATATGTCCACTCGGCCGGCGTCGTCCACCGCGATCTCAAGCCCAGCAACATCCTCGTCAACGAAAACTGCGATTTGAAGATTTGCGACTTTGGTCTTGCACGAATCCAGGACCCGCAGATGACGGGCTATGTGTCAACGCGATACTACCGTGCCCCCGAGATCATGCTCACGTGGCAAAAGTACGACGTCGAGGTCGACATCTGGAGCGCCGGGTGCATCTTTGCCGAGATGCTCGAGGGCAAGCCCCTGTTCCCGGGCAAGGACCACGTGAACCAGTTTTCCATCATCACCGAGCTGCTGGGCACGCCACCGGACGATGTGATCAACACTATTGCTAGCGAGAATGTGAGTGTCCCAGGCGCCATGATGGATTGATGGCGGTGACTGATTGTCTGTCCCTTAGACGTTGCGGTTCGTCAAGTCGCTGCCCAAGCGTGAGAGGCAGCCTCTCCGAAACAAGTTCAAGAACGCAGACGATTCAGGTAAGAACCAAGACTACCCCTGCACCGGAGATTGTACTGACAAGAAGGCAGCTGTCGATCTTTTGGAGCGAATGCTCGTCTTCGACCCCAAGAAGCGAATCACGGCTACCGAGGCCCTGTCCCACGAGTACCTCGCGCCATACCACGACCCTACCGACGAGCCCGTGGCCGAGGAAAAGTTTGACTGGAGCTTCAACGACGCCGACCTTCCCGTTGACACCTGGAAGATTATGATGTACGTCCAACGTCTCATCTACTTGTCATGAGCTGTCATTCTGACTTGTTACATAGGTACTCGGAAATTCTCGACTACCACAACATAGAGGGTGGTGTCCCGAACATGGACGAGCAGCAGTTCCCGCCGCAATAGATGGACAAAGATGGAAAACCGAACAGACTCGAATTACAGGGTGGCATACAGGAATTTGAACCAATGCACAGAAGACGGATACAGGAACGCGCGGCAGTAGACTGACGAGACCGTTACACGACTCGCAAGGGCCAGCGCATCCTTGTTCCGCGACCTATGCTTTTGCAGTTTCCGGCGTTGGGGAGGGCAAGACTGGCAATGGAAGGGGAAAGGGGGAGGCATCAGGACGGGTTAAATACGTTGTAAAGACTTGTGATTGTGTGTGCAGCGACGATAAAATATACGAAGAAACGGGCTTTTCCCTTTTGTTACTGTCATCTTGTTGGCTCTCGAGTCCGTCCGATGTGTGAGGCTTGGCAGAGTACAGAGACCGAAGTGGTGCTGCGAAGCAGGAAAGCGAGCACAGCCTCGATGTTGTCTTGGACCAAAGGGCAAGGGGGTTTGTCGACTTGGCCACCCAGCTGAGGTGGTGAGGCTGATCTAAAGGCGAAGCTCATATCGTGTAGCCAATGGGATGGAGTTGATGTAGCTCGGCATCGGTGATCCTACGAGGTGGAACTGCTTGTAAGTCGTACCAACAGAGCCTCACTCTGATTACCTAGTCTCGGTGCACAAAGGGCGGAGCAAGGTATTGCAAAGCAGGGGTTTTCACGCAGAAGACCAAGGTCTACTGCTGCAGTTCTCCATACCTACCTAGGTAAGCAAGAGAAAGTCAAGTGAGGGGAAACAGGAACCAATCCAGGGAGAACACACACGGGATGCAGCATCCCCGTTCTCTCACGGGTCTCTACATTGTTAGCAGTCGGCAGTGTATGCAGACAGTACGGAGTAGGCAGATTACGACTTGTATTATTCCCGATGGCCCTTTGAGAGGGCGAGATGAGGAGCATATGTTGGGTTTGGGGGGCTGTGATGGGTCGGTCAATATGGGTGAGAGGATACAAACACGTGTAAAATGGAGTGAGTGATACAGGCCTATCTGTCTGTTTCTGGATGCAGGTCGTTTTTGGGGTCGCATTTTGGGGACCACGAGACAGAGTGGATTGGACTGGATTTGACAGGGGGAGAGGCGGTGCTTTCTGGCTGGGGCTGGCTGGGCCGCCTACTACCTTGCATTTTCGAGATATCTTGAGGTATTGCCACTTTTTTCCTCTTTTTCTTCTTCGTTTCTCTTTTTGAGCTTTGTTCTGTTGTGCTGTGTTGCTTTTTGATGTTTTGTCAAGAGAGCGTTGCTCTGTTGGATACCTTGTAGAATTGGTGATTTGACGCTTCTTGAATGATTTGAGGTTGCAATGGCTGTCAAGAAGGAGATGAACGGAGGAGGAGCTCCAGCTTCGTGCTATTGTCCGAAGCTGGAGACGGTGTGTTGGCGGGACTCAGGTATGCCTTTTTTTTTTTTCTTCCCATTCACTAGTCAGTTTTTTGTACGCCCGTCTGCTTCTTTTCTTGTGTGTTTTGTTGTTGCGTTTGGAAGATTCCTGCTGTTGAGGGTTAATGCAAACTGTATCGATGAGATTTTCGATTTTGAAGGATGAGAGACAGGTGGAATATGTTGGGTTGTTATTGTTGGAACGAGGAGAAAGGCTGATTGATGTGTGTTGATGTGTAGGATCGGGCAGGCAGCAACAGACCAAAACGGAGTATCTCTCCGTGGAGGAGATTTCCAAGGGGGAGAAGGCGACTTTTGCGGAGGCTGATGTTGTCATAATGTGAGTTTCCTCCCTTTTTTCCTCTTTCCCCCGTTCTCTCTTCTCTTTCTTCTTCCTTGGGGGGTTTGGTTGGAACATGTGGCTGACTGACGAGAGAGATAGATATGCCGAAGGAGACAAGGTCCGCCAATGTCGTCGCTGCAGAGCTGCCTTTAGCACCAAGTTCCTGGTGCCGCGGAGCTGGTGGACGACGCTGGCGAGGAGGTCGAACGGCTATTTTGGGTATCAGGACGTCCTCGATGAGAATGGGCTGAGGACGGGGACGAGTGAGTTTTTACCACGCAAAGCCCCCCCCCTTTGTCTTATATATATAGCGCCCCCTTTAGGTTTCTGATATAAAAGACGCTTTGTGATACAGCCTCGTGGACGCGCTTCATGGTCAAGCGCATCAGCAAAGTCCTCGACAAGCACGGCCACGACGAGCTGCAATACCACTGGGTCAAGCTCAACGCCTTTACGCGCTGGCACTCCTCCTCGTCGTCGTCGTCGTCGTTTTCGTCCCCGGGATCTCCCCCCCGCAACAGCAGCAGCCGGCAAAATCATCAGCAGCGCCCGCGGACGGAGATTGTCCTCTTCGACCACCCGCAGTTTGCGCGGCTCGTGGGCGCGTCGCTGCTGCGGGACGTGAACCCGCGCGAGCTGGGCGACCCGTTCTGGGTGTTCCCCAGCATGGTGGACGAGATGGTGCAGCTGCACGACGTGACCATCTGGGAGTCGCGCAACCTGATTCGGGACTTTGAGAAGAGGAGGTCGTTTTACAAGTACCAGTACGGGTATCTGCGGGAGATTCCGCGGCATCTGACGCATGTCAACGAGACGGTGTACGTGACCGAGTCGGTGCTCGCCAGCATCGAGAAGAGCCACGCTCACTTTCTCAACACAAAGTCCATTCTTGTCGACAGCAGCAACACCTCCAACGACACCGGAAGACAAGCAGCGGCAGCAGCCTCGTCGTCGTCGTCGTCGCCAAACCTGGTGCACCTCAACATCCAGCGCCGGCTGGACGCCTTCCACAGCATGCTGACGAACCTGCGGCACCGCGCCGAGAGCAACAGCGCGCGCATCACGACGGAGATGGCGCTGACGTACAACGACGCCGCGCGGGTGGACTCGTCGGCGATGCGCGCCATCTCGCTCGTCGGGCTGGTGTTCTTGCCGGCGGCCTTTGTGGCGGCCATCTTCAGCACGTCCTTCTTCAACTTTGATGCCCCGACGGGCGTGTGGCGGCTGAGCGGGCAGTTTTGGATCTACTGGGCGGTTGCGGTGCCGTTGACGGTGCTCACCGTCGTCTCGTGGTTCTGGGGGACGCGGTGCCTGGATAGGGTTTGGCCGGGGTGGAGGAGGTGGTTGGAGTGATTTGGGGTGAGGAGATACTGGGATGAAAGGGGGTGTTTGTGTCTGGGCTTCAGTTGGCGTTTTCTGGATTATACAAGTAGGCTCTGGTCATGATGTAGGGTTTTTTCTCTGTTGGGATAGTTGCTCTATGAGAAATGGGACATGAATCTTTCGCTATCAGATGCCATCAAAGCAGGCATTATGCGGACGGTTATCTTGATGATGGGAGTTGTCTTTGCCTGTTGCCATGTTTGTTAGAGTATGGTGGTCCCTGCTCGCCGAGCCTCAGCTGCTATGCAAAGGACGAGTAAGGTATTCATAGCTCCTCTATACGTCGTACGGTACGTGCTACACCTTCTTGATTCAACAACATATCTACCAGTAATTGCAATGAAACTGACAGGGCACGGCGTTCAACTCTCGTACAGGATGGTGTGAGATTGCTTCCTCTAGACACAGGGTGAAAGCCACGGGGCTACGTTCGACGACTCTATTTCTGTTTGGATTCACATAGCTCATGCTCAGATGTTTCGAAAATTCACTCTCCTCTGAGTAAGTCACCCGAGTACCGCCTTGTAAGCTTTGAATAAGTGTCTAGTCAGAGTGAAAGAGAGCAGACATTGGTTCCTTCACGTAAATCTGTAATGTCCTTCTCTCTTGATAAACATGATTGCAAGGTGTCAGTATCTCTACGGGCTAGACAGGGGACGGCGTACGAGTCCGCCTCAAGGTGATGCGATTGCCTCTTTTAGACACGGGTGTAAGTGAGATCGGCACTCGACGTCTTTGAATCTGTTAAGATGTAAGCTCATGTTCAGATGAGCGTGCTCGAATAATATCTCCCCTCTCGGTAATTCACCCAGACACCTCCATGTAAGCTTTGGATGTAGTAAGACTGAAAGAGAGCAAACAAATCACACCAGACCCCATCAGCGCCGTATCCATCCATGGAGTCCCCAAAATGGAGTCAACCGCATGGACCAAGCCTCAGAATCAGGGTCGCCATTCGATCGGGTGCGTGAAACAAGGGTACAGGCACGCCACGCGGATGGCGCTTCTTGCGGCTGACAGACAGAACGGGCGTGCGTGCTGTGCTATTTTTGAGGCGGGCTGTTTGCCAGCGGCATCTGACAAGCCCCCGGCTGGCGATGCTGGAGCTTTTTTAGTGCAACGAGCTGAGGGCGGAATATGCCTACACTAGGAAAAGAAGGGCTTTGATGGAATTGGAGGCGGATAACTGGCAAGCCCACGTCGCTGTGTGTTTTGAGGCTTATGGGAGTGGGGTGTATGTCTCGATGTCGGCGTTATTCGCTGAGATAGTTGTGATGGTGGACTTGGAGCTGTCAGGTATCTGGTTCATATGTGGTCTCTCGCCATTGTCACGCGGAGAGTGAGGTGACCTGTCAGCTAGCGGTCGTTCTCGTTTGCTTCATGAGAACATTGAAACGGAACGAAACGAAAGGAGTGCTCCACCGAGGCCCGACAAGTCAAGATCCAACGGCGATGTTGTGCCGTTCAGCGGCATGGCCCGAGGTCGACGGCGGGCTGAAGCTCAGGCAGCGAGTGATTGAAGGATTATCGGGCTGCGCATTCATGTGCCAGTACAAGCTACAAGCCTTCCTGTCTGATGTCTGGACGCAGCAGTTGTTGGTCTGTGGTGAGGGCATTTCAGCGGCCATGGAAAGAAGAGAATTGAAGTGTATCATGAGAATCCGTCGAGATTGGCAGAGCTCCTTGATGTTTGATGACATAATTTGAATGGCACCATAGGTACTAGTAACTAGACTAGTACTTGTAGGGGTTTCTCAGTTCAGTGCAATGCTCCTTCCCAGAAGCAGCAGCATTGGTTGAGCGATGCAACGGCAGGACCTGAGAGGGCACCTTCCAACGGCTGCTCCTCAATCTGATGCTCAGAATTCAGACCCAAAATTAGCATCTCTCAACCTCATCGTTCCTCTCTCATCCCCTTCGTTACCTCGGACATCATCATTCCGCATCCCCTGAATATCAATCCGCAGAACAGGAGATCTTGGCGTCTCCATCCCAGCAACTGCAGGTGCCGAGCATTGCCACATACGTACGTTAAAAAGCACGCAAAAACGGCTTCTCAGGAACCAGAAATTCAGTTTCGCTTCACCGGCCCCGCCCGTCCAGCTCAGCCTCACTCGACGTGCCGAAACCACCAACCAACTCCACCTCGTGCTGCTGCAGCCAATTTCTTTTTTTATGCCCTCCCTTCTCTCCGAAATCTGCGGCCAATCTAGATGCCCCCAGAGGGCCCAAATGATCCGCGGCAGCATCGGCAAACGTGGTTCAAATCGCGACAATCTTGAGCTACAGTAGCTGGACTCCACCGTTTTCTGGATCAGCTTGCGTGGTTCCTGATCAACGATTCCGGTGCGTTGCTGCCAGCACCGTTATTGCTTGCATTCATCACTGCTCGTGCGTTGAAGACTAATGCCAGTCATGAAGATGCCCCCCCTCAAGACTCCGTATCCTCTTTCGAGTTTACATTGGCCACTTCCATTGCAAGACCGAAAGGCGTCGTACACCTTTGTCCGACGCAGACGTTTCTCTTACGCACGTTCCTGCAGAAGGGTTAGTAATAAGGTTTCCTTGTGAGACCGTCATCAGATGCTCCGTGTAGGTCGCACGATGCTAGTGGACCGAGTTTCGACCTTTGCCCAGTGAAGAGTACTGGACTTGAATTGTTCCACCTAACACTGCCAACATATGAAAATATCGCAGCTCTCGTCATCTTGCTACGAGGGGCGCTGAAACTGCCAAGAGAGGAGAGCAATCTGGCCATCGATCTGGTAGAGTGGCTAGCGAGGCAATCTCGCTTTCACATTTAGCTGGACCAAGACGGAGTGAGCTAAGGAGGAATCGATGCCAAAAATGTGAATTCGACGCGGCCAAGCTGGCTGGATGCAAGCACGACGTGCCAAGTAACACCGCAGAAATGCTCCAAGTCGACTCGACGGCACCTCGGCATCGTCATATCTCCGGTATGCGACGATAATTGACAAAAAAAGGGGTCAATGATGTTTGTTCGCCGCGTCTCCACCGTGGGAAGAAAGTCGCGTGCAAACCGTGGTGGTTCAGCCGTTGAGCTTATGGGCCACGAGCCGTCAGAGTGGTAAAATCCCGCTTCCGCATTGGAACGCACTGTTTCCAAACCACGACGGCATAACGGTGCTTCTCGTACGAGCCGAAGCAGCAGAACCAGAGGGGGCTCGTATTCACTGTTGGCCCGCCAGGGATCATGACGTTTGAGCTCTCCGCGCCAGAAAGGGGGCCCGCCAGATACACCGGGCCGAATCGGGGGGGCTCCAGTGGACAGCGGCAGCAGGAGATGCCAACCTGCACGTTGGAAGGCGAACGAACTTCTGGCCTTGCGATCTCGAAGGAAGATGTACTACTAGTATTCTAGTAGTATTCTTCTACGGAGTACGGAGAAGCTGCAAGTACGGGGTTTGGCTGTGAGCGAAAATGGACCCATGGAAGCACGACAAAAGATTGCATTCACCGCCTACGGCCGCTGCGACGCTACAGAAGACGGGGGAAATATCATAAGTGATGGCAGGCAAGGGGATGCCATGCCGCGGTGGTTCACCGATTGTGTACCTGCAGTCTGCAGATGCTTCGGTTGCAGTCCTTTCTTTCCGTACCTGGACATGATGCGGCGTACTCCGTGCTGGAGCATTTGCATGACGAACTGACGAACGGAAGCCGACCCAGAGTCGATCCGATGGCGTCGACAATACAGACTTCTGGTGTAACGCCGCGTTTATTATTTGTCGAGTGCCTTGCACGGAGTGGCACGAGGCCGTTTTGTGAACATCTTCGTCAGGGATTTCGGCGTCGAGACATGCAGCTGCTCCCGAACACAGCTTGGCCCCGACATGACGACTTTGGAGCGTGCTTGAGGTTTGCCTTTTTCTCTACGCCTCCGTTTCTGTCCGTGACGTTTTGGTGTGACACGTTGAACCACGAAGACCATGCTCCGAGCACGCGAGACTAAGAATAGAAGGGGGATGACCTGTTGGAAGACGAGATTGGTGAGCAAATAAGCTTTGGGGTTCCGGCTTCTCATTGAACAGAATCCCACCACATGCTCACATCTCACATGCAGCTGCGAAAAGAAGGGTCTTGGGCTGAGGAACGAAACGCCTTGCGGCAGCAGAAGGGATGAGGAGATGAGGAGATGAGGCGCGGCCGGTGAATGCTAATTCGACCACAGAATATCTCCATCAAGGAATCGATGCCATCACAGCGGTCTGCCACTGCGAGTTCATGATGAAAGTACAAGCTCGTACTTGTATGAGCCTCCCCGGTCTGGCGCAGGTGGGAGCATCCATCCCTTGAGTCTGGGAGCAGTTCGGTCTGTGCTCGACTCTGGAGTGCTCGACCCCCCCAACCCCCTGGAAAGGTCCCCTAGCGTGGATGCTTTAGGCGGTCGCTCCGCTGGCGCTCTAGCGGCTCTAGCGGGAGCGCCACCGCACCATCGCTGGGCTCCCTGGCCTTGGCATCGCCTCCGCTGGAGTCAGCAGCGACTCAGCCTTATCCCGAGCAGGACGAATCGGGACTCTCCTGGGCTCTGCTACCGCTAGCAGGCGAGTGCTTGCACATACATACAGTACGCATACATACGAGGACCCCCTTGTCGCTGCTTCTTATATCTAGCTCACCGATCTTCCATCCTGCTTCTCGATTCACTGCTTCTCTCCGCTCGCTCAGCTGTTTGGCATTCATTCGTTTGGACGCTGGTGAATCTTGGCCCCTCGCTCGCGTGATCAGCTACCGCTCCCGACCATCCATCTCCCCGTACTTATTCAGGCCTCCTCCCCACCACGACAACGGCACACAATCACTACCTACGAGCGCCAAACAAGGGACGAAAGAAGAAGCGACGAACAAGCAAGAGATCAAGAGAAACATAACGGGAAAGGAAACTAGAAAGAGCAAGGAAAAAACCACATCTGCCCGATTCTCTCGACAAAGAGAAGCACTTTTCGGCTGGCCAGCAAACCATGGGAAGCGGCCCTACCAGACCTGAACCACCGCATAGAATCCGAAGCCCAGCACCTCCATACAGCCACGATGCAGCGACGAGGTAACCGTGACGTTCGCTTTGCCGCCGACGACGACGATGATTATGAGTACGAGCGCTTCACATACCGGCCGCTGTCCCGGCTACCCACACCGCCTCCCACGCTGAGCAAGCCGCTGGTGGTGGACCAATCGCTCGAGGACGATGACACGCTGAATCCGCGATACAGAGGTCAGTCTGGATGATTTGTACCCTTCGTTCCCTCTCTCCAATTCCAAACGCTGCTCGTCGCGTGTCGTGTTGACTCGTGCGTCTCGGTTCCTGCATGGATGCGGAATTCGGCACAATGCGACTCTGCATCCTACCTAGGCTTGCATCCTACATTGCCTCGGTGGGAACTAAGCTTGCTAACTGTCTTTGGATTTCTGCAGGTCCCGCCATCCACCTCGTCAATCTGATTCCCGCTTCGGCATCGCTGGCGAGCGCATCCGTCCCCTTTGTCCAGGCCATGCTGTCGCGGGCCGACCTGTCCATGGAGATGCTGGCCCTGGCGGTCTGCATCCTCGACAGCCTCGACACCAAGTTTGCGCGCACGTGGCGGCTGTCGTGCCCGCTGTCATGCCCCTTGAGCACGGACGACATTGACTCCCCGGCTGCGGCATCGCCATCCCTCAGCAAGCGCCACTCTCTTCCGCCGAGGCCGCGCGACGTTCCCCAGCGGCAGCTTCACATCGACTCTGTCCGTCCCGAAATCATCATCCTGGCGGCCCTTGTCATCGCAGCCAAGTTCACCCAGACCCGCAGCAGCCACCCCAGTTCTACCGCCTGGCCTGGGGTCGCGGCCTGTGGTCCAACGAGCAGCTCAACGTCACGGAGCGGTGCATTATGGAGAGCCTCGACTACCGCATCCTGCCGCTGTGCGAAGACGACTGCCTTACCGACGCCATGGTGGACATGCAGCTGGCCGCCGAGCTGGAGTCGGGGCCACGGTGGAACATGGCCCGCCAGCCCACGCCGCCGGATAGTGCGGCTGGCAGCGACTGCGAATTCGTGCCGAGCCATAGCCGGTCCAAGACGACGGTTGGCGTGGCATTTCCGTCTCGACGATAAAGGAGTACGACGACGAGTAAACCCCTCAAGCAGAAGCTGGAGGGTCTTCGTATTGGACGATTCATTGACATAGCGATGGCATGTTTGGTCTTGTCTTCTTGTCCCTTTTTAATATCCGGTCATTTCTTTTCTTCATCTTTCTGGAAAGTTGTGCCTAGCATGTTTCAGCACATGAGCATATTTACCAAGGCGTTTTGGGAGAATCGCAAGCGTGGAGCAATCTCTGGGTTGAGGGCATCTTGCTTTTTATTTTGGGACACCAGCATCCTCATTTCATGGTGATGGACTTGTCTTGCTACTGGCAAGCGAGGATTCCTGAATTGCGACATGAATATCATTGTCTTTTTTGGATGGGATGGCCATCTCTTTATACCACTTTATGTACCTTTTTGGTTTATATTGAGTACCTAGTAGTAGTAGTAATCACTTGCTGCTAAGACGGCATATGATGCCCAAGTATGACGACCCAATATGATGGCTTCCAGAAATGGTTACCCATTGGTACTTGGCCCTATAATGTTTCCGTATGTCTGATGATATTCTCGTGAAATGGCTTTGTTTTTTATCCTCCATTGAGTCTTGTTTCTCGAGTTGCTCTTCGTCGACTGACTCTGCCTCTTCCCCATTATTAGTGCAGTCTATATCAAACATTGTTGCATTCGTCTAATTATACATGTATATAGTTACCATGTAAAGCCCCAGAACTTGGTTCCAACACTGCAGTGAAAATCAAGGACTCAACCTCTCGAGCCTCCACTTGCCCTCCTTGCCGTCCTCGCCCTCCTCCCACTCGTACACGAAGCGGTCGTGCAGCCTGCTCTCCCTGCCCTGCCAGAACTCGACGCGCTGCGGCACGAGGCGGAGGCCGCCCCAGAAGTCGGGCACGGGGATCTTGTCCTGGCCCTTGAAGCGCTCCTCGACCTCGTGGACCCATTCTTCCAGCTGGGCCCTTCCGTCGTCTTCCTCTTCTTCTTCAGCCTCCTCTATGGCTTGCTCGGGGTTGTTGTTGTTGGAAGACGGCTTGTCGACGCCGTTTGCTAGTTGTTGCGCACCTTCAGCTCCAGGAGCTGCTGCTGCTGATGAGGAAGAAGGAGAAGAAGAAGACTTGTTCCTGGGCTTTGGCGTGAGGACGGTGGACTGGCGACTGGCCCAGGCGCCGATGCGGCTGCCCCTGACGCGGGTGTCGAAGTAGGTCTGGCTCTCCTCGCGGGAATTCGTCTCGGTGACGCCCTCGACGCGGACCTGGCGCTGGAGGGGCGGCCAGTAGAAGACGAGGGAGGCGTGCGGGTTGGTGGCGAGGTCGCGGGCCTTGCGCGAGGTGCCGAGGTTGGTGTACATGACGAAGCCATGCGAATCGAGCTCCTTGAGGTAGACGACGCGGGAGGAGACGCGGCCCGAGGGCAGCTCCGCCGTGGACAGGGTGCAGGCCTCGGGCTGGGAGATGGAGGGCGTGCGCTGCGCGAGGGAGAACCAGGCGTGGAACTGGGGGATCGGGGAGTGCGGGTTGAGGTCGCGGCGGCGCAGGCGGGAGAGGGTGAACTGGGGGGCTTGGCCGTGGGGTTGGTGGCCTGCTGGGGCGACTTTTTGTTCGGGGGGAGGAGGAGGAGTTGTTAGCTGCGTCATTTTTGATTTGAGAGGTGTGGTGATGGGGGGATTTGTGGTGTTGAGGGTGAGTTTGAGTGTTGAGGTGAAGTGAAGTGAGTCATGAGATGTTGTGTTGAAATGTGAATACTGGAGAATGTGGGGAGAGAGGTAGGACATGGGACCTACAGATGAGCTTCTCCTCCTCGGCAGTCACCGTCGAAGGCCGTCGATACAGCGCCATCCTAGCCTTTGTCGTCGTCGTCGTCCAGGAGCCGAAATGTCGCACGCTGCTGCTGCTGCTCCGCAATCGCATCAAAACCAACACTTTTCGATGGAAAGGAACCACAATTTCTCTTTTCCACGCAAACCAGAAGTCCCCCCTCTCTCTCGTGTTTGCCTTTTGAACCAGAAAAAACCAGGTAACTTGAGCAAATGAGAATCTTCTTCTTCGTTGTGTGAACTGAGATGGTGTAAACGTCCAGATCGTGAGTCTCTCTGTATCACAAGGCTTCAAGGGAAGAGGGAATTGTAATGAAATGAGAAAGTCGTCCGATTTCGATGAGTAAAAGGAAAAGATTGGAGGTTTAAAGTGGGGTTCCGGATTTTGCAATGACGCTCACACCTTCGAACAAGACACTTTGGGAGAGAGAAGGATCGGATGAGGGCAGCCCGCTTTTAGCCGTGGGGGGGGGAGGGACATCTGCGAATCAGAATTGCACCTATTCTTTTAACTCGTATGCTTTCTCACACTGAAGGACAAGATGAGACAGTAGATTCAGGAATAGAGAATACTCTGGTTTCCTCTCTTGTTCAATAAGGGAATAATGATAACAGAGTACAGTATAGCCCATATTTCAGCATAGGTACTTCGTGCCCGTACGAGAAGCTTGCTCGACGCACTGGACACTTGAGTGCCTCTGCTCAGTGTGACGCCAAAACAGACACGAAATAGACAACACACACGACACACATACACATACACATACACATACACGCAACGCACACACGTACGCATATACGCATAACGTATACGCATACGCAACACACACACACATACAGAAACTATATTGGGTATCATAATCATACGGGGTATCATAAAAGGCACGCTGGACGGCTTCAACGCCAGACGCAACGCCCTCCAGAAAAAGACACCATAAACGCCAACCCCCAAGTAAGGCAAATGCTGCCTATGCTGAAATACGGGTTTTATACCTAGGACGCGCTCTAGAACTCAACGTCCAGAAAAAAAGAAAAGGAAAAAGCCTTCTACATCATACCCCCCTTTTGTATGCCTTGAACAATGTTCTCCCTAAACCAAAGAAATCCAAAAAAATGTCTAATCTGTACAAAGTACAGCCATTGGAAATGCGCATGACAATATAGCCTCTCTACGAGCTAGCCATAACAAGTGCCAGAAGCGCCATCCTGCAGTAAAGACCATACCGCATCTGCATCCAAAACGTTAGCAAAGTCATCTTCCGTCTGCTGGGGGATCCTGCTTACCTGTCTGAAATACGCCGCCCTCTGGTCAAAGTCCACCTCCTCGGCAACCTCCTCGTTCCTCGGCAGAGGGTGCAGCACCACCATGGAGCTCTTGGCGTTCTTGAGCGTCGCGTTGTCCACGCGGTACGAGTCCTTGACCTTTTCATACGCCTCCACACTCTCGAAACGCTCCTTCTGCACGCGAGTGCAGTAAAGGACGTCGCTGCGGGCCAGGATCTCAGGAGTCAGAGTCTCGGACTCGGCCAGCAGTTGGCCAGAGGCCACCAGCTGCTCCCTCACCTTGGCGGGCAGAGACAGCCCCTTGGGCGACACCAGCTGGACCTTGACCTGGTAGTGCTGGAGCAGGTACACCAGCGAGTGGACCGGTCGGCCGTACAGCAAGTCACCCAAGAAGGTAATCGTCAGGCCCTGCACGGTGCCCAGCTCCTCACGGATGGTGAAGAGGTCGAGGAACGCCTGTGTCGGGTGCTCCTTGCTGCCGTTTCCGCCGTTCACTACCGGGACAGGGCTGTACTTATTCGCAATGTCCACCGAGTTCTCCTGGGGATGGCGCAGGACGACGGCGTCTCCGTAGCAGGCCAGTGTCCGCAGGGTGTCCTGCAGCGTCTCGCCCTTTTGCACGGATGAGTGCGAGGTCGAGATGGCAATGGTGCGTCCACCGAGTCTCTGCATGGCGGCATCGAACGAGGCCGAAGTGCGAGTCGACGGCTCGTAGAAGAGCGTGCAGAGGACGCGGCCTCGGAGCACGTTCAGGACGCCCTCGCGCTGAACACCCAGGCGCATCTCCTGAGCAACGGTAAACAGCAGGTGCAGGTCGGCTCGCGTGTACTGCTTCACGGACAGCACGTGCGAGTTCTTGAACGAGTTGGGCTGCGACAGCAGCTGCTGGAGAGCGGAGCTGGTCGTCGGCTGCGGCAGCAGAGACAGACCCAGCTCGTCCACCGCGCCGCCAATCTTGGCGGGGGAGGCCAGGCCGTCAACGTTGCGGAACCGAGCCGCGATCTTGGGGCTCTGGAAAGCCGCCGGCTGTCGGGGCTTGGGGCTCTCGGTCACCTGCGAAATCAGTCCCATGCTGGGCTTCAGAGCGGGCGACACGGGGATCTCGCGCGAGATGCTGTGCGAGGACATGTCCTTGCCCTTGGGAGGCACCGGCAGGAGCTCGCCATCCAAGCACACGGTGGTGTCCTGGAAGGTGACCCTGCGGACGGATCCGCGCATGATGCGGCCTTCAAACGGCGACCACACGCTGCTAGGCTGAGCCTGGTAGGCGCGGTCAATCTCGACCTCGATGCTGGTGCCGACCTGGTCGTGGAGCTCAAAGATCTCCATGGGCTTCTGGTACAGCTTCTCCTTGAGGTCGTCGACCGTCAGCTTGCCCTCGCTAACCGAGGTGAGCAGGAGAGGAAGGGCATCCGCAATGCCGCTGGACGTGTCCGCCTTGTGGCCCAGAGACTGGGCGAGCTGGTAGGGCAGGCTTCCGACGGAGAAGACGTCAATGTGGGCCATGTTCTCCCAGAGAGCAGCCTGGTCCTCGGGCGTGGGCAGCAGTCGGTCCAGCTCGGGGTAGTCCTTGGTAGACAGATACAGGGAGTAGATGGAGACGTCGCAGGACACACGCAGACCCTTGGCCTTGCTCAGCGCAATCAGCCGGATGTCGTCCTTGTTGGTAACCGAAGTGACGTGGATGCGGCGGTTGTGCAGAGAGGCCAGCAGCAGGATCGAGGCCAGGTCAGTCAGCTTGGCGTCGGTGACAATGACCTTGTGCGTCGGCCAGGCATCGAAGTGGGCAGTGACGGCAGCCACCTTGCTGATGTTTCCAGACAGGTGGTTGAAGGGGATGAAGAGCGAGCCCACTTCGCCGGCGAGGGCGCTGATCTGGCTGTCGTTGTCGGAGGTGGCCGACACAGACAGGTTGTAGTCGCAGAAGTCGCCGCGCTTGCTGTTCTTCTGGGCAGCTCGCAGAGTGATGCCGTCGGTGATGGCACCCTCGAGACCAAGGGGCATGACGCGGATCATGGTGAAGCCGGCAGAGAGGGAGGCCTTGGTCACCGTTTCCATGTCGTTGCTCTCGGGGGTAACCAGGCCGGGAACAAAGGTGGCCACGTTGACTAAGCCGGGCAGGACAACCGTCTTGTGGCTGGTCTGGTAATCGCGCTGGCTAACGTTGAGGTCGAAGCTCTTGGCAATGGCCTCGATGAGGATCTTGGCGTTCTTGACGTTGGTCACCAGAGGGATCTGGTAGTCGACGGCCATACGACGAGTCTGGTAGCCCTTGCTCATGTAGTTGGCCGGGCGGCGGTACTTGTTGTTGGAGGGCAGGTTGATGTACAGGTCAATGGTGTTCTTGGACAGATGCTGCGTGAGGGAGAACTCGGACTCCTTGTCCTCCTCCTTGCCCAGGACCTCGAGGTACTGGACAGGGACGCCGTGCTCCTGCAAGAAGTCGGCGGTACCAGCCGTGGCAAACAGCTTGTAGCCAATCTTCTGCAGCTTCTGCACCGACGGAAGCATCTCCTTCTTGTCCTTGTACGAACCAATGGACAACAGGATGTTCTTCTTGGGAATCTTGAAGCCGGTGGACAGGAGAGCCTTGAGGTAGGCCTCGCTCTTGTCGGCACCGAAGCAAGCGACTTCACCAGTCGACGCCATTTCGACACCGAGAACGGGGTCGGCGCCGGAGAGACGGGAGAAACTGAACTGGGGCACCTTGACACCAACGCAGTCCGGAGGGATATCCGTGGGCGGGTACTCCTGGAAGGGCTGGCCCATGATGGCCTTGGTGGCCATCTCGATCAGGTCAACGCCCATGGTCTTGGAGACAAAGGGGAACGAGCGGGAAGCTCGCACGTTGCACTCAATGACCTTGATGTCGTTGTCCTTGGCAATGAACTGGATGTTGAAGGGACCAGTCACGTTCAGGGCGGCACCAATCTTGCGAGTGGCCTCCTCGATGCGCTCAATGGTGGTGCGCTCGAGATCCTGAGGAGGCAGGATGAGCGTGGCATCACCGGAGTGGACACCAGCGTTCTCAACGTGCTCGGAAATGAAGTGGCCAACGACAACACCATCCTTGGCGACAGCGTCCATCTCGATTTCCTTGGCGTTCTCAATGTACTTGGTGATGACAACGGGGTGCTCGCGCGAGACCTCGGCAGCCTGGGCCAGGTAGCTCTCCAGGTCCTTCTCGGAGTAAACGGTGTTCATGGCAGCACCGGAGAGAACGTACGACGGGCGGACCAGCACAGGGTACGACACCTTTTGGCAGAAAGACCTCGCCTCCTCAAAGCTGGTAAGCTCCTTCCAGGTAGGCTGGTCGACGCCGATTCGGTCCAGCATACGAGAGAACTTGTATCGGTTCTCGGCAGTGTCAATCATCTCGGGGGAAGTGCCCAGCACCTTGACACCGGCGCGGTGCAGAGGAAGGGCAATGTTGTTGGGCGTCTGGCCTCCCATGGCACCCAAGACGCCGCTCGCACTCTCCAGCTGGTAGATGTCCAGCACCGTCTCCAGCGTGATGTTCTCAAAGTACAGCTTATCGGCCTCGTCGTAATCAGTCGACACCGTTTCCGGGTTGTAGTTGACCATGATGGTCTTGTGGCCGGTGGCTCGGAGGGTGCGGATGGCCCGGACAGAGCACCAGTCGAACTCGACGGAGGAACCGATACGGTACACACCGGAACCGAGAACCATGACACCGTGGTCATTGAAGTCAACATCGTGCTCAGAAGCGTTGTAGGTGAGGTACAGGTAGTTGGTGAAGGCAGGGAACTCGGCAGCCACCGTGTCGATCTGCTTCACGAAGGGCTGGATGCCAGCATCGAGCCGGAGGCGGCGAACGGCGATTTCGTTGGAGCTCCAGAACTTGGCGAGCTGGCGGTCGCAGAAACCAAGACGCTTCGCCTGGAGAAGCAGGTTGGGCTTCTGGGCAATGTCGGCGGTGGTGTACTGAGTCATCTGCTTGGAGAAGTCGCTCAGCCCCTTGAGCTTGCGGAGGAACCACTTGTCGATTCGGGTCATTTCCCAGATCTTGTCGACGGAGTAACCCTGGGCCATGGCGTTGGCAATGGCAAAGAGACGCTGGTCAGAGGGCGTCTGCAGCTCGTCGTCGATGCTCATGAGAGCCTTGGTCTCGCCAAAGCCAAGGTTATGGAAGTCAATGGCTCGGATGGCCTTTTGGATGGCTTCCTCGAACGAGCGACCAATGCTCATGACCTCGCCGACACTCTTCATGGAGGAGCCGAGCTGGGTAGAGACACGAGTGAACTTCTTCAAGTCCCATCGGGGCATCTTGACGACACAGTAGTCAAGAGAGGGCTCGAAGCACGCGCAGGTAACCTTGGTCACCGAGTTCTTGATCTCCTTGAGCGGGATTCCGAGACCCAGCTTGGCGGCAATAAAGGCCAGGGGGTAACCGGTGGCCTTGGAAGCCAGGGCGGATGACCGGGACAATCGAGCGTTGACTTCGATGATGCAGTATTCCTTGGAAAAGGGGTTCAGGGCATACTGAATGTTACACTCACCAACAACGCCGAGGTGTCGAATGACGTTGACGGCCGTTGTTCGCAGCATGTTGTAGTCTTCGTCCGAAAGGGTCTGAGAGGGGGCAACGACAATGGAATCGCCCGTGTGGATACCGAGGGGGTCAAAGTTCTCCATGTTACAGACTGTGATGCAGTTGTCCTGGGCGTCTCGAACGACCTCGTACTCGATCTCCTTCCAGCCCTTCATACTCCGCTCAATCAGGACCTGGGGACTGGCGGCGAAGGCCTTGTGGCAGAGATCGAGCAGCTCCTGCTCGTTGTTGGCGAAGCCACTTCCCAGGCCGCCCAGGGCATAGGCGGCACGGACAATGACGGGGAACCCAATGTCCTTGACGACGTGCATGGCCTCGTCCACACTGCTGGCCGAGGCGGACTTGGCGCACTTTTCGCCAATGGAGTCCATGCTTCGAGCAAAGAGCTCTCGGTCCTCGGTGGTGATGATGGTGTCGATGGGGGTACCCAGAACCTTGACGCCAAGGCTCTCAAACTCATCCTTGAGCTGAATACCGACCTGCAGGGCGGTCTGTCCTCCGAAGGTGACGTAGATGGCATCCGGTCTCTCATACTGGATGACCTTGCGCACAAATTCGGCATTGACGGGGAGGAAGTAGACCTTATCGGCCAAGCCCTTGGAGGTCTGGATGGTGGCGATGTTGGGGTTGATGAGGACGGTGTAGATGCCCTCCTCCTTGAGCGCCTTGATGGCCTGGGAACCAGAGTAGTCAAACTCGCCGGCCTGGCCGATGCTGAGACCACCACTGCCGAGAACAAGGACCTTCTTGACAGAGACACGAGGGTGAAGCCTCTCGTTCTCCTCAATGGTTCCGCCGGGGAAGTGGACGGGAGCCTGCAGCAGAGCAGGGTTCTCGGCACAGTTGGTCATGGTGTCAATGAAGACGTCAAAGAGATACTCGGTGTCGCGGGGGCCCGGAGTGCTCTCGGGGTGGAACTGGACGCTGAAGTATGGCTTCTCGACGTGCATGATACCCTCGTTACTGCCGTCGTTGGCGTTGACAAAGAGCTCTTTCCAGCCGGTAGGCAGGCTGTCGGCATCCACGGCGAAACCGTGGTTCTGAGAAGTGATGTGGCACTTTCCGGTGACCATGCTGGTGCAGGGGATGTTGTGGCCGCGGTTACCAAACTTCATCTTGGAGGTCTTTGCGCCGGAAGCGCGGGCCATGAGCTGGTGACCCAAGCAGATACCGAAGATGGGGATCTTGTTGACCTCCATGACGGCAGCAATGTTCTTGGCGGTGGTGTCCAGCATGGCTGGGTCACCGGGACCGTTGGAGACGAAGAGACCGTCGTACTCCTCGCCAGCAGCCTTGGCCAGGTCATAGTCCCAGGGGCAGACTACGACTTCGACGCCTCGCTTGAGGAAGCATCGCAGCTGGTTGTACTTCATACCGACATCGACACACAAAACACGAATCGTCCGGCCGGAAGGGTGCTTGCGAGCAACGGACGCGGGCGGCTTGTACAGCTTGGGCTCCTTGATGGATACTACGCAAGACAACGAATGAGCATATTGTCTTGTTTTGTTTTCTTTTTTCTTTCTTTCTTATATCTAGCAAAAAGGGAGGCAGATGGGGGGGAAAACTCACCCTGTGCCACCAAGTTCTGTGTGTTGGGGTTCACCCAGTCGATCTCCTCAAAGGTATCGGCTGAGGTGAGGCTGGCCAGTCTCATCTTTCCCAGCATGCTTCCCTTCTCCCGGATCCTCTTGGTCAGGGCTCGGGTGTCGACGCCATACATGGCGGGGACGCCCTGCTCCTTGAGCCATGTGCCCAGGGAAGAGCTGGCCAGGAAGTGGGAGTAGTCCTCGCCGCAGTAGGAGGCGACCACCAGACCAGCAATGTGGATCTGGGAAGACTCGAAGTGGGCGGGCAGGTCGCCGAGCAGCTCGTCCAGCGTCTCCCGCGAAGGGACACCGTAGTTTCCGACTAGGGGAAAGGTGATGACGAGGATCTGGCCGCGGTAGGAGGGGTCCGTGACGGACTCGGGGTATCCCACCATGCCGGTCTGGAAGACCAGCTCTCCGGCGATGCTCTTCTCCGCACCGAAGCTGTAGCCCCGGTAGGTCGAGCCATCCTCGAGCTCAAGGCTGACGAGGCGCTCGTCGGTGCCGTAGCTGGCCGAGGCGGGTTGGAGGACCTGAACAGCCATTGTGCTTGGTGTCGGCTTATATGTATCTCTCTTCTGTTCGAATCGAGGTTCAGCGTAGAAACAGACACTGGCTGACTCCGAGATCTCGTCGGTTTACAGCCTGATTGCCTCGCAGCTGTCTTGATGCTCGACTTCGCAGACAAAGCAGCCAAGGCGGGGCAAAAAGATGGTGATGGCAAAGAATGAGGGGCGAAGGTCTGCTGGCGACTGACAAGAAAAACTCGTTCTCAGAGCTTCTCCCGGGCAAGTCAAGAGCTACCTCGCGGTCATCCGCTACCTCAACAAGCAGCAGCAGGCGTCCTTCAGGGGGTCGAAAGAGTAAAAGAGAGGAATTTCGAAGGCTGCCCTCGCTGTAGCTGAGGAGGGAGAGGGAAAGAAAAGAAGAGAAGGAAGAGAAAAAAAAATCTCGGCACAGGGACTTTAACAAACAACTTTTTTTTTTCTCTTGCCTTCTTGCCAACCCAATCAATACATCGAGACGCCACGACTATCGCGGCTTAGTCTGGGGCAGGACGGCGTGTGATTGGGCAATCCGTCTGAGATCACAGCGCCGGTTCCACCGCCACCAGCGAGATGGGCCAATCATGTCGCTGCCTTATTGCCTATGATGGATGGCTGCAGAGCCTTTGCAGGGCATTGCAGGGCATTTCCAGGGCATTTGCGTGGTATTCCTCCAGTGCATGCACCCGCTAAACTGGACCCCGCGGCGGCCCTGGGGACGCTAACAGGAAAAAAATTCAGGTGGGATGGACCCCTCAACCCCTCCATGGCGATGGAATCCAGCTGCGTGGTTCTCACGGGCTTATACTATCTACCAAGTTTTGACCATCCGTACGGCTTCTTCTGGTGGTGCTCTACGTTTCAGAAGTAATGCAAACGTATCACAAAAAGGGGGACATACGAGCTATAGGTTAAGCACAGCGATATTTTCTCATTGGCCTCAAAGGAAGCCGTTACAAACAGCAGAACAGACTGGACGGGTCGCACGAGACATGAGACTGCCGGTACCGCCTCTCTCCAGTCTGTGGAGCACAATCCAAACGCCTCCGCAGATCTCATTTTTCTTCTCTTCTCCTCCCATCTTTTCTTGTTAGTCTTCCAGATTTTTCGCACCATGTGGACCACGGCAAGCCGGATGGGGACGAGAGGCAGGTTGGGGGACGAGCAAATCTACGATTCCCGCGGGTAGGCGGTTGAGATGTGTCATTGTCTGATGTACAAGATATCGTCATCTTGGGGCTGCTCGGCAAGTCATGACGAGTTTTAGTCTGTAAAAATTTCAACAGCTTGACACATGCTCAGGTACGGATGGAGTTGGGTGCCGGATATCGCTACCAGAGCCTTGCCTGTAAAGAAAGGTCCAAATTCACATTCGTCCCACCTCATCGCTTTGACCTACCCGTACATAAGGTACCTTACATGCATGTACATCATCCACACATTTAAGTTAACAGGAACAGCTTCTGGAAAGCAATTGGACAGTTTAACAATTCTCCGAAACCAAGTACTATTATTAGTACTATTGCAATCAACTACCTTACAAGCACATGTGTCGACTGCCACATGCTTGTTTCTTTCGAGTTCCGCAAAACTTAATAGTACCCAAGACGCTGGCTTCTCCAAACTCCCAATAGTCCATCTGTCGTTTCAATCTAGTCTAACGACTCTCATCATTTCGTAAGCACGCAATGTCGTGAAAATAAGTACGCCCCGAGTTTTGGCTGTCCTCTACTGACTTTGACCTGGCAAATCCGCGGCATCCACCAACGCTCCAGAATGGTACAGTGATGGGGGGAAAGAGAGAGCCCTGGTGTCATTGCGGGATCCCAAATGGTTGGCAAATGAAGTATGAGCTGCAACTTCCTTGCCAAGATGATCTTGCTTGAAGAGGTTGTATCTTGTATCATCCAGATGACCATCAAGCCCGAATCCTCTGTCGATATCTCGGTATACAAGAAAGACGATACAAAGGCGACAAAAGCCTCTGGACAAAGACAGTAATCGCCAGAAGTAAACACTGCCAAATTTCGTATCAGAAACATTTCCCCCAGCATATAGCAGAGCTTCACACATACCAGTATCAACCATCACACCACCCCCCTCCCATTCCGCTCCCTCACCTCCTTCTCCATCTTCAGCAACAACTGGCGTCTTCTCCATCGTCGATCCACATTGTCCAGGCCCGTCATGGTGAGCGCCGCCAGAAACAAGAACCCAAGCATGAACCCGTACACCATGGCGGCGGCCGCGGGCCCCATCGGCTGCGCAACCAGCAGGAGCCACACAACGTAGAACATGAAGCCGACGAGGCTCCAGATGAAGGCGCCGAAGAAGGACACGATGAGCATGCCCAGGAAGCCGTTCCGCCCAGGAGCACCGCGCTGGAACAGGCCCAGGTGGTCGGGGATGCCCAGGATCCGGGACTGGATGTCGTAGCCGCGGGAGCCGACGTCGACGAAGACGCCGTCGTAGATGACTTCTCCGGCTGCTTTGGGGTCGGGCATGGCGGCTTCGAGGTCAGGTATGGCGGATGGCCTGCGGTTGTAGAGAGACATTGTAGCGGTTTTTACCCTTGGTGGAGGAGTTTGGTTGTAGCGGTAGTTTGGCTGGCTTGTGGGTTGGTCTTTCCCTAAGATGAAGATGCCGGTGTAATGTTATTGATGTAGAGTAGGAAGTAGCAGATGATCAAGGCTGTGAAGCAAGCTCAAAGCAGTTGGCATGTATTCTGCGTGTGTTTGAGAGGATGTAAAAGGTGAGAAAGGGGCCTCTGCTTCCTTAAATAAGGAGAAACAAACATGAACAGCAGGACTCAGCCCTCTGTTTCCGACATCCCTTCACAGCTTAGTCTCAGGGTTATTCCTCTTAAGTTTAAAGGGAAAAAGATGATTTTGGGATGGCCTGGATTCAAGAAAGGTTATCCTCTCAAGAGGTTTATATTGGGATTAGGAAACGAAGCATAATTGCCGCCGGCTCTTGAACCTTTCCCATGTTAGAACAATGCGTGGCATCGCTTGATGTTTTGACTTTTGGGCTTGCCATTAGCATGTCCTCCGAGACTGTGCAAGCTCCTTTTAGACGTCTACACATACCGTATGTGACGAAGGGCTGGGTGTAGACCATCCTCTCCGTACATTATTGAGTCCCTTACTCCGTCTACCTTATGGTCAGATACTCGGCCCCATCACTCAAAGTCGTTCCGAGCTCGAACATGACATCAAACCAGTTCGTCACTCAAGCATACTCAAAACTCACACCCCATTTCCAGGGCAGAATAACGGACAAAAAAAAGGAGGCCATGAAGCATCCAAACCAAGTTTGTATGTTATCCGAAAAGCCACAGCATCCATCACACATCAAACCCAGCAAACCCGGCCATCGAGATAAGCTACACCTTAGCGTGACGCTAACAAATTCCCGCCATCGGACTTTAAAAAAGCTTGGCTTGCGCATGTCACTCTGCATGTGATCTCCGAGTGTCTACCTTACAAAGAGAGAAAATGTCCAAACTGAATCCTTAAAGGTAGCGGAAAGTGGTCAAAGAGGGACAAAGAAAATAGGTCAATTAGACCCAGAAAGTAAGAATGGCTTTTGGACATTAGAGACCTTTTTAATTCGTCCCAAAGCGGGAAAGAGTTAATGGCATGTATCGCTTCATACGCATCCTTGAGCATATATGGAAAAGGAATCGGGTCGGCTCAAACCTTGAGGTTGCCGTAACTTGAAGTTGCCAAAGCGACGTTTCTAACTTCGTAGCACAGACATGGAGGAGCTCACTCTTCACTTATTAGAAGGGAGCTATCTGGCATTGCTTCGCTTAGAACGTTTGCCGGGCTTTGCAGTTAACCTTGCATGTTCAATCTGGCCGGAAATTGGAGTCAATGCCTAGGAATACAGCGGCGAGCAGGTTGAACGACAGTGAGGAGGGCTATGTAGCATCACAGCCACGCCATCCCAAAGCATCATTTATGCACTCGTTCAAGATATAGTGGAATAATACACGATATGATGATTAAATATATAGGATCAGCTAATCTAAACAAGTTCTTCATTTATTTTATACCTCGTAAGTGTCGTGGGTTTCCAAGTAAACGTCCCTGACCCGCTGCCTCCTGATGAACCAAATGAAAATTAGAGAAACCAAGTTGGGGCCACGAGAATACCGAGTGATATCATATAGCCAAACCATCAAACCACGCCTCTAAGTAGACACCTCGAAAAAACGCCGATAGGAAATCAGGAATCGCACGCCCGCTTTTCCATTTCACTCGCTCTCACCAACCGCCTCAGCTATCCAGGTTCTCTCATCGACCCCCCCCTCAACACTTCTATGCATCCCCTCGCTTCAACATTCCGAGGCCTCTTGTCTTCTACTGCATGGTCATGCATGTTTTGCATGTTTTGCATGTTTTGCATATTCTGCATGTTCTGCATGTTTTGCATAGTCTGCATATTCTGCATATTCTGCATATTCATGGGCGGGCCAGGCATATTTGGTAGCTGGGGCGTCCTCTGGGCAGCTGGACTGGGTTGTTGGCTCGGTACCATGGGGCCCATGGGCGGCTTCTGGCTCGGCATGCGGAAGGCGGGTTCCTTTTTGGGATCGAATTGAGGGAAGACGGCTTGCAGTCGTCGATACAGGTCCTGAATCGACTTGTACCGCTCTTCTCTGTCTGTTACGGGATCAATCGGCGTAGTCATGTTCTCGGCGCCGATGGGTGTCGCTCTCAGCTTGAGGGAGAGGTTAAGGGGTGGCGCGCTGAGATATGCTGGACACGGCGGTCCCTTGACGTCGGGCTTTCTATCCGCCAAAGCGGCCATGTACGACAGATTGGCTTGTAATCGTCGCATGCAACTAAGCAGCACGTTAGTCATCGCTCTCTCTTCTGTAGCTGACGAGTGCCAGGATTGGACATACTGGAGATAGTCTTGCTGAAACAGATTCTCCTCCTCTGTTGGCTTCCTGTCTGGAACATTTCCATTTACGGCAGCGTGCTCCTTCTTCAGCTCCTGCTGCGTTGTCTGGATCTGAATGGATTCGTATAATAGCTCGTGGTTGATGTCCAGCAGCAGCGCGAACCTTTCCTTCTCGAGGTTTTCCGTCGTCGGGCTCATCGGTGCGGCAGCTGTCGAGGGGGCAGCCATGCCGCCGCTTATGTTGGAGGAGAATGTCGGTGTCTGAGGCGTGGCCACGCCCATGGGCTGCTGGTGCTGGGGCGTTGGTGTCTGTCCCTGACCCATGTGCTGAGGCGTCGAAAACTGAGGCTGTTGAGGAGGCATGATATTTGTCGGAGTTCCTTGCGCTGTGCTCGGCGGTCTCTGGGGGGTCGACACCTGGCCCATCATCTGGTTCGGCTGCTGTTGCTGCTGTTGTTGTTGTTGTTGCTGCTGCTGCTGCTGGGGCATCTGCTGCTGTGGTTGGGGCTGTTGCTGCTGCTGCTGTTGCTGCTGCTGCATGCGCTGGATCATCTGGGCCTGCTGGGCCTGTTGAGGCATGCCGGGCTGGCCCATGGGGAAGCCCTGCATGGCGGGATTCATCATGTAGTTGTTCGGGACGAAACCTTGGGGGCCGACGCCCGCGGGGAGGACCTGGCCGTATGACGCGCCGGGGAACTGCTGCTGGTAGGCCACTGAGGTGCGTGAATGTTAGCAAACAAATCTCGAGTCCATCTGCGCGCCCCCTGTCACGACGCCGCGGCCGAGGAAGGACAAAGACGAGGGCGAGGACAAGGAGAGGGACGCACTCTGGTTGTTTGGCGCCATGCCGGGCATGCCCTGGGCCTGCATCATGGCGGCGCTGGCATCGGCCATCATGTGCGGGTTCGCGCCGGGAAAGGCGCCGTGGGGAGCCATGCCGGCGAACTGCTGCTGGCGATTGACCATGAACTGCTGCCCCGGCTGCATTCCAGGCTGCGGCGCGCCGGCCGGGTTGGCAAAGTTGGGCGCGGCATTGCCAAAGCCGTAGTTGGCAGAGTACATGGCTGGCTGGCGAGGCTGGGGCGCGCGATTCTGGGGAGGATGTCGGGGGTGTCTTCCTTGTCAAGCTTTCCCAATCTTGCTGGTTGTGCTAGATTTGCTTCTATATCAGGGGCGCTGGAAGAATCGCGATTCGCGTGTTGAGGAATGCACAAAAGTGGCGAGACACGGGTTCGCTCTTTTTTTTTGGTGGTTGGACGGGAGGCTGAGAAAGAAAGTTTGGAGATGGGAGAAGAAACACCAGCTGGATTGGAAGCGACTTTTGGGTGACTGTTTAGCGGGTCGAGGCAGCGCCAAAGGGGGCCTAGTCGCCTCTCACCAGCTTGCGGAATGACGTGAGATGTCGAGAGTTGCGCCAGGCACAGGCACTCGAGGGAAGGGGGGAGATGACGGCGTCTGTTTGGAAAAGCATGTGTGACCTTGTTTCTTTTCCTTGAGAGTTTCCCGGTTCGTTTGATGATGTTGCTGCCCAGAGATACAGTTGACTCAAGGGGCAGTATGTACATGTAAGCTCTCCTACATCTGAGGTTGCTATATATCGCCTGCTAACCTACATCCAGAGGAACTGGTTCTCAACTAAAGATACCTACAGTAGCAGAGTCAACCCTTTTCCCCAATGGATGGATTGGCATTTCTTCTTTGTCCCCCCTTTTGCCTCTTGGCTGTACAATGGCCGTCAAGAGAAGTCATCATGAGTTGCAGACGCTCGGTCAACAGTCAGGCTTACCCCATATCAACCCACAACCAACGTAATCGTCATCATCACGTTACTGTCCGCAGCCTCACAGCACTGCAACTCTGAGTCTACCCGAGTGTCATTGTTGCTTTATTCATCCAAAGGGACAGATCCATGCTACTTAATGGTACGTGACCCCGTATTTCGACCGTCCACCCAGCAGACTGATGAATTCATCAGCCACATGCTCGCACGTCCTCTCCGAGGGATGCACCTCGTCGTACCTGAAGAGAACAGAAACACACAAGTCAGTCAAACCAATCTCACAATGATACTAAAACCCATTTCGTCAGGTCAAAGAAACTCACCACACGAAAGTCGACTGCGCATTCGCCGACTGATAGCAGCCCGCATCGCCGCATCCCCTCCACGACCCCGTGATGTTCACCGGCTCCGTGTAATACCTCGTCGGATCCGCCCGCAAGTCCAGCAGCAGCGAGTGCACGTCCAAAAGACTCACCGTCGCCCCGGGCCAGCGCCTCTTGACGAGCAGGTTATACGGCGCCCCCGTGGCGAACATGGTGTTGGCGCTGGTCAGGTACTGCTCCATCCTGTCCTGCGTCTCCGTCGTGTTGTAAGCCGCCTTGTCGCCCCAGTACTCGTTGTCGCCCGTCCCGCCGTTCTCGATGGAGGCGTACATGGGCGAGAGCTGCAGCGGAAGGACGTTGAGCAGGACAAAGTGTCTTCCGCCGAGCTTGTACACGCCGTCAAAGGCCTTCCAGACGCACTCCACAAAGTCCGGGATCGTGGCGCCGGGCACTTGCTTGTCGCCCAGGAACCCGTCGATGCCCAGGTCGTTGGTCCCGATCCACAGCGCATACACCGTGTTGTCCGGCCTCCGATTCGGATACAGGCCCCGGTACCCGAGGTCCGTCTTGAACGCCGGCACCTCGTAGTCCAGGATGGACGGGAACGGCCCGTTGATGTTGCTGAGGAAGTGCTGCGTGACGCGGTCGGAGCACATTCCGCCGGCCACGGCATAGTCGTAGAGCTTGGCCCCCGTCTTCTGGGCCACGAGTCTCGGCCAGGCATAGCCGCCTACTGAGGTTGCGTTGTTGACGGGCAGCAGCTCGCCAGGAGGAGGCAGGGCGTTGTGGCTGAAGATGTAGTTGAGACGGCCTTCGTCTGTGTAGCTGTCGCCAAAGGTGACGAGGTTGCTCAGCTTCCGGAGACCGGGGGTGCTGGCTGCGGCAGCGGCGGCGGCGTATAGCAGAAGAGGAAGCATCTTGATTTATATTTGGGATATTGGTCTGCTCCTCCAGATTCGGATCGTCTGCGCAGACACTTCCATGGCAGCGGACGGGGGTAGTACAGCTTTATATCGTGGCCAGTTCATATGGGTCCATTCTTGAAATATGCACAATTACTCGGACGTTTGCCATTATCAACCGACGGCATTGATGGGCCACTACAAGTATATAGTTTGTCAATCGCGGGGAAGTGGTATTTCGGCTCTTATATGCCGACATCTTCAGATCTGTTGTCCGGGATCTTCCCCGCATTATGATCATCGCGATGGAGACTGCTGCAGAAAAATCGTCACATGTCTGTTGAGAAGACCGGACTTTGACAGAATTACCGTCGGCTATTGCTGTTGATGATATGCTTATGTTATTCATCCCGGATCTCCGAGCCTCTCCCCTCTTCTGACTGAGGAGCTGACTGAGTTTACCACACGTAGGCTATGCCCAGCCATATGAAGCCCGAGAGAAATGCCGAAAATATTTCATTGGTGTGTAAAGGGTCGAGAAGTGCCTGTTCTGATATGTATTGAGTTATCAAGAGGTCAAAAGTATTAGACAGCCAAGAATCGCTTTCGACTAAGTCGCCGGGCATGGAAAGCAATCTTTGCCAAACGAACTTATATTATGTTCTATAATGTCATCTCTGCTCACCTTACAAGTCCGCTCCGGTCTCTATATATAAGGCAACAACGGCGAAATCAGGGAATGGGATATAAAGCACCCTCCAACCTCCAACGGGAAATCCATCCACCAACCATAAGCAATTGCCGTCACACATCCCCAAGGCATCATGAAGCCTTGAAGTGAGCAGTAAACCACTTGACGCACTGCTCAGCCGCCTCGTCCGCCTGCCTCTCCGACTTCTCAAACGTGTGATCCGCCCTCAGACAGAACCCATGGGCAGTCTGAGGATAAACGGCCACCTCTCCACGGGCAGACTCCTCCTTCGCCTCGACAATCTCCCTCATTCTTCCAGCCTGTTCCACCGAAATCCATTCGTCGTGATCGCCTATGGCAAACGAGACGGGCACCTTCAGCGCTTCCATCTCGCTGGGGAGGCTGAGTAGACTCGGATGGCCCGCGAATCCGGCGTCAATCAGCGGTCTTCCATCGATTGTGTCGCCGCGACCCAGCAGCACGACTTGCTTGCCGCCCCAGCAGAAGCCCGCGGCGCCGACGGGCAGAGAGGAGCCTTCTTCCTTGCGGAGCTGTTCGAAGAAGCCTTTGACTTTGGGGTATGCCCTGCTTGGCCAGTTGTAGATGACGACGGGAAGGATAGCGCGTAGAACGCGGAGCGAGTGGTAGCTGCAGGTGATGCCGGTTGTGTGTTAGCAACCCCCCGTCTTCCCAACTGGACAGCGTTCTTCTGCCAGAGATTTGATCGTACTCACATTTTTGTAAGAATCCCGGAAGATGGTGATGACACCATCTTCATGCTGTCGAGCATCCACAATGGCGCAGACCAACCTGAAGCAATCAGCCTCTCGTCACCCCGATCAAACATTGGCATCTGGTTATTGAACCCATGTGGACAGGCATCATCACATTTCACTCTCGCACGTCATATACTATCCGCTTACCATTCATTAACTCGGGCGCATACACCTTGAACCCGCCCATGTCGGCATACTTATCCGCGAGCAGCCTCACATTGACAAAGGTCCATCCAAAGGCATCCGGAAGCACGACGACGATGCCTTTCGGGGGCTGTCCGTCGGATGGCTCGACGACGTACGTCTCCAGGCCGTAGGCGTGGGTGACTTTGCCGCGAGGTTCGCCCTCGTGGATGGAGCCGCGGAAACAGTCTGGGCATGCCATTTCTGCCGAGATTCACTGGCTGTGTGGAAGGTTGTGAGGTGATGGAAATGGAGGGAGCTTGGTCCTATCAAGATAGGCATTTATACTACTACTACAGTGATATTGGCCATAAGCAGATTCAAGATCCAATTCTCACTATAGAAGAATATCCGATTCGAACGGACGTAGCACGAGTTGTTTGAGCGAAGCTGAGGCGAGAAGAGCGGAAACCACATGCACGATTTCGGACTTCACAGAGACGGACTTTTTCTCATACGGAGATAAGGTGAGGAATTAAGGTGAGGAATGTCCGTCTCCGTGAAGATTAGAAGGCATCGCAATGATTTGCTTGTTGATGCTCATGACACAACTTGTGAAATCATGGACATCATTAGACGCGAGCGTATACTTGAGACTGAGTTGATATGTCGCGTCTAAGTGCAAGCACTAGGGTGTACGAGATCAGCTCAGACAGAGAACCAAACGCCCGCCCGGAAACAGACGCCTACCCTGCACCTCGAGCGCCATCAGGGGCGAATTCATGTAGTTTCCTGGGTTCATCGTCAAGGTGAACTGCTGTTCTATGTAGAATAGACTTGTAGCATGCGTCTAATGAAACCCCGTCGGCGAAATGGTAGTCTGATGGCCTAATGCGGATTTTCCGCTCAGAGACAATAGTTGCATCTGAGCATCTGCAGGAGAACTTACACGAGCTTCTGGAAAGCGTCCTTGATGAGGCAACGCTTGAAAGGACATGGTCTCTCGCTCTCTTCTGATTGCGGCTTATAAGGTATGCAGAAGTTTTGATTAATAGGAAGACTACGTATTCAGTTGATTTTGACGCTTGAACATTGCCATTAATATCACCGAGGCAAAGCCACTCGCTCGTGTCTGTACGCCACAGGATGACTTGATCGAATTAAGCTTAATTAGAAGCGTAACAATCCATGTCTTCTAAATAGCGAGCCGTTGATCCGCAGGCAACGTTTATTCACACAAGCAGTTTATACATTGAAGAACTGATTCATAAGGAAAAGCCTGAAATTCAATTACTCCATGTTTCTTTCATCACGAGTGGCGTTCAGACGCCCCTCACAGAGGGTAGCACGATATCACAGCATAACCACGATGCAACCGCATTCACATGCCAGCCATACAAAAGGGACCTGCATAACCGCCAAGCTACAAAAGCGTGACGGGAAGAACTCAAGCATCCTCCTATTGGGTTCATATCCATACGAATTTTCTGAATTGCATAGCAAACTTATGGTGATGTGGTGCATACTCGGTTAGTCGGTTACATGGACTGAGCATGGTGCCAAGGAGTTATATTGAAGTTAACGTTACTGTACCCTGTTGGTGATTGAAGATGGACGGCTGACGGACTTATTGATTGTATGAGTTCTCCAGAGACCTGGGGGGGATCTCTGGTTCCAAGCCTCTTGGCGTAGCTGCAGGATTCAAGCATAAAGACTCGGGATGCATGTGAATCGAGCTACACCCTCGTCCAGAATAGGAAGGCCACGAGAGGCGGCCACACGCGGCACAGATAAGGTATTTTTATAACATCTCTAGCAGATCAGGAAGGTTGTTCAGTAAAGTCAAGCACCAGGCTTAGAAGAGAACAGTTTCTCGTGCTTTTGTTTCGATGTCAGATGCTGGAGCTCATGTGCGGATACTGGGGACCTGATGCCGAGAACCGGGGCGCTGCTCATCAGCCTTTGTCGGAGCGTCGACGAAAAATACTGGTACGGGCAACCAGAATCCAAAAACTGCACAAACATTACAGCATTTGAAGAACGGCTGAATCATGGCATTTTTTGGGAAGAAGTTTTACTATCTAAATTAGACAGAATGGGCGGTTACAATCACGGCACATGCAGCCGCAGCATGTACAAGTATGTAGTATGCAGGGCATTGTGATATCGCAGATCAGGTCCCCGAAGCTTTCCGACTGGTAGCCTTCAGCCTAAATACGCACAGGCGATGACGTTTCTGTCTGCCTGGGACTTTTGTTCAGGCGTACCTGTAAAGTAGTGGAATGATAGTAATAAGATTGAAGTCAAGGAAGGTTATGCGTCTGTGCAGCTGATGCCAAGGTGATGATAGCTTCATCTCCCCTTGCCCTTCCGTGACTGTTTCCAATATACCAATTACGGTTACAGAGTCGGGTTCTTTGTACACTTTAAATAAGTATGATGCTCAAATAATCTGGTGTAAGATAAAACAAGACAAAAAAAAAAAAAAAAAAGAAAAGGCAAAGAAAAAAAAAAAAAAAAAAAAAAAAAAGAAACAAAAATGCAAAAGGCGGGACAGCCAACGGTTATCGAAGTCGGTGCCTTCCTCGGCCGCCCAACCTCCAGCAAAGCTTCGATATACCGTTCGACTGCCCCCCTGATAAACACTGCCGGACTTTTGCTATATATACCTTGGCTTGCGGATTGTGTTCGGGCCTGGCTGGCAGGTGGTGGCAGCTGTCCGCAGGCTGGGAGTGTCACGGTCGATGAGACCCGTCGGCTGTCGGCCCGAAGGCTGGCTGGCATTCCTGATGGAGTATGTTGCATGGTTCTTTGTTGTACTACTATGAGGGCTGGAACAACTGAAGTGAGACTTGGGGCTTTGTCAAACATGTCTTTCCCGGGGTAAAAAATAACATACAATAATTCCGGCATCTGAAGGAAGATGATGCTCTGGCGAGAGTGCGTAAACTGTTTGACTTGTGCGATATCAGCGAGGCAACATCTTGGAGTGAAGATGTGCCCTGAGATGGGCTTGGACAACGCAGATGGAGCCTTGCCAATGTCACTGGTAACGTCTCTCTCCGTTTCATGCACTCTGCTGGTTTGGACCCATCTCACTCCCCATAGATTCAGTCAGTCGCTTGCTGAGAGTTGTATTCGGTTGTCTTGCCATCGGTGTTCGTCTTCTATCTGCTCACTCATCGAGCCTGTCAGTGTAACAATGGCGCTGATATGCACGCCAGACCGGGGATCAAAACAAGGGAGCGCGTCTCTTGGTTCAGACGCACGTGGCCCCCCTTGTGCTGGAACTCGCGAGGCTGTCTCTCATCGCGATGGGCGCCGGCCCAGCGTTTGTTCATGTGGCTGGGCTCAGACAGTCTCAGAAATCCCGGCTTGATACCACAAGTAGGACCTCCACTGGTTCAAGGCGACTTTTCCATTGACCTTGGCCGTGATGTGCGTCTAGCGACCTTGTCAATGCCGTCCCTTTAATCGTTCTAGCAAACGTGGCATCGAACGCCAAGATAGGAGCGTGGTGATACTACCTGGACGCACACCTTTATTTGAAGTACCTCATATGGAGTGCCATGCCAACAATGGAAGGTTGTCTCTGGTTATTCCTAGTCCGTGGAATTCCACCGTCTGGAAGGGCATCAGCAACATGCCTATGCCCCTGTCTGTCATGTTGGAGAAAAAGTGGTCTTGCTGCCGAGGGCGAGTGCCGTGTCTGCGTACCACTTACCTCGTTACTTCGGATCAAACGATATGAATCATCGCAAAAGGTCTGCAATGAGAACTGTCGTAGATGGATATTTAAGGAAAGAGTGTCTCGCTCGACAGCCTCTTTTGTTCAACATAACAGGCGCCCAGCACCACACTCTCAACCTCACTCCTTTACACCTCACTCCCTCTCTCAACACTCCTAACCAGCTTATACACCTATCGACGCTCCTCACCAACTCCCTCACCATAAAACTAGAAAAAAATTAGACACCCTCAAAATGAAGCTCCTAAACATCGCCTCCCTCCTCAGCCTCGTCGCCACGGCCCAAGCCCACATGGAAGTCTCCTGGCCCCCCGTCTTCCGCTCCAAGTATAACCCAAAGGTCCCCGGCAACCTCATCGACTACGACATGACCTCGCCCCTCCACGCCGACGGCTCCAACTTCCCCTGCAAGGGCTACAACGTCGACGCCGGCAGGCCCGAGGGCGCCCCCGGCGTTACCTGGGCGCCCGGCGGCACCTACAACCTCACTGTCGCGGGCTCGGCCACCCACTCCGGCGGCAGCTGCCAGGCCTCGCTGTCCTACGACCGGGGCAAGACCTGGGTCGTCATCCACTCCTGGATCGGGGGTTGCCCTCTCACGCCTACCTGGGATTTCACCCTGCCCAACGACACGCCTCCCGGTGAGGCTCTCTTCTCTTGGACCTGGTTCAACAACATTGGCAACCGGGAGATGTACATGAACTGCGGAGCCGTCACTATCAGGGCTCCTCGCTACCGTCCTCGCAGTCCTGCTGATTCCATCTACAACCGCCCTGCTCAGTTTGTTGCCAACGTCGGCAACGGCTGCTCTACGCTCGAGGGTGCTGATGTTCTCTTCCCCGAACCTGGCCCGGATGTCGACTTTGACTCTGCCGGCACTGCTGCCCCTGTTGGCTCTTGCGGTGATGCTCCCAGGCGCGCTCGCCCTCACCGGGCGTAACGGCATCTTTCTTGGTGAGAGTGGTCGGTTGTGATGGGCAGAAAATGAGAGTGCTGGCTGATGATGGATCTGATTCAGTATACATGAACGAAGTATGACGAGATGATTCGAGGAGAGATTACACGCTCTCGGCTCCTAGCACCTAAGATAGACATCTCTGCTCGAGTATAGATTGTATATATTCTTGTTATCAACTCCAGTAAAATGTATTGCCATAAACATCATGTCTCATGACGCATTACCAACCCGATATAACCTATGTGTTGCTCAAGCCAACTCCTAAATAAGGCAAAACAAAGCATGCGCATCAGTAAATCATACTAGAGTGACGAGATGTAGAAACGCGATATAGAAATGAGAAAGTCGGTGCACTCGTCGTCCGCAATCATTTGCCATTGGTCTGAACAACCAGGGGAAGCGAATCGTGCTGGCTCCTATACGACCACAGCCACCCCTTCTCCTCATGCGGACAAGGCAAATCTCCCTCATCTAGCAACAACTCTGTCAGCACAGTAATCCTCCACCAGGTTGACACAAAGGGGCATAACTCACCAAACTCCGCATCCGACAAACTCTCCTCCTCCCCAGCCATGGCCATCGCCGCCTTGCCAATCCCGTAAAACACGCTCAGCAGCTGCGCAATCGATATGAAGAAGGGCATAAACTGCCCCGGCGCGGCGAGGCTGTGGACGCCCGAGATGTCGTTCCACTTGAGCGCCATCTCGACGTAGACAATGGCGCCGACGTTGACGAGGAAGTCGAGCGGGCCGTAGCCCATGGGGTTGTCCTCTTCCTTGGAGCCGCCGCCGCCGGTTTCGCCGCGGAACCGGCGGACGAAGTTGGCGGCGCGGACAAAGGTGAAGAGGATGATGGCTGCGCGCGCGTTCAGATGAATTTCTGTAAGTCATCGTGCCTTCTAAGTGGAGGGAGACTTGTGTGATATGGAGAAACAAAACTCACCTCCGAGATAAAAGAGCACAGACACGACGCCACCAATGATGGCAAACACGGATCCGACCTTGTTCAGGGTGCGGAACCAATGCCAGATGCTCACCTTGGCGAAGAAGAAGGCCTTGTCGTCGTGGCACTTCCGCGGCAGGGTGTCCATGCCGTGCCACCAGTACCAGGCGAAGAGGGCGATGAGGCCGGCGACCTCGACGGCGTAGATGAGGGCCGTGGTCTGGCCCTTCCAGTAGGGCACGCGGCAGACGCCGACCTGGGCGAGCAGCAGGGTGAGGATGGGGAAGACCTCGACGGGCTGGATGTCGGTGGCGGCGCGCAGGAGGCGGATCAGGACGATGCCGGTGGCGAGGACGAAGATAATTGTGCCCTGGCCGAGGGAGTCTTCGGTGCGCAGGATGGCGGAGGCGAGGCCGGAGAGCTGGACGGTGAGCATCTGGATGTAGATGCCGATGCGGATGCCCAGGCCGTAGAGGTCGGGGTTGCCCGTGACGGGGCAGGTGAGGGTTGTTGAGTTCATGATGCTCTCGTGTGAGCTTGTTGGCTGGAGAGCTGAGAAGAGACGCGTTTGGATGAGAGATTGGGTTGGACTGAGGAGTGTCCAGTTCAGAGAGAGCGTCAAGGAAAACTGTGCCTGCAAGGATATAAGACGAGAATCTCCAGCACATAACCATATAACAGATCGCCAACAGCAACCACAGCCCACAGCCACACAACCTCGACCTAGTCTCTGCCACGCAGCTTCAGGCCTGTGGGACAAGGGGATCTGCACTACAAAGTCCCAAGGCAACCCCAGAGGCTGCCTCTTTCGTCCCCATTTTCAGCCTCAATTCTTTCTCAGCCCTCGTCACCCCCCCCCCCCCCCCTGTCTGCTTCCCCTCCCACCCTCTTCCACGTCAGTCTCTGCCTTTCAGCTGCTGGGGCTGTAAAGATATCACATGCAAGACACGATAAAGACAGCCCAGAGCAGACAATACCACCAGCACTTGCTCCAGTATGAAGAATAGACAGTGTCTTTACAGAACAAGAAGCCCAGAACCACCAGCTTAGACAGCTGTCCTAGCGCCCTCTGGATCGCCTCTCCGCTACCCCTGTCGACAGGATCCCGTCCTGGGTCTGCCATGATTGGCTGCGACTGCGGGACTATGCGTTTATCTGTGGCCCAGGGCGCTTCGGGCCCTGCCTTGCGGAATGCGAATCTCTACAGTCCTGTACTGTAGAGCGTTGGCTCATCTTTTTCTTGGTCCTGTCTGTGCCCGATGTCTCACAGATACTACTCCGTATGATGAGACGATGGCTGTGGAATACATACATAGCTAATCGTTAGTTGCTGGGGCTGAAGATGGGAACATGAATCCGCGCACCTTGTGACCACCTGAACGACGGCTACCTACGTGCTGCATATAGTGCTGCATGTCGTCGTTGTGGTATATACTTAGTGAGGCGGAATTGGGTTGCCAAGGCGAGGCTTGCCGTGTCTCGCATGAGCACTGCCACCACGCGCAACGAGGAGACGATATCCGATGCCTGCTGTGCTGGAGTCGTGGGATCGCTCACATACTACTACTTGTATGTAGCGGTAGGGGGGGCCCGCAACTTAATCGGGGCCGATTTCATCTACGCGTGATTGATAGTATACATAGGATGTTTTGGGGAGACTGATCCGTCTTGTTTCTATTTCATTTTTCGTCAGTTGGTCTCCGTGTGAGAGAGAGACTGCGAGAGAGCCTGTATCAGTTGCCGATTCTTCATTTCGTCCTCCGCTCAAGTCGGCTCAGCTCATCTCTTCATCCCATCAACATGAGCTCAACCATCGACGTATCGCAATGTCCCCCCGGCAACTCGGACCTCTACGGCGTCGGCGTCCGCGTCGGCCTCTACGCCCAATGGACCGCGACCCTGCTGGCGACGCTCTTCGAGCCCCGCACGGAAAGCACCTACCGCATCGCCAACCTCATCATCCAGACGTCCATCTTCATCGGCCTCTGCACCCAGTCGCGCCCCGGCGACTCCCTCATCGGCGCCGTCGTCACGCAGTACCTGCTCTTCGGCTCGCTGTCCAGCCTCACCGGCGACGGCATCAGCCACTTGAGCCACTTCTCCGGCATCTTCCGCGTCGTCTTCTACACCGCCGTCTCCTCGTACGGGTGCTGGTTCTGGTTCCGCGGCATCGACGACATGTCCGTCGCCGCGTGTCCTCAGCACGTTGCCTTCTTTGGGAGGGTTAGTCTATACGGCTGGTTTCGCACGCTGGGCAAGGTCTTGGCCGTGGTTGGGGTGGTGCTGTGCGTTGCTTCGCTCGTCTGGAGCGTGTATGCGACCACGGCGAGGTTCAACAAGGGCATTCGCGAGGGCTTCAAGAGGAGGGACAAGGCGCGGCCGCAGGTTGAGCTGGCGCTGCTGGTGCTGTCGATGGCGCTGATAGGCATGTCCATCTACCTCGTCGAGCACCTTATTACGGTGAACGACATCCAGGATGTGGGCATTGACGAGATTGGGACCGTTGGGCAGTTGATTCCGCTGCTTGCGGGAGGGCTGGCGTGTGGACTGACGGCGTGGAGGGTGGTGACTCACCGGCTGTTTATGAGGCCGAGGTGCTGGTTCTTGTTTGGTTATCATCTGTAGGACTTGTTTTTGTTTCTATGACTTGTACGGATTGTCTTTTGTTGGTTTGTTTTTTTATACTCGAGAGCGCCTTATACCGCATTCTCTTCACATGGATATGGCTATGGGCGACTTACACGGGATATGTATGTCTCTTTTCTTGACGGAATGGGATAATCTATGATGGCGATACCAACTGGACTTATCCTTTTGTTTCAACTCATCTTTTCCCATTCTTCTCCGTCAGCACATACAATAGAAGCGTTCAAGAAATGACTCAATACCGTCACCATTTATATATATATATATATTTCCTCCTCCTGCTCCTCCGGCCCTCGATCCGGCTCCCCCTTCCAGCGCCCCACAAAACGCCGCCGCCAAAAAGCACCGCTAAACCTCCGGCCTCGGGGCTTATCGTCGTTATCGCTGCGGGATTGATTCATACCTTTGACTCTTTTTTCCAACTCCGGCGCCTTCTCGAGTCTCTCGCCTCTGCCTCCCTTTTCCCATCTCCCTCCGGCTTCTCTTCTTCCTCTTCCCTCTCTCCTCATCCTCCTTTCTCACAACACCACAACCCCTGCGAACCGTTTCATTTGGGAGCATCCCCCCTCCAGAGGCTCACAATGTCTCCCTTCAACCTCGAAACCTGCGCTCGCCCCAACATCCTCGCCCTGCAACCCTACCGTTGCGCCCGAGAGTCAGTCTCCTCCAAACCCCTTCCCCCCTCCCCAATCTTCCTCGAGATGACTGACAATCTTCCAAAACAGCGACTACAAAGACGACGGCACAAACATCCTCCTCGACGCAAACGAAAACGCCTACGGCCCCTCCCTCTCCCCCTCCTCTCCCTCCTCCTCCTCCTCCAGCAACGACGACAACAGCAAAGATGCCCCCAAGATCGACCCCCTCGGCCTGCACAGATACCCAGACCCCCACCAGCACGACCTCAAGCAGCTGCTCTGCAACCTGCGCAACACCCACGCCCACACCCCCAAGACGCTCACCCCGGCGAACCTCTTCGTCGGCGTCGGCAGCGACGAGGCCATCGACGCCCTCCTGCGCTGCTTCTGCGTCCCCGGCAAGGACCGCATCCTGACCTGCCCCCCGACCTACGGCATGTACGCCGTCTCCGCCCAGGTCAACGACGTCTCCATCGTCAGGGTCCCGCTCCTCCCCGCGCCCACCTTTGCCCTCGACGTGCCCGCCATCTCCGCCGCACTTGATGCCGACCCGTCCATTAAGCTGCTCTACCTCTGCTCCCCCGGCAACCCCACGGGCTCCCTGCTCGCCAAGTCCGACGTCGTCACCCTCCTCAACCACCCGTCCTGGAACGGCGTCGTCGTCCTCGACGAGGCCTACATCGACTTCGCCCCCGACGACGCCTCCCTCGCCGAGCTCGTCGCCGAATACCCCAACCTCGTCGTCATGCAGACCCTCTCCAAGGCCTTCGGCATGGCCGGCATCCGCCTCGGCGCCGCCTTCGCCCCCGCCCCCATCGCCGCCCTGCTCAACAGCCTCAAGGCCCCCTACAACATCTCCAGCCCGACCAGCGCCCTCGCCTCCGCCGCCCTCGGCCCCGCGGGGCTCGCCGTCATGCGCGCCAACAGGGACAAGCTGCTCGCCCAGCGCGACCGCCTCCTCCGCGAGCTGCCCGCCGTCGACGGCGTCGGCAGGCTGCGCGGCGGCACCGAGAGCAACTTCTTGCTGTACGAGATGCTGGACAAGGACGGCAAGCCGGACAACGGCGTGGCGCTGGCCGTCTACGAGAGGCTTGCCGAGACAAAGGGCGTCGTCGTGCGCTTCAGGGGTAAGGAGCACGGCTGCGAGGGGTGCCTGAGGATTACGGTCGGCACGGAGGAGGAGGTTACCCGGTTCTTGGAGGCGTTGAAGAAGACGCTGGCTGAAGTAAGGGGGACTGCTTGAATGGGATGGAGATGCGGATCGAGAGATGAGATGAGAGGAATTCTGCAGAGAGATCTGTCTATCTGAATACCACGGTTGACAAGCTGGTTTAGACAACGTATTGGAAAATAGAAAAAAGTAGACTTGAATAGAAAGCGTGTATATCTATCACCCCAAAAAGCAGCCTCCATCTATTTTATCCCAGAGCCGCAGCATAATATGTCTATCCATCGCCGGCCGCTCATTACAACTTACACATTATACAAGAAAAGAATGGAATCAAGGCCCAAGGAAAATCCAAGGCAGCCAGGGGATCCTACCATTGTAGGTGATATCGAGGACGCAGCCCAAGGCACCATCACACTCAAACAGCCACCACCAATCCCAATCCCACAACCGCCAAAGACCCCAATCCGACATTCAATGTCCTTCCAGCCGCATTCTCCGTCGGCTGCGCCTCATCCGCGTTCCCCCTCTTCGTCGTCGTCGTCGTCGTCTGCACCGCCCTCGTAGTCGGCATATCCTTGCCACTGCCGACAACACTCCAGTCCGTGTCCCGCACAACCTTGATGTCCTTGGCCTCAAGGGGGGGCGCCGCCTCGCTGATCAAGAGCCCCTGGATCGCCTCCAGCGCACACATCTGCTGTCCGAAACCAGGGATTCCGTCAAACTTGCCCACGTACCACTTCTGGCCACAGGCGCGGCCGGTCGTGCCGCCCGTGCAGGTGCCCGCGGCGGCCTCGGCGCTGGTCACGAGCAAGCTCTCGACTTTGCTGCGCAGCGAGGGCACCATCTGCGTCGACTGCCACATGAAGCGTGCCAGATAGCCCTTGAACGTCGTCTGGTCCGCGTTGCACCTCTCCACCGTCTCGCACGCCCCCTCGTACATAATCTTCGCGGTCACGTTCGGCGGCTGAAAGAACCAGACGGCACCGTCCAGCAGCTTCTCGGCGCGCTCTTTCCACTCGGGCTTCCCCGTGTAGTTGGCCATGACCGCCGCTCCGTGCAGATAGATGCCGCTCGTGTATGTAAACGAAGCCGGGTTCGTCTTGGTGCAGTTGGTGTCGATGCCCGCGCCGTCGTAGACGTGGTACAAGTCGGCGTCGATGAAGCCAATGTCCATGGACCAGTCCCAGATCTTCTCCGCCCACTCGAGATACGTGTCGTTGCCCGTGGCGCGCGCCATGCGCGCCGCGATCTGGAAGAAGCCACCGTTGCTAACGCTGTTCTTGTACGTCAGGCCGTTGGGGTTAGACGCGTAAATCTGCCACAGGAGACCGCCGCCGCAGGCCTGCGTGTTCCAGCGGCCCGCGAGCTGGTTGAAGACGTTAGCTCCCAGTTCCAGCCACGACGGCAGCGACTGGTCCGGCTGCGGAAAGTTGCGCTCGGCCGCGGCGATGGCGGCTGAGCCCCAGAAGAAGAGGTCGTCGTTGCCCTCCTCGAACTCGTGCTCCACCGGCATGTAGGCGTTCTCTGTCCCCAGATTTGTCGGTGCCAGCAGAGCTTGAATCACCACGTCGTTGTACGACGGATCCCCGGTGAGGTGATAGTAGTCCAGCATCGCGCCCCAGAGCGCGCCGGCCGTCCACCAGTAGTACGGGTCCTGGAGGTCTCCCATGTTTATCGAGTTCACCGAGGAGAGGTTGCCCTTGTAGTAGGACATGGTGTCGAATGCAAGAGTAGCCGCGACATTTCGGACCGACGCTGTTGTGAGCTTGGTGTTAGTCAATCCGTCGTCTTACACGGAATGAAGCTATACTTACATAGACTCTTGACATCCAGGGAGGTGGGAGCGGTGATGAGGGAGCTCCCGGCCGCAGCGGCACTGACGCTCTTGAAGAATCTCATGCTGCCCCTCTTGTGCACAGCAAAAGAATGTAGCTGAGTTCGATCGAAGTCGTGTCCAGCACTAGTCGTTCGGTGGCCCAAGTGTATCAATGCAAGTAGGATAAAGAAACAAAGAATCAATCTTCAGCCAGGAAGATTGAACGAAACACTCCAAACAGACGAAAGGAAAGAAAGAGAAGAAGGAAAAGAAGAATGAATCACGACTAAAGCGTGCGGCAAACAATAGGGTCGAAAGAGGGTCGGATGAATGCAGGTTGCGCGTCAGGCACTCAACAATAGGAGGGCGATCCAATATACAGCCGTCGCCACCTCACAATAGGCAACGGAAAAACAGGGACGAGGACCAACAAAGAAATAGGCCGATCAAAAGAGTGGAGAGACACAGGTGAAAGTTCCTGAAAAGCGAAACCCAAAGCAAACAAGGAAAACTGCAGAGAGAAGAAAAAAGAAAAGAGAGAGCTTCGAGCAAAGCTTGACAAGAGGAAGAGCAGTAACAGAACGGACGGGAGCTCGCAGAACATTAAGAGGCAGCTTTGAACAAGCACCCGGCATGAACCTGGAACAAGTTACAGGTAGTCAAGAGCAATCCCACGTCGCAACAGGTCGCGCTCAGCCCTTTCCCCGTGCATCTTGTTTCGCCCAATGCATCCTCTTGGCCAAACAGGGAAGCCAAGATCTCGGGCCCGAGCCTCGTTTCTTTTCTCGGCTCAAAAGCGTGCCCCTCGCTCCAATGAGATGTCACTCAGCCGTCGATTCAAGCGCCTGGCGCGGACTTGTCTGGGGTCCATCCCAGCCTAACGGTCCAGTTTATAGGTCCGAATCGATTTGACAGATTTGGCCACGGCGAAACGCTCAACCATGTCTCTGGGTGCCGTAGCCTCGAAACGTGGTAGCATCTGCATTTAGGCGCGAAGCTGCAAGGGAGGGGCCTCGGCGGATCTTTTTACGGTCTGTGGCGACTGAGAGCACCCTCGTATGTCCTCTTGTGTGTCCTTGTGTAGCAGGGAATAAGCGTAAAGTCGGCGCCTTTGGGGCATCGTTTTAAGTGCCCGCGCGGCAAAACAGCAAATGGTTCAGTGAACAGGACGCCAGTCAAAGGAAAAGATGCAGAATAGTCGGCGGGATTGGCTGCGGCGAAGAAACGCCTGTGCTCAGCCAACCGCAGACTTCTCCAGAAGCACAGGATTGGATGACAGCGCTTCAAGCCGATTGCGCGACAGGGGCCTGAAACTGACACATCCACCTGGTCGACAGGGGTGAATCTGTTGGCTATCGCAGTTCTTCAGCTGTGGCGGGAACCATATACTATGGGCATCCGATATATGGTAATCAGTATCAAAGTTAAGTAGAGGGATAAGTAGAATATTCAGGTGATGCATGCCATTGCCAAACTTATCTGAGCAGGCCGGCATGGCCATCACTGAGCCACATCGCATTCCATGCACAACGAAACGACCCAAGAGGCATACGGCCCTCCACGCATAAGTACCCCAGCATCCGTTGAAGATTTTACCACTTTTTAGCCCAGATACTCCATGGCCAGAGAAGAAAAGAACATGACAAGACATGTTGACCAAAGCCCAAACTCCGCGCTTTCACCACAATTACAAACGCCTTTATATGCTGCTGAAAAGACAAGTCGCAGAGAGGGTACAGCGCGCTCATAACGCTTCCCAGAAACCATGTGAACAGACGGACGAGGAAAAGATCCGGAAACAGCACAAGTTCGAGTCTCGGATCTCTCCCTCGAACCAGCCATGACCATCCTCCACTCTATTCATCCCCATAATTCGACGGCGAGTGCATGGATCATCATGATGCCAGACACACAGCAACAATGCCCGCCATGATCCCATAGAGCGCCTGCAATCCGGAAACGCGCAAGCTCGATCCCATCGACGTGGGCGAAGGTTCGTACATCATCCCGGAGGCTGTGGGCACCGTCATGGTTCCGTTGGGGTCAAAGGCATCGTCGGTTGCCCCTGGGGCTTCGGCCATCGTCAGGGTTCCCCACTGCACCTCCGATCCAGTAAAGGTGGACGTCCACGAAAGCTGCGTAGGCCCAGTGAGGCGCCCGTTTGTGTAACCGGCTTTGTAGCTCGAGTAACCCGAGCACGTTGCGGCCGTCGTGCCATTCAAGTCGCACTCTACGTCAGCAATACTTTGACGGGAAGTTAGCACACGAAGCCTTCCCACCGCCATACGGATTCACCAGGTCACCAGCGCAGATCAACTCACTACGTCGAGGTTACCGTTCCGTGGAACTCGAGCGTGCCGGGCCCTTCCACAATGACAAAGGGGAATTCGAGGGATAGGTCGCATGCTGGGGGCGTTTGCGTCGGGCAGAAAATGGTGAACGTTGTCCTGCTAGCGGAGGGATCCTAAAGCCTGCGTTAACCCTGCTAGAACCCGCATCTTTGACGCAGGCAACTGAATGTTTGCGACAGAGAACAATGTAGTGGATGGGCTGAGCATACTGTCGATATGATGCTCCCTCGAACCAGCGACCACGAGCGCTCGTCATAGTACGGCAGATAAATGGGGGCCTCGGTCACAGTTGGTGTTGGTGTCGTCGTTCGCTGAGCGTCGTCGTGTGCCATCGCGTTGGCAGGATACAGAGCGACCACGGCGAGCAAAGCCTGCAGCGCTGCCGGCCAGGCTTTGAGAGCAAACCCGTGCATGGTGAGATGTCGCTTCACGGACAGTTTTGCGGCTTCGTAGCGCAATGACTCCGGCAGACGAGATTGTTGCGAAACCAAGTTACTGCGGCCTGGGCGATTCGGATTTTCGAGCGTCGATTAGGTATCGAGCGACGGTTCTGTCGAGCGTCGAGTCTCAAATGTGCGCACCCACGCGATTCGGTTGGCTCACGACGCAGAGCCCCGGCACTCAGCAGCGATAAGGGAGACGGACACAGACAAGGCTCGAGTCGTCGCCGTCACCACATGCCTGGGCGAGCAAGACGGACTCGTGGATGCATGGAAGACGGAAGACGCTGCGATGTGAAAAAGACGAAACGGCAGAGTTTCAGCCGGAGACCAGCAGAGAAGAGGGTCGACACGTCCATGGCATGGGAAGCATCAAGGGTGAAATACTAGCGATTTTGGTTCCACGATGCCAAGAGTTGGACCTCTGCTCTCCTGGCGGCCAATTGGGTTTAGGGCGAGTGCCGCTATGAAGGGGGTTTTCTCCGTCATGTCTTGGCATGTGGTGGGCTCCTTTTTCTGCTCTTTGCTCTTTCCTGGAGCGGATTAGATGAATAATAATCGTAATCTGTCAAAAGGCGATGACTCAATACGAGATGAAGAAGATGAGATGAAAGAGTTCCATAATCTATTCTAGAACGTGACAGTACCTACTGTCTATGATTTCTACACTACGGTGAAGAAGCAATCAGTCAGGATCCTCTAAAACGCTCTTGCCTCTCGAAGCAGCATTCAGCAGCAACTTCCCAACCGTACCAAGAACTCTAGGCAAGTACGAATACAGCAACTTCGCCCCCGTACGGCAGACCCAGACCGCAAATCCAACAGGCAGGCGCAGGGCAGCAACACCTCAACAGACAAGGGAAGGGAAGTCACGGCCGTCTTGGCACTCTTCTTGCCCCAGAGGAAAGAAAAGAAAAAATTAGCTGCAACGCGTTTAATTTGTCTTCGGTTTTTTATCCGTTTCTTTCCCTCGTTCTTCTGGTCGGTGCTGCCCTTGCGCGCATTTGCGAGTCAAACGACCGGACTGCCAAGGCCGTGCCAAGACAAGGTCTGAGAAGGTTGGATGCCGGCTCGTGGCTGCCAAGAACAGGCCAGGGATGCCGGATAGGTGCATATTGTGCAGCGGGCATTTCCGCTTACCGCATAGTATCTGCCGTTATCTCGGCGGGGACTGCAGAGCATCCTCGGCAAGTGAGCGGAAGTGCGGAACGGGCAGCTCGTTGAATGTCTGTAAGCAGGCAACTGACAGTTGATCCATGGGGCTCTCTCTGTTGGGTACGGTAAGGTATCAACAAGGTAATCACAGGATACCTTACCTTATCTCATTCAACGACATCTCACGAATCCACCCTGGTGAGCTGTTGGCAACTTCATGAGAGACTCAGCCGAGAGAACCATCAAGGTCAATCAGCATACTGTATCGCCAACTCACCGACCTCAATTCAAACACGATTACAGATGACCATCTTGTTCCCGGTCCAATAGCGAAGCACCGTGATACACAACGGCTATGCAAGCTATTGTGGCGGCAAGCCCAAGGAACACAGATCGCTCTTTTGAGCCCCAGCCGCAGCGATTTGCGGAGGCAGCAAACATATGCCGGATTTGCTTGAGCGATTGTACATATGCCCAAGGTATTCAGTCGATGGAAACAGTATCGAACCAACGAACCTCCCAGACGCAGAATTTCAAAGTAAGAAACGAGCTGCAAATCTAGGTTGCATCCGCTTTCTAATCAAACGACACGGATTTGACGGGTTTGCCTCCGAAACTGCGCCCAGTCCTTGCGAGAAGCACGAAAAAAATCTACGAATGAAACGTGGAAAACTGGACCACTCTCATGCTAATGCCGCCTCCCGTCAGACCCAAGCGTTAGCCAGGGGCAAAATTGGCCATCCATGCAAAAGCTTGCTAATTTCGGTATCATGCTTCGAACGAACCTTATCACTGAGAGATCGATCGGCAGCAGAAGCAACGCGATGCTGATCATCGCAGCTCAGCGGGTTCAAAGTGAACGACCGCGATGATTCAGACAGAAACAGTGGCTCATTATTCTATTTCTCCCTCGCTTCTTGACGTCTTTGGCAGTGACAAGTCCTCGAATGCCGGCATGCCTCCTTATACGAACCGTCGCCTCCTCGGCTAAAGATCGTGAGATTTCCATCGGGCAACTCTCTGACTAAGGCCGTTTCCAGTTCACGATCTAACTCATAAAGTCAATCGCCGAGACTAGCATACGCACAGCGCTACCTTGAAGGGGAAAGGAGTTGAGACCAATAGTTCCGCCGGTTGACGGGATGGAAAAGACGTTTAAAGCTGCCGTCTCCAGGCTGTGACTCGAGTCGCGCTTCTTTTCTTCTGGCCATCGCGAATCCACTCGTTCTGTCGACGATCAGCCAAGCACAGTCTCTCGTTCACTCGTTCTCAAGTCCGAGTATACAAGTCCAACTACATACACACAGTTATACAACTGCCTCGACAACCGACCTTCGTTCGCTTCTCGACTCAACCATGGCTCGCGCACTCGCTCTTCTCGCCTTTTCCAGCGCCGTCCTGGCTGCTCAATCCACCACCGTCAAGCTCCTGCTGCCCTTTGCCGATCCCCAGCCTCTCGTCGCCTCCGTCATCGCCGCCGACAGCACGGCCACGACCTATGCCGTAGGATGCCCGCCAGGAACCGATACTGAGGACTGCGGCTTTGCAGAGAGCCAGACCGTCACTCAGGGCCCGACCACTTATGGCTTCACCATGTCCTACTCTGGAGATGACGGCTTTTAGTAAGTGAGATGCTATTCAGACCTGGTGATGCCCAGAAATGACTTTATATTGCTTCCACAACCATTCATACCGTACCCAAGACCGTCCGATGTATGAATGCAAGCTTACGCTTCCAACAGCACCGAGGCTGCCCAGTGCAAGCTCTCCAGCGCGGTCGACGTCGCCTCCTGCAGCGCCTCCGTCACCCAAGACGACGGCAACGGTAACACCATGGCCACTGCCAGCGTCGGCACCGTCACCTTTTTGGACCTGCAGTACCCCGTTACCGTCACCGCCGGTCTCGACAAGCTCCAAGCCGCTCCCAAGGCCACGCCCACCGATGCTTCCGCTCCCACCGGCACCGGCTCATCCGCGGCTTCTCAGACGTCTGCTTCTTCCGGAGCTGCGTCTACGACCCTGGCCAGGCAGACGACCACCACCGGCACTCAGACCGGCACTCAAACCGTCTCATCGACTGCTGGGCCCACGACCACCAACGCTGCCGGTATTCTGAACGCTCGCAACGGTCTGTTGGCCGGTGTTGCTGCCATCATCGGTAGCGCTATGATGCTGTAATGGAACGGGCCAAGACATGTATTGATACATAGGTAGGAATTGCGTTGAAGATCTTTGAACATCCGCGCTGTGGATAATTTTGAATGAGCTTTGAACAAAGCCATCTGCTGTACATGAATCGCTGCAACGTATGTATACCCCTAGACACGATGTAGCACAATGATGAACGGCGTTTCTGGTCACTTTTGCCTTGTTTGTACGCCGGCTGAACGGACGCATCGTATGGTATGCCTTGCGGCCTTTTATCAATGAACAGCTTGAAACACAGCATTGAATCTTGGACCGTTCTGCAGTCAATTCGCGTCCGCAGTCTACATTCTACCGTTGTTCTAGATACACTTCGCGCATTTATATGTCTCGCGGACGGACCCGTCCGTCCATCACAACCATCACACATTCTCTACACAAAACACACACTACGCCACTCTTCAGAAATCCTACGGCAATCTCACTGTTGGTACTCTGTACGAAACTCCCAACCTACCTTATTCACCAACCTTCACAAACACCCAACATGAACTTCCCCTCGCACAGCCGCTACCACAGCTTCTCCCGCACCTCGCCCCTGGACGCCGTCATCGCCGCCTCCACGGTCATGGCCTTGCTCCTCGTCGTGTGCATGGCGCTGCTCATCTGCGCGACCGCATGGCTGGTGGCTTCCGCGCGCGGCGGCAGAGCGGCCGCCACCAACCGGAACGGCAGAAACAAGAGAGCGGTCCGGTGGGGGGACGTTGGCGATGCGTGCTTGAGGGAGACGTATTGTCCCGATGAGAGGAGGATTGGCAGTATGGGATATTCGTCGGGGGTTGGTTTTGGGGTGTATTCGGATCATGTCTGATTCTGATGCTCGCTTTTCTTGCTTGGATCGGTTTATGTTGGGCTTGGCTTGGCTCGGTTTGGTTTGGTTCGTCATGATGAGTTTCGGCGTTGATTGTGTTACGAGTATGAGCGTTGGCTGGAAAAGGATGTAGAGGTTGGGTTTACGGCGTCGACGTCTTCTCTGCCGTCGAGCCAGCTGCTGCAGTTGACACACCGACGAGACTGCATATTCCATATTCCCTTGGTCAGCTTTTTCATTTCTTTCAGATCCCAACCTCATTAGGAACGCAATACAATGAATAAGAAAATCGCAAAATTATCACCTTCTCATTGATCCGCTTCAGGCAATACGGGCACTTCTTGGAATACTTGATGATGGGATCCGTCCCCACGAGCTCATACACGTGCGCCAGCCCGTACAGCGAAAAGCCGACCATGACAAACGACACCATCTGATAGATGAAGGTGCCGTAGGCCATGACGACGGCGCCGTCGGACTGCGCCTGGTGCAGCGTGTTGTAGCCGCCGTTGGGCGCGGAGGCGTTGTAGTGCGGGCCGGGGCGCAGGACGGCGAACTTTTCCTCAATGTTCTTGTTGATGGGGAGGATGACGGAGATGGGGGGCATGAGGATGGCGCTGACGAAGGACTTGACGAGGTCGGTGAAGGCGGCGGCGAGGCTGGGGCCGGGTTTGGTTAACTTAACGAGGTTTCTTTGCGTCGTTGATGTTTGATATATTGGTGGTGGTGTGTGTTTTGTGAGATGTGTGTGTGTGTATGGCTTGTATGTATGCCTTCTTGATACAACGTGTAGTTTGCTGCTTTTTGGCTGTGTTTGGGGAAACAGGAGGAGGACAAGAAAGACAACTCACATCAAACCAAATGCAATCTGCAGGATGTTGCCCTGAAACGCAAAATCCACGAACCCGTTGAAGAAGCGCGTCACCTTTGTCCGGCCCTTGTCCAGCAGCGAATGCGTCTCGCTGGGGCCCCCGAACTCGACGTCGCGGGAGGGCATCGCTGGGCGTTTGTTGGAGGAGGAGCTCATTGTGTTCGCCTTTGTCTCTTTTCTGAAGGAGAACGTTGGAACATGAAGTGATGACTCGTCGATGCATTGTAGCTGAGCCTTATCTATCTAACGAGAGTGGGTAAAAGATACAGGGCATTGGACTTCAATACTATGCGGGATTCGTGCCCAAAGATCGACAGCTGTCCACGAGCTTCTCGCTCATTTCCTGTTTAGGCAATCCATGGCGCAGATGGCGCTGGCGGTAAATGCGCTCCAGGGCAGTTTTGCGTGGGGATAAGCGAGGAGAAGCAACAGGGCCAGTGAACAGATATGTTTCAGTAGGTAATTGCGTTGACGATGTCTTCATTATTTACGCGGCATGATTCAAATGCGTTATGCTCATTATGTTTCAGAGATGTTCATCGCTTCTGCGAGCGGATTAGCGAGGTTTGCCCTCGTGGCGTCTTGCCTTGAGCCTTTTCTTCAGCCGCCTGTAGAGTTGCATACCAGCCCCCGGTGATCCATTGATCCGTCTAGACCCCAGCCATGCTCACAATAACTGAGCAAACAAAGGGAAAAAATTGCAAATATTATATGGCCGAAATACTCGTCCCCCCAGCGCCAGCACCAGGTTTAAAAAAAAGGCCAACAACAAAAGATTGAGCTTTCACTTCTTTAGAACCTCTCCTTGGAGTACCTCTCCCGCTCCCTCTTCTCCCTCTTCCACAGGAAGGCAAACTTGCCCACCCAGAAGAGCGCCGACACGATCATGAGCGCCGCGGCGGCCCAGGTCAAGCCGTAGAACTTGGTCCCCTGGGTGGCCACGAGGGTGACGGGCTCGCCCTTGTCGTTGATGGCGCTCACGGCGACGGCGGACGCGGCCGTGGCGATGATGCTGCCGAGGGTAATTGTGGCGGCGGCCAGCAGCGCCAGGGCGCCGTTGACCATGAGGACGAGCCTCTTGTCCTGCAGCAGGAATGCGGGGATGCACGCCAGCATGGCGAGGCCGCTGAAGCCGACGCCGAGGACGTAGAAGACGAAGAGGGCCAGCAGGGCGCCGTTGAGCGTGTCGATGCTGCTCTGGATCGAGCCGGGCCAGTGGATGTCGGCGAGGTTGATGTCGAGCGGGCCGATGGAGAGCTGCTGGTCCAGGATGGCGGTCAGGTTGAAGCGGTCTATGGCTTGTTAGCATGGGATTCGTTCATTGTCGGGTTACGATGGCAAATGTTGGGAACTCACTGGCTGGAGACGACGACGTGCAGTTGGTGGTGTTGAGCTTGAAATGCGACGTCGTCGCGTTGGGCCCGAAGCTGCCCATGCAGGCGTTCATGATGTGGAGCGAGTACCAGTCGTCGATGCCCAGCTCGTCGGCGAGGTCCTCCGCCAGGTCGCCCGCGATGTCGTTGATCTTGCCCTTGACGTCGTCCTTGAGATCGTCGACCTTGTCTGTGATCTTGTCCCAGATGCTCTCCGAGTCGTCATCGTCGTTGCTGCTGCTGTCTGAGCTGTCGTCACTTTGGAACATGTCTTGGCCCAGCCTGGATGCGTTTAGCTACGGTCGAGGGTTAGCACAACTTGTTGAGTGAAGAGCTTTGAGTGGGGGGGGGGTTGAGCTTGACATACCCTGATGACGGCATATTCCTCCATGAAGCCCTTCTGATGACCGGCGAATAACGCAAGGTTTGTCAAGACAAAGGCGACAAGGGAGAATATCAGGGGTATAAGGACGGCGAATCTTAACAGATTAGCCATGGTGACTGGTGTGTATATAGAAGAAAGAGAGGTATGAAAGAAGGTATCGCCAGGATGCACTTCTAATACGGCAAACGAGAGATTAGTAGGTCGTAGAAGAGGAGAAGAGTTTGGGCGCATGTGGCTGGCAGACAGAACCACCACGCCTCTATATACCTACTCTTGACCCGTGGGCTGAGCTACTAAGGTAGCAGCCATGATTGTGTGAATTGAGGCTTCGGCTGCTATTGATCAAGCGCGCGCACACACCCACGGCTGCTCACATCTGGCTCAACTTGTTTTACTTGATCCCCGTCAAAGGGATTGGACCAGGAAACAAGGTACGCGTATCAAACGTTCATGTTGGGGGTCAAAGAGGCAGCCAAAGGGGAACTGGACAAGTCCGATTCATGCATTGTTGTGCTGCTGCAGATTGCCACAGGCCGGTGGCTTGGATTGGCTAGCCGCGCGACAATCAAGCGAAAAGGCTGTTCAGAACAAGGCCAGAAGAGCGCAAATCAGTCTGAAACAATTTGACGGCAAGACGAGCATGAATGCTTTTTTCGCCTCTTGGGCTGGTGGGATGGGCGCTTTGCATCACGAGGGTGGCGCGGCTCGTGATCAATTGGCTGGGAGGTGGTCAAAAGTTGGCGATTGTCGTGAGCCACGGACAAGGGTGTCGATTGGATGTCTTGGATGTCTAACTGACTGTGATTTGTGTAGCCAAATAGCGTTGATTTGTCGCAGAGATGGACAAAGATGTGAACAATGGCCTATATGGTTATGTAAGCTGTTTGAATGTCCTTCTGTGCCATTTTGTTCATCATTGAGACTCAGGATTGGGCTATTGATGCATCATTCACTCATTAATCAGATCGTGAATCGACAGACTCTCAAACATTGAAGCCGATTGCCGCTGTGGGTCTCGCAAACGACAGCCGCGCTCCCATACAGCGGCGGCCTTACAGGGGGTTTTGAAGGCTGGAAACGGCAATCCGGGGCGCTGACAGCCAGTCGATGAGCCGCTGAGACCGACGTTTGGCGCTGGCGGCTCCTGAAACGAGCGGCTGGCGTTTGAGACATGGAACTCACAAATTGAGGTTCGTAGTACAGCGTGAGGCTATGAGACTTCTTGCTAGTAGATATACGGGACGAGATGAAGCGGGTACACTCATAGGTATCAATGGGAGAGTGGTTGAGAACACCCATTGATGGGTTCTTCGAAGTGCAACTCCAACGAGTTGTATCTGCAAGATCTTTCTGGAGAGCTTGCACGCACGTGTATCTTATTCGACATTGAGAACGAAAGAAAAGTCTCAGCCACTAGAGGGTCACTTTATGCTACAAAACATGCAGCTTGTGTGTCGGAGGGCCATCAGTCGTCTGTGGTAACAGTCCGGCTAGAATACATGTTAAGTCTCACCGCAGTTTATTATAGGTATTTTAGATAAACCTGCGATAATCCTAAGCGAAGCTGTAAAGCAGCTAAGCGCAGGGATTACTAGAGAGTTGCTGCTTCTTAGCTTTACTTAGTTATTTAATTAATAATTTCCTAAGCGCTAGGGAAGTTAATAAAAAAGTTATATAGCAATTAGTTATTTTTACCTTATTAACCGCTTTTAAAGGTATTTAAGACTCCTAGTTATAGTGTTTTTATAAGGTTAAAGTTAGTATTATAATATTATAATTATAAAGTCTTAAAATCCTTTAATATTTATATACTTTATTAATATTATAAATTATTAAATTATATATATATAGTCTAAAGTATTATAATAATATTAATACTAAATAAATTAGTATTATTTAAGCATTTAAATAATACTAATTTTATTTTTTATAAATGCTTAGAATAGAAGGGAAGATGCCTTAAGTAAATATCCTAAATAATATCTCTAAAAGTTAACTAATAAGTATTATTAATTTTAGTTATATAACTGCATAAGCCTAGTAATATATATAACCTATATTATATATTTATAATGCTTAAGTAGTAATCTATATATACTATATTTATAAATATATTTTTCTTTTAAATCTTACCTTAATTAAGACTTTTAACCTTTAGCCTTTTTAAGTATTTATTATAGTATTATTAATAGTATTATTAATAGTATTATTAATAGTATTATTAATAGCTCTTACTGCTACTATAGCTTTTACTATTATAGCACCTCCTTTACTACTACTACCTAAAGATCCTAGTCTTATACTCTTTAAAAATACTCTTAATATTCTTATATATAAATACACTTACTATTTATAGTTTAAGTATAATAATAAATTTATTAATTTAAGAAAGCTTAAAGGCCTTTTTATAAGTAAATGCCTAAACTGCTGCTAGTAGTAAAAAGCTAATAAAGGGCTATTTATTAAATAATATATTTATTCTTTACTCCTCTTTTTTATAGCTATTACTAACCTTACTATAAATCTCTTAAGCTATAAGGTTATTCTCTAGCTTAAGTAAATAAGTTATTTCTAATATCTAGTTACTTAAGCAGGCTTAGTAGTATAAAGTTCTCCCCCTTTAATAGCTATAGCTTATTACCCTTTATATTACTAGTCTTATTAATCTTTTACTTTTTTATATACTTAGGTTACTTTTTTATATTAATAGCTTAGTATAGTTCTTTTATTAAGGCATAAACCTTAATAATACTTTTTAAAAATAAGATATATATTAAGAGCAGGCGTTAATTTAATATAAGTATTATATAGCTTAGCATGCTAAGGAGATTCCCTCTTTAACCTTAATAACCTTTTAATTAATAGCTATATCCTAACCTTTTTAGTTTAATACTTAAAATAATAAGTATTATAACTTTTTCTTTTACTATTTATACTAGCTTTTTAAGCCCTTATCTGCTTATAATCTTACTTATAATACTTATATTTATTATATTAACGCTTTTAAAAATATAAATACTAGGCATTAAATATATCTTTATTATAGTTAAATATATTTATAATTCTACTTTCTTATAATACTAAGTAATAAATAGTTTTTTTACTAAGTATATAATAAGGTAAGCTAACTTAATTAACCTAGTTAACCTAGCTAATATAGCTATTATTTAAAACTATCTCCTTTTAAAAGCAGGTATAATTTAAATATATCTTTTTTATAATAAATACTTTTTTCTTAACACTCTTAGGGCTATAAGATAATGCCTATAGCTACTATTTAAGAGCTAGTTAAGCTAGATATTTCTTTTAAAAGCAACCTTAGTGCTATTACCTTAATACTATTTAACTAGTATTTTATTAATATCTAGCAGGCATAATTAAATAAGCACTAAATAAAGCTTTACTCTTAATATTAAACTAAGTGGTTTAGCTAATGCCTTATAAGCAGTATTTACTATTACTATTAAAAAAAGAATATAACTTACTGCCTTAATAAACTATACTTTTATTTTACTAAGAATAACCTTAATTTTAAAAATATACTAACCTATCTCTTAAAGCTATTTTAAGTTAAGGAGATACTTATTATATATATTTATATTTATATATAGATATTCTAGTATTATAAGTAATAGTATAAGTATTAAAGGCATATAATTAGTTTTTTATATAATACTAAAAGTATATATATATAACTGCTATTACTTTCTTTAGACTTTAATATAATTATCTTATAGCCTATTAATAAAATAGACTAAGTATATATAGTATAGTAATTTAAAAAGCAGTTCTATATACACTAGTATTATATTTAATAATAGCTAATATTCTTAAAAAAGCACTATCCTAGCTATAAAGATATTTTAATTAATAAAGAGTAGCTTAGCTAGCTTTTAGTAAATAAGGATATTTCTTAAAATATCTTAAACTATTACTAAGCTAAAGTTAATATTAAAAAAGTAATAGCTAATAAGAATCTGCCTAATAATAATAATTTTAACACTACTACTATACCTAACCTTATTATAGCCTAGGCTAACCTTAATTAGCTTTATATAAAGCTAAAGGGTTAAGCCTAAGCACCTTTTAAGTAAATCTCTTTTTAACTATCCTAGTATATACCTTTATAGTTATTATAGCAGCAGCAGCCTTATTTATAAATGCTTAATATTTAGTTAACCTTTTTAAGTAAGTTTAATAAATTATAGCCTTTATTATCCTTTATATTTCTAACTCTTTTTCTAAAAGGTTAAGCTAACTTTATCTAGCTTTATATATGCCTTATTACTTACTAATAGTACCTTGCTTTTACTATAAGATAGTATAATAGCTATTTTACTTAGTATCTGCAGTTCTATTATATTAAGTTTAATATATATATATATTCCTTTATAAACACTTATAGCTCTTTTTTTATTAAAAGGCCTGGCTAAGCAGCTTAATATATACTTATAGTAAATAATATTTAAGCAGTATTTAATAATAATACTTTTAATACTTAGGCCCTGCTAAACTTTATTATTTACTACTTAGGCAGCTTTTAAAGCACCTGCCTTTACTAAAGCAGTAAGAGGTAGGCCTTAAAAGTAATAGTATATACTTTAAGCTATCTTAATACCTTTTTAATATTTTTTATAGTAAATAATTACTAAGAGAGTCTTTAATACTATATACCTTACTACTAAGTATAGTAAATAGCCTTTAATTAAAATAAGATTAAGATTTTAATATAAAACCTTAAAAATAACCTTTATATTATAGCTTATTATTTTAACTTCTAGTTTAAAACTTTTTTATAAACTGTTATTCTCCTTAAGCTATAAATATTAAAATATTAGTATTATTATAAGTAGTAGGCTTATAGTAGCATTTATATTTATAAGCTATACTAAACTAAAGATAGCCTAAAGGTTAATCTCTTTAATATAGCTAATTATTAAGCATTTACTAATTATTAAAGGCTATTTATAAATGCTTTTAATCCTTAACCTAAGTATGCTAATTTATATAAAAAGGGCAACCCTCTAGCTTATAAGTAATAAAAGCTAATATTCTAGCTCTTTTTAAATATTATTAATATTATATAAGTCTATAAGTGCTTTAAGGCATATTACCTTTATTACTACTAGCTTTTTAATAGCAGGCTTATAAATAGTAAAGTCTATTAGTTTTATTTCTTTTATACTTTTTATAAAGGCCTTATTTTAATATATAATTTTAATCTTATTTACTTTATATTTAATAATATATATAATAATATAAGGTTAAATAATTATAATTACCTTTTTACTATTATATAGCTTACTAACTATAATATCTCTCTTATTATAAGTTTTTATACTATCCTCTCCTATATTATAAAGTATATTAATAAGGCTAAGGTTTATAATATATTATATAAAGATATTACTAAGGCTATCCTTTTTATAATTAGCAGTAACTAGCCTTTAATTAGCTTTATAATAAAGTTTATAAATAAGTTAATAGCTAAAAGAGATTAATTAAGCTAGGAGGTTTATTATTTTTTATTAAACTTATTATTATAAGAAAGTATATATATTATAATTACTATTAACTGCTAACCTATTAAAGTATAACTCTAGACTAAGATTATTATTAAAAAAGGTATTTACTTTATATAGTTAATATATAGTAAATATCTTGCTTAATAATTAAAGTATAAGAATATAAGCTATTTTATATAACTTATTATAATAAACTAGTCTAAGCTTAAATGCTTTAAAAAGGCAAAAGCATATATTCTTAATTATTTCTTAAAATACTACCTAGATTAAGAACTAAATAAGCTTAAGTAGTATTACTATATATAGCTTATACTATACTATACTTATTAAGATCTTATAAGCCTTATAACTATAAAAGGCATTTAATTTAATAGCTTTTAAAAGGCCTTTTAGTATTATATTAAGATATACCCTAGTATATACCTTAATAATTACTATTTTAACCTCTTACTACTACCTCTTAAAGAGTTTAAAAAAGAAGAGTAAGATAAAAAAGCAGTTATTAATAATAAATAGTAATAGCTAGTAATATAACTACTAAATCTTAAGCTTAAAATAAAAGATATAAAAATGCTTAAAAATTACTTTATTAACCTCTTTTATAATTAGTAACTTTATATTAAGTATTATCTAGACCTTTTATAGTTTAAGAATTACTATTAAAAGCAGCTAAAGAGTAATAACCTTTTTATTATAAAAGATACTATAATAAATATAAAAATGCAGTAGTTAAACCTTAAGCAGCATTTAGTCTTTAATTTATTTATTAACTATCTTAATAATTAACTTAACTTTTTAAAGCTAAACCCCCCTTCTTTTTATATATAGATTAATAGCCTAGGCAGTATTAGTAAGTCCTTTTTTATTAAGGCTATTTTTATAAAGCTATAATAAATAGTGCTTTTTAATTAGCAGGTTATAGCTAGAGCTATATTAACTAGCATAGCTATAAATATAATTAATAGTATTATACTTTATTCTTTACTATAGTTACTTATTTTTAAAATATTAAGTAATTTACTATCTCTTTTTACTACTAATATCTTTAATATTTATAATAAATTATATTATATTTAATATCTTATTATTAATAAAAAGTCTATAATAGGCTTATATATAATAAGATATATTAATTATTAATTATAAAAGATCTTCTTAATATACTAGAATAAGTATTTTAGTAGTTAAAGTATCCTTTTTTTAAGCGACTTTTATTAACTGCCCTTAGTTATAAAATGCCCTCTCTTTACTATAGAGCCTTAAAGTAAAATTAATTTATTAAGGCATAATATATATAGGTTAATTAGTATTATAGTTAAGTTATAGTAGGTTATTTATTAAGTAAGGGATAATTAGGCTTTATTCTGCCTTACTCTTTAATACCTATATTAAAATATTCCTATAATTAAAGATTAGCATTTACTATATATATAAACTTAGGCTCTGCTATTATTAAATAAGGTTTAGTAATTTAACTTAGCTATTTAAATCTATTTTATTAATACTTAAGTTTAAGAGTATAACCTTAATTATATAAAAAGGCTAAGTAAGCTATATATTTATATTATAGCTTTTAATACTAGCCTTAAAGTATAAAAAGCTAATTCTTTATTTATTAAAAACCTTAACTAGTGCTTATATCTTTATATTAGCATATATATAATATTAATAAAGAATATCTAGATATTTATAAGCCTAGTTAATAGCATAATTAGCTAAGTTTATAATATTTTATAAATATAAAATATTAAAGATCCTTATACCTAGCACTTAGCTATTATACTTATAAAATTTAATTATTATAATAGTCCTCCTTATCTTAAAGGAGTATAGTTATAAAAAGTAATGCTTATTTTTTAATTTACTTAAGACTTTATTAAAGGAAGTGCCTTATATAGCTAAATATAATTTCCTTTAATAATAGCTTATACTATTACTATTTATAAATTATAAGGCTATATAGTAAAATAGGCTATAGTTAATATATTATAAAAGGATTTCTTTATAAGTTTAATATATATAATAGTCTTATATATTAAAATACTATAGGGCATTTTATTTAATGCTTTTTTTAATTTACTTACTATTTATAGTAATACTAACCTAGCTAAGGATCCTTACTACCTTAATTATTAGTAATATTTACCTTAAATAATACTAGCACTAACTGCTATTTCTTTTACTTAAATTATCTTTATTATTATTCCTTTCTTTCTCTCTTTTTTTTTATTACCTTTATAGCTTTATTATATATAATTAATATTTAAATAGTAATAGCCTTACCCCTTAATACTAATTATATATATTACCTTATATATACCTTTTATATAAATAAATTCTAAAATTCTATTCCTTTTTTAAATTAAAATATAATTAAAGACTAATAATTATAAAAACAGTAATAATACCTTTTTTCTTTAACACTAGCGCTTATTTATAAAAGATATACTTAGCTATAGTCTTTTAAGCCTTGCAGGCCTGCTTATAGCTTACTTTATTATTATTACTTTTATTATTATTATTTAACTTAAGCGCTAGATCTTTATTATTAAGTATATTAATTATAAGATAAATAGCTATATAGTATTACTTTATTACTTAGTGTATTATTAGTATAAAGTATAAAAAGTAGGAAATTTATAAATAAACCTTTTTATCTTCTTTATTAATAGTATAATTAAGTCTTTAAATAAAGGGTATAAGCTAATAATAGCTATAGCATATATTTAATAATAAAAACAGTTTAAAAAAAAAAAAGGAATATACTAAAGTCTGCATTTATAGCTGCCCTTATTATAAAGCTTATAGCGCTAAGAGCTTTTTTTTAAATTTATATATTAATTAAAAGAAGTTGCCTTTTTACTAATAATAAGGCTTTTAATATAATTCTTATATAGCAGATCCTATAAGGTTACTACTATTACTACTACTACTACTACTACTACTGCTATTACTACTACTATTACTACTACTACTACTACTACTTATAATAAGCTAGCGCTATTATTATTAACCTAAGACTATATTATTTATTTCTTTAGCTTTTACTAAAAGTAATATAAAGTTAGCGCTTAAAAATATAAAGGATAAAAAGAGATATACTATTTTAAAAGAAGTAGCCTTAGGCATAGTAATAGCTTTACCCTTACCTTTAAGGTTAGCTTTATGCTTACCTTTTAAGTTAGCTTTTTTAAAAGGCATAGTAAAGATCTTAAGTAGGTTAATAAAAAGGGTAGTAATAAAAATAAAGATAATAAGCATAATAATAAAGGAAAAAGAAAAGGGAAAAAAGCAGGAATAGTAACTTAATATATATATTTTATTTATAATATATAAGGCTGTCTAGTGTTTAATACTATTATAAACGCCTTTTTATTTAATTTATATTCTACTGCCTATATTATAAAAAAGCCTTTAAAACAGTAGTATAAACATAAAGCATAAAGCTATATATTAAAAGGCGCTAAATATTAAGCATTTTATTATTTAATTAAAGTAGTAATATTATAATAACCTCTTTTAAGCATTATATATATAAGCTTTATAGTCTTTTAAGCCTTATATATATATATATAAGTATTATAATCTCCTTCTCTAAGCCTTATATATATAAGCGCTATAATACCTTCCTTTAAGCCTTATATATATAAGCGTTATAATATCCTTTAAGCCTTATATATATAAGTGTTATAACTTATCCCTTATAAGTAATAATATCTCTTCTCCTTATAATACTAGCTAGATATTAATATTATAATTAGTATAATAGTTTAAAAAAGGTAGTAGCCTTTAGCTATTATATTAATTATATATACACCTGCCTTTTATATATAAGATATTTAATAAAATAGCTAAAGTAATAATACTACCTTATAGTAAAGCGCTTAACTTTTATAAAAGCAGTTAGAAAAAAGGCTTTAAGCCTTTTTACTTATATAAAAGCTAAGTATTATAAGATAAGTAACTAGGTCTTTAAATCTAGCTTACAGTATATTAAAGCTAGTATATAAAGAGTTTTTACCTTTTTACTATTTTAGCTGTTTTTCTTTATAATAAGATAACCTTTATAAGCAGTAGATTATGCCTGCTAGCTAGGCTTAGGTATAGCTATAATAGCGCTTAGCAGAAGTAATTAAAGGTATAAGGGCATTGCCTTTTTTACTATGCTTATAAATATAATCTATAGCTTTAAGAGGGCCCTTTATATTATAAAGCAGCTAGAAGGTTAAGCGTTTAAATCCTATATAAGGCTTCTTTTTATAACTTTTTTTTCTATATATACTATTAAGGCTGTTAATAATAAGGCTCTTAATAGTAATAATAATTATAAAGAGGGCAGGCAGGGCGTAATATTAATTATCTATATTTAATAAGGCGCTAAAGCTGCGCTTACGCTTTCCATACAGCAGCTTCGCTTAAGCCCCTATAAACGCCTTTAGCAGGCATTAGACTTATACTACAGCAGGGTAGCTAATGCAGAAAGGGAGCTATAGGATTGCTTTAAGCGCATCTAGATCTCAGCCCAGATCAATCTGTACAAGATCGGAGTTAGCTGAAGGAAAAGTGAGCTGATACGGCATCTCATCCTTCGCCTAGTCTGTATGCTGGCGTTTAACTTCCCAGCTTCCCCAGGCGCCGAAGTTAACATCTTGCGGGGATCTCGAGTTTCCTATTCTGGCAATCGGCAATCAGCCTAGTCCCGCAACTCGCCGGCATACAAATGCTATGTACAACTACGCGTATAAGAAGAATCACGAGAACTGGCGATATTCCGTTGTTGGCTACACAAAGACATATAAAGTTCAAGTAATTGGACTGTTTCCCGCCTTGAATCACAATAATTGCACAGCCTCAGACAAACATGTACGGTGAAAGCATAAGTACAAGTATAGAACTGTTTCCAGAACCCTTGCCATCTTCAAGATAAGTGGACAACCAAAGTCGTCAAGGACCAACATCACTGTAGCTGCCCTCCGCCACGTCACGACTCCTGCAATCACGAGCCCGTCTGCAGCTTCGCCTACACGTATTTGTCCGGATGCATAGACTTATCGCGACATATCCACCCGCTCAACTGCTCCAATTGGCGAGGCGATCCCTGTTTGCTTAGAAGTACATGCACGTACTGCAGCTCCCCATCACGACTGCTGTCCTGTACTCCGTGAAATGTAGAGTGCGGCTCTTTCAGACTGATTCACGGTTGATGGTGGTGATTGATAGGACTGGCAGCGTCCCACATCCAGCATACCGAGGCGTTAGGTAGGATGTTGAAATGCGCGTCTCTATATAATCTATGTACTAGAAATAAACGAAATATCAAGATTTCAATAAGCAGTATCATGCGACAGTTGCACAAAGTATAAATATCGTTGTATATAAATTAATAAGGTGGTAATATTAGCAGTAACAACTGAATATATATGTAGCCTGTAATCCCCGTTCTGTATACATGTACGCAGCTTTCTGTCGCGCTTTCCTGATAAATCGCGACCTCATTCATGACTACCTTACGCATCATCGCTATTGCCCCTTTCCAACCTTCCTCCCCATTGTGCTTTTAACTGTCCTGATCCAATGGCTCACGAAGTTGAAGCCTCCATATCCATGTCGTCCACATGCAGCGAGGACTATCAGACAGCTTCGGAAGGCCTAGACCGCGCCACTCCCAGCCAGTGGAAAGCCGTCCTCCAACGCAATGGAATTGAGAAAGCGGCGTCTCCCGACATAACCAATCCATTCATGGTCAGCCAACTGAGAGCGAACCTCGAGCACCATAAGAAAACGTATCCTCAGCCGGACGAGAACGCTTGGCCAAGCTGCTCCGGCCCCACAAATCCCTTCACATCGATACAGCTCCGGATGATACACGGGTCTCATGTATACAACACTCGATCGAAGAAGAGGAAGCTTGGAACCAAGCACCCTGCCCTGCAGGGCCCTGTGCTTGAACCCTGCGGGTCAAGCAACCGAAACCGTTCCATATATCATGGTGATCCCAGGAAACGAGGCGGCACTGTTCAGCCACTTGGACTGCGTTCCGCTGCCGGTGGCAAGCCAACGAAGTTGGGCCGCTATCTTAATCACAACAAGCCAAGGAAGCAGGTCCGCATTATTTCTCAAAGCAAGCCGAACAAGGGGAACCGCACCCAAGTTCTCGAGCGCGGCGAGTCCAGCAAGCAGGGCTCGCGTGCAGGTGCTCAGCTGAGAACACGCGGCTCTCCGCTAGTCGGGCCTCCAGTCTGCCGGCAGAGCATCACAAGGGCAACTCTCAAGGTAGAAGGGTGCCTCAACATCAGCACTCAGAAAATTGGGCTGTTAGAGGAGCACGTTCTCCACACCGCGAGCGAGGTAGCTCTCACCCAGTCGCAGCATGACTTTGGCATCAGATTACGCATTGCCAAGCTGCCATCAGAAGAAGCGTGGGAAGCATTGAGCTGGCCACTTGAACTGGACTTCTTCTTTGATCCCAACAGCGATGCCGTGCTGGTCGTCAACAATACAATACTGGCAACGCGGGAGTTGCTTCTCATCAAGCAGCTGTCAACGGCGCCTAAGAAAAGGCCGACCAAGATCGGTGCTTTCGAAAAGGCAGCCCTCGAGTCCTCATCCTCATATAGCTTTTTCGTGTCGGATAGACATATGTTCGACATCACTGTCCTCCCACGACGCTATGTGGCCTCAACTTCGGCGCCTCTAAGACTGCTGACGCAAGGCGGTAAAAGGACAGTTGATATGCTGTCGCAGCAAGCCGTCCCGTCGGCAGCCAAGAGGATGAAGACGAGAGCAATGCACGGCCAGTCTAAAGGCAAGGAGAAAGGGAAAGAACCAATGGCCTGGTGGGAAGAGACGGAAAAGGAAACAAGCCACCTGGCCAAGAACAAGGGCAAAGGAAAGGGTAAGGCAACCGACGAACCGAGTAACTCAAAGGAGACAACAAGCGGACAAGACACACCGGACAGACAAGAGACAACCGACGCATCGAAGGCATCCACCGCCATTCAGACGCGGTCATCCACTGAGCTCGTTTTTGCAAGCGCTTCTCCATTTCCCAGCGGTTCGGATCTTCGAGCTGGATACATCTCAACTGCCAAACATCCGTTGAGCGATCTTCCACATAATGCTTCCATCAAGATTGCCAATGCCACCAGGGAGGAAGATTACACGCTCATCCGCAGGGACATGATCGCAAACCAACCCTATACCGTGGTTTTCAAGGCTCACCATTCCAAGTTTTCTGGACAGCTGGTAGCGGTCAAAATATGGCACAGTGTCTTCGATCTCGATTTTGTTCCCAATGCGGGCGTGAGGGTTATATCCCAAGTCAGCGAGCATTTCATACGCGAGGTGAGAAATCACACGAAAGTGAACGAGCATGTAAGTGATAGCCATCCTAGGAATTCATACAAAGCGCAGACTGCTGACGCAATTTAGCCCATGATTGCCACCCTCTATAGCTTTGATGTGAGGTTCCTGGCTCTGTATATAGAGCACATCGATGCGCGTGACCTGGCCAAATTTCGCCATCGTGGAAAGAATCCCCACTGCACGTTGGACGACAGCGATGCGGAGCGGATTTTGCACGGCATAGCCGGTGCCCTCAACTTCATCCATAGCAAAGGAGTCGTCCACAATGACATCAAGCCGTCGAATATCCTCTACACTCAGGATAGGGGCCCTGTCCTTATCGATTTTGGGTGGTCGTCTGACCCGGAGACTGTTCATGTCGCGGGAACCCCTTGGTATATCCCGCCCGAATACCCAAGGGAAGGTTCGCGCGGTCCAGCGGGTGACATCTTTGCCTTCGGCGTTGTCATGCTGTTTCTGATGCGCAAGATCCCCCTCCCTGAGCTTCTGTCACCACCGTTGAAATGGCAGATCGGTCACCTGCGGTCGAAGGGTCCCGAAGCCCTTGCAGCTATGGAAACTATGACTAGATGGGTACGGATCGTTGAGAAAGTTGTGGATGAGCTTAGAAATGTTTGCGATGAGAGTGGTGGTGGGATAATAGAAGACGTCGTCAGTCGTATAGCAGAGCCTAGAGGCGAACGTAGACTGACAGGGCCTGAGATGATTTGGATGTTGGAATTGACCATTGAAGGGAGTGGCTAGCCAGCACCCCGGCCGAACTATTGAACATCATGCTGAATCTACATATTAACCTTTATACTGCCACTTTAATTACGAAAGAATGATTCGACTTCTACTAGTATTACATGCTGTGAAATAAATTATCAATAATATTTATAATATATTCTTTTATTTTAGTTTGAGTAAGAGATATAATATAAGATAAAATATAATTATTAATAATATAAAATCATGATAAATTACACTCTTAGGAAGTGTGTTATACACTTTTAAAGCTCTATTAGGATAGCCATTAGGCTGGGTTGGTTACCCAGTTGATATAAGGTTGCTCCGTATAACCCACCTGAGGTACCTATCCCAGTTAAGGAATCTTACCTTACCTTAGCTGGCAAGGCTGGTTGGCTGGGTACTCTGGGTACCTGGGGAAGGCACCGGACTGCTACTAACCCTTACCTGGGCTTGCCTGTTTTCCCATTTCGAATTCATTGTTTCCCCTCTACATCTTCCGCAGACTGTCGCACGTCTCTCATACCACCTCACAATGGAGTATAGACTGCCTCAGATTAATATGTTCACTCGCGATGAGTGGGATTGGCCATTTCTCAAGTTTAACCTCAAGCGCGAAGACCTGTTCACGACCCTTCACGATCGCTTCAACATGCACCGGCTGCCTCTACAAGATCCTATGGCATTCCACCGAGATGTATGCGAAGCTGTGGCCTACTCTGGAACATTAGAGGAATTTTACTCGCAGATGGAGGAGCGCAAAGCCCAGCGGGCCAAGGAGATGAACAAAGCATGGGATGATATCTGCTTTCTGATTGCTTCGGGGCCTTGGGTTCTCGCATGCCCGTTGTGCTACGACGCAGAAACTGGTGATGTGAAGACACCGCCAGACACGTTGAATGACTCCATGCCGCAGAAGTGGGCGCTCTTTAACTATTTTAGCCGCTCACTGTCATTTGATACCTTGATAAGATATTTTGACGGCTATGTTCGAGACCGGCGCAAGAAAGTGGAAGACCGCGAGCGCAGGGCAGACGAACGCTTGGCGAGATTGATGAGGCAGGCTGCGGCAAAACGCGCAGCATCTGCTGCTGTTGATGCTACAAAAGCGGCACCTCAAACCCCTCCCAAGGCAGCGCACCACCAGCCAAAAACGTCCCACGACGCGTCGACTTCATATCCTCCCAGCGACAGGTCACGACGCTCGTCGACTCGAAGGCGACACGAGAAAGCAACGCATCCTTCAACGACCGCAAATCCGACGACACAAAAGAGAAGGAGCGACGAAGACACGCGAGGGCCCCAGCGGAAGAGGCGGCGCACGAGGAGTGAAAGCGCTGGGGAGGATGACGATGCTGTGTGGATTGCTGCTGAGCATGACAGCTGGGAGGCCGAAGAGCCTGCGCCGACGCCGAGACATGCCGCGAAGCGTGAGCGAACAGACGATCACCCGGACGAGCGGGGAAACAAGCGGTCGAAGAGATATGTATCCAGTCAGGAAGACGATTCCGAACACTTGCACTATCATTCCTCCCCAGACGAGCGAGAGAATGAGTGGTTAAGACCATTTTCCGACGCGGAAGAAGAGAATGAATTCCTACACCACTACGATTCTCTCGACGAGCAAGAGGGTATCCCACCAGGGACATATTCATCGGATGTGGAAGAAAAGACTGGATACGTGCGACATCTCGACGTCACAGACAGTGAAAATGAACAGACCTTGAAGGAGAATCGCCATTCTAACTTCGAAACCCAATGGCCCATGTTCCCTCAAGACCGCATGCCCAGCCCAACTCCGTCCCTGGATTCATTCTACACGTGCCAAGAAGCAGCAGAAGAGGAAAAGGAAGAGGGAGCGGCGAACTCTGGACGCCTTGAGGAAGGCCAGACATCTTCACACGAAAATACGGAAGGGCGTGCGGCCAACGACACCACTGATGAAGCAGCGGACGCCAAGAAACATATGACGAAGCCTCGAGCGCTCCGCCGGCAACGAGTTGAAAGAAGGCGTTCACGCACGGAGTCCGAAATGTCGCCTCCGAAGGAGCAACCGCGTCAGAAGAAGCGCCAAGAGCGAAAATCTGTCGAGCAACTTCTGCAGTCGAAGCGGTCTTCCAGACGTACTGCTGGGCAGCCGTTGTTTTTCCTCGATGATAATGCGACACCTTGCGTGGCAGGCGTTAAACGGAGGATCAGACGACGCTAATGGCATAGAATACAGAGTGACCCTTGAATCTGGCAGGGCCAGGGACAGTGAGCAGCGTCTCAGTTGTTCGGGCCCAAGGCGACTGAGACTGAGTGCTGGCTGGCTATAAGGCATACTCGTTAACCTGGCAGGGCCGGGGGCAGCGAGCAGCCTTTTGGCTCGGCTAACAGCCTATAGATGGTCGATGCGTCTTGTAGCATGGTCGTTAATCTGACAGGGTCGGAGGCAGCGGCGTAGCTCAAGAAGGGCTCGATCATACTGAGGCTGGTCCTGGAGACATGGTCGTTATCCTGGCAGGGCTGGGTGCAGCGGCGGAGTCTCTAGGGGCCTCAGCAGGTTGCCTGGGATAACCGACATTCTCTCTGGCCTGCGGCGGAGTAGGCCGTGAGAGGAGATGTGTTGATTGAGTTGATTGATACCCCAGTGACGACGTTAGCGACGACGTTACGACTTGTTTTCAGCGGGCATACCTGGATTTAGCGGGCGTTTTGGAGCGTTTGGTTGAATGACATTGTGAGCGATTGGCCTTTTGCGCTCAACATCTTTTGTTGCTCCGTCCACTGCTGGCTGCTCTTCACTCCCGTACCTAGGCGGAGACTCGGAAGGGTGGCAAAGGGAAGGCCATTAAGATATCACGGTAAGAGTGAATCACTGATACCAAGGTAAGTACCCGTAGTCAAAGTTTCGATAGAGACCAGACTCGAGATAGGCAGCATCGCCACCAGAGGAAAGCGTAGTGACTTGAGGTGTGAGTCAAGCTGGTGCTTGTGCACACGCATCCGTAAAGAAAGGTGTAAATGGCCCCGTTGGTGACAAAGAACGGTGATGGTTCTTTCATCATTCATGCTTGACTGGAAGCTGATTGATGCAAAAGAAAAATGACCATTGTCACCAAGAAGGCTTCTTTGTGATCACGTAGAAGCTACTTGAAACTCACTTTGGAGAGGGCACCTTCTCAGGCACATGCGGCGCTTCACGTGAAGGCATCACCATCTGCCTTCAGGGCATGTGAGCGCCAGGCCACCGCTAACGCCGCTCCGTGATCGCCTAACCTAACCTACCGCACCGCCATCCGCTACTGAGCCCCTCCACAGCACCTCCACGATGGCCCGCTGCAGCCCATCGTCATCCCTGGGAACGAGCCCACTTGAAGTGCATCTCCAACCTACCTTACTTTCATACATTTATGCTGCGCTTCCATTATCTCTTATCTGTTTCTCCTCTCACCACCGCCTTTGCTTACATACATACCTACTGCACCTCCTCCATTGTCAACGACCTCGCATCAACAAGTCGCCTGAATAGCCTCAGCCGAACAGGCTTCCATCCTTCATCCCTCGCCTGAATAAGACAAGACAACAACAGCTGTTGGAGGGGCTTACTTACACTCGATTCGCCCACGCCACTAGCTGTTTAGCTCCATGGCAGAGTAAACGCGCCGTATTATTACTTCCCTTCCTCCTCCTCCCGTCATCCTCACCTTTTCCATCCGTGCCACTTCTCTCCAACGATGCTCTCGCATCGTCCCTCGAATCTTCGCCGACATCGTCTCCGAGTACGCTGACGCGATCGACAATGCGATAAGCAACCTCTTCGACCCACCCGCGCGCCAACCATTCCGTGATTCTTCACCATCCATTCTGGACTCGTCCAACCTCCAACCCTTCTCGTTTCCGTCCTATCATTTCTTCTTGTCTTACCACTGCCTCGCCTACGACCAACCCTCTTTCCTTCTCCCCCAGACCGTGTCCTCGCCGTATCGCCTGTGCGGCCTCTGCAGAGACAATGTCGTCCTCTCTCGAGGCCAAGATCGTGGTCCTGGGTGCCCAAAACGTGGGCAAGACGTCCCTTGTTATGCGGTACTGCAAGGGCTCCTTCAACCCGGCACAGGTAACGTCCACCGTGGGCGCCAGCTTCCTGACCAAGCGCGTGGTCGACAATGACTCCGACACTGTTGTGCGCCTCCAGATCTGGGACACGGGTATGTGCATCTTGTTGCCTTTGGTGTTGTGTACCATTGCCATTTGTCGTGCCTCATGCATCCCTGCCTGGCCGTGCCTTGCCTTGCCTCTGCGCAGTGTTTGCCTTGACAGGCTTCTTGCCTGATGATGAATCCTTCTCGCCCTAGCATCGTGTAATGCTGCTGCTGCACGACGCAAACATGTTCCTGCTGACTCGCTGTGCAGCCGGCCAAGAGCGCTTCCGCTCCATCTCCCGCTTATACTACCGCGGCGCCAACGCATGCATCCTCTGCTACAGCATCACCGATGCCCAATCCTTTACCGACATGGGCGAGTGGCTGACCGAGCTGCGCCGCAACCTGCCGTCAGACGTCGTCCTGCACGTCGTAGGCACAAAGGCCGACATCGTTGCCCGCGATCCTTCCCTGCGCCAGGTTCCCTTTGAGCGCTGCATCGCCTACGTCGCCGAGAATCTGTCACCGGGCCTCGGCAGCACGCCGCCTCCGACCGCCACGCCCAACAACGGCCCCTTGTTTCCCTTCATGGGTGGTCTCGAGCCCCGGAGCCCCAGCTCTAAGCGGAGCTCCGGCTTCTGGGGCCAGGAGGTCGGCTGGGACGCCTGCCACGAGATCAGCGCCGAGAGCGGCGAGGGCGTCGAGGAGGTCTTCCGCGTCGTGGCGCGGAAGCTCGTCGAGCAGAACCGCAAGATGCAGCAGGCCCTGCTCCAGGCCACCGCCACGCCCAACACCCCCGGGTACGAGTCCGGTATGGACGGAGGGTACTTTGAGGGCATGAACGGCCGCGGAAGCTTCCGCCTCGGGCGGGACCGGCGGAGCTGGCTGTTCCCGCCGGGATTCTCGCCCGCCGTGACGATTGACAGGGCCGGGTCCACGCAGGAGCAGGATCAGCAGGTGGAGATTCGCCAGAAGCAGCGGCAGAGCAGTTGCTGCTGAATGGTCCAAGTTTTCTTCATAAAGGCTTGGGCTTTCCCTGGCAATTCCACGCTGGCTGAAGTCTTATAGGCCTCGCCCTCTGAAGGCTTCTCGTCACAGCCTAACGGTGGCTTCGAAAGGCGACTCAGGGTTCGGTCTTCATTCACCCCACTTTGCGTATTCTTTTCTTGTACAAGCGAGACTTGGCGAGATATCTCTTTCTCTCGATATCGTTTACAGGAAAACTGCTTTAGAGAATACTGGTACGCGGCGTTCAGGATAACTATTTACATTTGCAACTTTGCGCGGAAACATGGGGCTGGAAAAGGAAATGCGGCACCGGGTCACGATGGGACGACGGGAAATGGGGCCGCAGGGATTTCTTTCTTCTTTGCGTTTATTTGCTTTTCTATTTGTCTTTGCTTTATGTAGAAAGATCTGGGAAAGAGAGCTCTCACGAGACATGGTTTTGTAACTTTCGTTGGTTTTATCTTGCTTTTTGGGGGAGGGGGGATTTAAGGGATATTACGGACAGTGTGTTGAGTCATTTGTGGTTTCTGTACGTCGTACTTGTCATTTGCTTCTCTCTTTCTTCCATCTATGAAACGAGCTGGCTTCTTGTTTTCTTTGCATGTCTGAGTCTTGCGTTTGAATGGGAGGTAGCGTCTATATTACTTGTTCAGTTCTACCTTGTATGTTCATGTTCATGTAGAATTGTGACGGAAGTCTGCTTTCAAATCCTCCCCCTTTCGAAAATCTCCCTTCAAATTGCCCCCCTTAATGCTACTGCTTATGACGAAGACGACGCGCCCGCCGCCTTCTTTCCCTGCCCAGACTTATCCAAGTCATCGTCCACCGCAGGCGGAGCCGGGATGTCCACCCCCAGCACCCTATGCTCCAACCCGACATACCCATCGCTCACAACAATGACATCCAGCTTCCGCGCTGCCTTACCCTTGGGCTCGGGCAACCTGAGCACGGCCCTAGCAGAAGGACACGAGCCTTGACCCAGAGCCTTCTTGCCTCCTCCTGTGGCGCTGCCGCCTCCAGATGAGAGCCCGGCCCAGCCGACACGTTTGACGGCAATGACTTCGTCGTTGGCTGTGTCCGCGATGACGACGAACCAGCCTTCCGTCTGGGGCTTGTGGAACTTGGGCGCATAGATGCGGGCTTCGCGGTCGACGAGGGGGTTGAGGCGCTTGATGCTCACGGTGAGCGAGAGGGTGGTGACGTCGCTGACGGAGACGGCGACGTTGGGGAGCATGGAGGCGGCGCGCTTGAAGCGGTCCTGCGCTTTGGATGGGATGCCGAGCTTCTTTGCGAACGAGGTGAGCTGGTCCTGCGAGTAGGTGCTGATCGTGGCGAGGGGGGTCTCGTCCTTTTCTTTGGATGATGGCGAGGCGTCGGGTTCTACGCCGGGGAGGATCGAGGCGGGCGGATCGGTGGGCCACCGGGCGCATTTGATGCTCTGGAGGAGCTTCATCATCTGGAGACAGCTCGAGAGGAAGCCCATTTCGGTGAGGACGTCGATGGAGGCCTGGATGATACGGATCGCCTGGTCGAGCACGCTCGTCTGGTCCCCGACGTAGTCCGTCACGGGAAGCTCGATGCGCGACATGAACGCTTGCAGCAGGAGGAACGACTTGACGTGCGGATCCCACATGGGCAGGTTGAATGAGTTGCCCGAGAAGGGGAGATTCTGCGAGAGCACGTCGTTGACTAGGTCCTCGTTGTGGCGCACGGGCAGCTCGTCGTATTCCGTGGCGTGGCACATCCACGAGAGGGCGTCGAGGAAGCTCGCGTTTGCCTTTGCGTTGCGCACGAGGTGGCGGATGGTCAAGTGGGAGAGATAGTAGTAGCTCATAATCTTTCCGAGGGGCGTCGGGTCGACGTCGCCGTTGGGGAAGACTTCGACGCACTTGGACTCCTCGAGCTCCTCGATTGACTTGTTGACCATGTCGATCATGTACTCGTTGGCCAGCTGCTGGGCGGCTATGGTGCTGTGCTCTTCCGCTGAGATTTGCAGTCCGTAGTATGACGGGTTCTTGTGAAGCCTCCTGAAAAAGAAGGTCCACGTCAGATAGTCGAGTGCGTCCTGTTTGTTCATGATTGTCTCTGCCGAGATTTCGGCACAGATGTGATTGTCCAATACTTTGTGCAGCGATGACTCCACGGGGAAGCCAGTGTGCAAGAAGTGCTTGTAAAAGTCCTTCTTGGCATCCTGCGTGAAGATGCGAGCCACGCCAGAGTTGTCAAACTGAGGTCGGCCAGCGCGTCCCAGCATCTGCAAGACATCGGTGAGATCCATGTCCTTGTAGCCGCTGGTCTTGGCGTCGTAGAACTGGGTGCCCTTGACAACGACGAGATGAGCGGGCAGGTTGACACCCCACGCAAGCGTGCTGGTTGCGACCAAGATTTGAATCTTGTTGTTCAAGAACAGCTCCTCAGCGATCTGTCGATCCGATTCAACAAGACCAGCATGATGGAGCCCAATGCCAAAATTGATGGCTTCTTTCAAAGCCTCGTCCTTGACGCGCGACAGATTGAGCTGCAAATCGTCCTCGTCCATTCGAAGGAACCGTCGAGGATTGTCCTCCATTCCACAGTAATTGATGAGATCCTTGGCCGTGAGCCGAGTCTGTCGACGAGATGCGACAAACACGATGACGGGCTTTTCAGGGCTGTGATTCTTGATTGCCAAAAACGTCGGCCGGTTCATGGATTGCATCAAGGGGCAGAACCCTCGAACCTCTGGAAACCCGTCAATGTAAAGCTCGAGAGGCACGGGTCGGACAGAATGTCGAAAGTTGAACAGCCCTTCCTTCACACCAAGCCAGTTGGCAAGGTCCGTAGCATTCGCACATGCCGTCGACATGCCCAGCAGTCTGACTTTGTTCTTCGTCGACGACGAGATATAGTTCATTCCTGCCATCAGTTAGCTGCTGCTTCTTAGTTGGTCACATCCGGGCATCTTACGAGAAACAATAATCTCCAGAATCGGTCCACGGTCTCCAGCCAGCAGATGAATCTCGTCGATAATAACCAAGCTGACCTGCCTAACATAGCCTCTCGTCTGCCAAGAACGAGAGATACCATCCCACTTCTCTGGAGTCGTGATGATGATGTCCGCGTCCTTGATGGTTCTCGTATCGGGAGTATTGTCACCCGTCAACTCTACCAGTTTAAGCCCCAGCGGCTTAGCAAGACGGTTACCCCAATCAACCACACGCTCACGAACCAGAGCCTTCATGGGCGCAATGTACACCACCTTGGACTTTGGTCGTTCCCGGAACGCCCACCACATGGCCAGCTCGGCGGCAACAGTCTTTCCACTACCTGTTGGGGATCCCAGGAGAACGTTTGCCGAGGTGTGATACAGAGTGTGGAAGATTTGGGTCTGCATCGGGTTGAAGAAGCTGAAGCGCTTCGCATAGAGTTCTTCCAGACCCGGGTTCTTCAACGCAGTAATGGGTAGCGGCTGCAAATTGAGCAGGTCTGTGTACACGCTTTCTGTATCTGGGCGAATGAGATGCTGGAAGGATACGGGTGTCACCGTCTCCGATCCAAGCCATCGGTCAGAAATTGCTCGAACGTAAATCTGCTTCGGCAAAGGATCCGACAGAGGAATGGTAAAATTCAGTTCGTGCTCATCATGCAGCTTTCGCCTGTTGAGAATAAAGTATTCGTGATGGTAAATCTCCGAAGTCTCCGAGTTCTCGACCCAGATGTAGAAGGATTCCGATGTCCCATGGATATGATCCTTCCACGTAAAGTCCGGAATGACATAGAGTTTGATGCGCAACACATCTCGGTTCAGAGGCGCAATTTCAGCTTCCACGTGAACCATTGGGAAACTGTTGAGTATCTTGGCAATGTTCTTTCCAGCGCCTTGGTTGTGCACCAAGCTTCCAAGTTCTGCCGGCTCCATCTCCTTCATGGCGTCAATGGTCAGATTCTCCTTGGAGTCGAGCTGGTTTAGGATGGGCTTCGCGAGGTCAAATTGATGGAGAGGGTGCTGAAACGGCCATATCCTCTTCTCGATCGACTTGGACAGGGTCAGAAGCACCAGGCACTGATGACCCCATCTTCGGTTCAGAGCAAGCATGAACAAGGCCCTGCAAATTCGGCCAGACTGCTGTGCAACGTAGTTCATATCGTTGGAAAGAGCGAAATCATCCGGCTGTATCTTGGAAATGTATGACTGCAGTAGAATGTTGGTCTTGACCTGAGGCGTGTCAATGCCCTTGTCGACGTCACAAGGGACAATCTCCTTGAACTGCAGCAGCTCATTCGCTTCGCTGTCCCTGGATTGGATATTGTCAAACTCTCCACTCATGCTAATCATCCTCAAGACATCAGCCTCCGTGGCTTGAGGATTCATCATCGTGTTGAACACCTGTATGCTCGTGTGAAGGATGTAGTACTGGCTGGCAATGCGGCCAATGTCCTTGCTGCGGAGCTCTTCGGTATTCTCATTGAAGATGATCATCTGGCACTGCTGCAAGGTCCGCGCGGCCTGGATCGCCAGTTGGCGACGTCGTTGAACCAGGTTTGGGTCATCGCGTATTTCTGCCCATTCAATGCCATAGTTCATTGGGCTTCTCTGCATTCGCACGAAGAGATAGGAGTACCCTATCCACTGAACGGCTTCCGGGATGGAAGTCACAGTACCCAAAGCGATTTCGGCATTGAGATTGTCCACCAGCTTCGTTGAGAATTTCGACTCAATAGGTTGCTGTTCCGTGATGGCTGACAGGTAATGCGGAAGCTTGTCCAGAGTGGTGCAGATCATGCCGATGCCAGTGTCCTCAAACTGGGGACGACCGGCACGACCAAAGATCTGGAGCACATCGAGGATGCTGAGGTCGATGAACTTGCCGTCCTGGGCGCTATAGACCTGGGTACCCTTGATGACGACTGCTGCAGCCGGCAAGTTGACACCCCAGGCCAGCGTAGCAGTGCAGCAGAGGACTTTGAGCACACCATCCGCAAAGAGCCGCTCCATGAGGTTCCTGTCTGCTCGTGCCATACCAGCGTGGTGAACGCCGATGCCCTTGGACAGCAGATCTCGGATATCCTTGGACCTGGACTGGTTCATATCCCGTGATGCCTGACCGTAATGAGGATGCCCGCTCGGGTCAAACAGATCGACGCAAAACTGCTCAATCGCTTTCTGGTGCAGCATCCTCGCCGTCACCATAGTGTCCCTGCGGGAATGCACGAACACCATGACCTGGTGATCCCGCTGTAACATTTCTTTGACCTTGTCGAAGGCAACGTTATCCAAGTTGTCCTTGGAGGTCTTGGAACCTGCCTTTCCCTTGACACCAATGAAATGCTGCTCCAGTGGGACAGGACGGAATGAGGCATCAAAGTAAAACAGGCCGGCATACTTGTTGACCTTGAGGAAGTCGGCGACATCGACGTAGTTGGGCAGGGTAGCGCTCAATCCGATGATTCGAATGAGGGACTGGGTGCTTTCGACTTGTCTCTCCGTTCGAGCCACCAGAGACTCCAGAACAGCTCCACGCTCGTCATGAAGCATGTGGACTTCATCGATGATGAGCAGCCTCACCTTCTGCACGAGCTCGGTATCTCCAGTCCCTTTTCTCGTGACAACGTCCCACTTCTCAGGGGTCGTCACGATGATTTGGGTCTGGACAATCTCGGCTTTGGTGAGCTGCATATCGCCAGTGTACTCTCGACACTTGATGCCGAGCCAGGCAAGACGCTTGCCCAGCTTCTCGGTGACCTCAGCTGCCAAGGCCTTCATGGGTGCCACGTAGACAATTTTGAAATCATCCGTGTTGACGGCGAACTCGGTTACCTCCGGGTTTTCAACGGGGTTCGGTTGACAATGTTGTCCAATGGTGTGAAGAATTGTGAGCATGGCTGCATCAGTTTTACCCTATGACGATGATGAGCATGATACAACGACTTTTGAACTCCTCAAACTTACAGCACCAGTTGGTGCACAAATCAGCATATTCTCGCTCGTCTTGTATCCCACCGGGTAGACCAAGCTCTGCATCCGGTTGAGCGTCTTGTACCCCTTGAACGTATTGCGGCAAAGCCCATCCAGGTCTGAGATCTTGACGAGCTTCTCTCCAGGTCCTGGAACGCCCTTCTTCCCAGCCGGTATGGAATACTCTTCATATTTATCGAACTGAAGGCGTTCACTACCAGCCGGCAAGCCGTACTTTTTGCCAGAGGCACTCAGCGTGTTTCCCGCATTGTAAGCCCGGTAAACGTGAGGATACTGAGGCTCTTTGGAGAAGCTGGGTGCCAGAGCTGCGTTCTTGTGTTGGTAGTCTCGCATACGGAGAGCCTCCTCCCTCTGAGCCTTGGTCAGGAGTTTCCGTCCCTGGGTTTCCGGCTCCTGATGCTGACTCGAGACAGACGCAAGAATGCCATCCTTGTGGCCCAACAGCTCAATGATAAAGTCCAAGTCATCGAACCCAACCAAATCAGTGAGGTGCGCCTGCAGCTCATCTTCCGGCTGCCCAGAAGACAGCACGCTGACAACCTGAGACTGGAAGACGTCCGCAGACATGCCGTTCTTGGCGGCAATGGAAGCACACTTGGTAGCAAGCCACTCGGCCCCAAACCCACCACCGGTGGCTGCGTCGGCGCCGTCGTCCGCAAAGTCGCTGCTGGAGTACTCGTACTCGTCGTCCTCGGAGATGAAGTCCCAGACGTCGTGGCCGCTGGTCGTGGTGGAGTAGCCGCCAAAGTCGTCGTCGTCCAGATCGGCATCAGCAGCATCGGACGGTTTGGCGTCGTTTTGGGGGAGCTTGAGGTTTGCGAGGGCCGCCTGCATGGCAGCGAACTGCTGCCTCCATTCGGCTTCTGCGCTCATGAGATCGGCTGAGGCCATTTTTGTCCGGGTCTTGTCTCTTCTGATGAGAGTAGCAGCAGCAAGGAAGGTTGGGGGGAAAAGCAGTCCGGACTTTGATGTCTGATGGCGCAGCTGGAAGAAGGACCTCAACCTTTTCTACCCTCGAGATTTCAAGGTCTCAAAATGACCTGCAGCCCGGATGACGCATCAAGCCGGACACTACATGTACTAAGAAGCTCTCATCAGTCACACACCGCCCGCCCCCGCTAAAGTCCGCCTAAAGGTCCAAACATGAACGCTACAGCGCTCCCGCAGCGCTGAATCGTGCTGCTGCCCAGTGGACTTGGTGGGGTTTCCTCGTCCCTTCGCAGTGGAGTCGAGCGCCTAAAATCCGTGGGGCGGATCATCCAACAGAATGGAAGCCTCATCCCTGCGGAACCTGGAATGCTTGAACATTGATGACCTGGACGGAACTGCAGCCTCTCTCTATCTCCCCATTAGCGCATCTGAAACTCCGGCTTGTGAAACGCCTCTTCCAAACGTCGGCCTGCTTCCCCCATTTCCCGCCTCTTCACCAACGCCCTCCTTTTGTCTGTGATTCGACTCGCAACAACTCGCAGCGCACGACTGTCCGCCTCTTGTCGAATCTCAGACCCAACGTCTACAGCAAACCGCACCGTTTGAACCCCGATCAATCTCGCCCATCATGAAGCTTCACTACATCGGCGTACGTCCAATCGAGTCGCCCTATTCCTCGCCCTTCTTCACCGAATCGTCGAAGGAGCATCATCATCGTCCCTTTTGGCTAACACGGCTTCTTCCCTCGAGATAGATCCTCCGCAACGACACCCAGCCCGCACACGAACTCGTCGCCGAGAAGGAGCTGAGCGCATACTCGCGCTTCACACGCCAAAAGTTGGTCTCTCCCCCGGCTGCCCGTCAGGCGACCAAGCCAACGCCTCTTCGCGAGAAACATCCTTTCCTTCGAAAATCAAGCAACTAACGAGATTACCCTTCCATCATCCAGCTATGGCGAATTCATGACGCTCTTCGCAAAGACCGTCGCCGAGCGCACCCGTCCCGCCCAACGACAAGATGTCGAAGAACAAGGTTCGACACCCAGACTCCCCACCCATATCTCCCTTTATCGAAGCCCAAAGAGGAGAGGAAGAAACAAAAAAACAAACAACAAACACTCACACGCATTGCGCTTTAAACCACAGACTACACCTTCCACGCCTACGGCCGCACCGAGGGCATCTGCGGCATCATCATCTCCGACCACCAGTACCCCGCCCTCGTCGCGCACCAGCTCCTCAGCAAGGTCGTCGACGAGTTCCTCGCCAAGCACCCGCGCTCCTCGTGGGCCACCGGCGAGCCCGTCCTGCCCTTCCCCGAGCTCAGGGACTACCTCGCCAAGTACCAGGACCCCCAGCAGGCCGACAGCATCATGAAGATCCAGAAAGAGCTCGACGAGACCAAGATTGTGCTGCACAAGACCATTGAGAGCGTCCTGCAGAGGGGGGAGAAGATTGACGATTTGGTGGCCAAGAGCGATGGGCTGAGTGCGCAGAGCAAGATGTTTTATCGTATGAGCGCCCCCCCTTTTCCCGCTATTTCCCCTTGGCTCTGTGCCTTTTTCAGTTGCGTTTTGGGTTGATTATTGGATTTTGTGGCTAACGTGTTTCGAAATATAGAGCAAGCCAAGAAGCAGAATTCCTGCTGCGTGTTGATGTAGAGGTTCTTTTATATGGCGTTGCATACGGTCATGTTTTTCAGCAATGAATGGGCTGTTTGTTTGTTTTATCGCAAGATTGGTTATTAAAGACACACACTCGCAGGCCTAACCTACCTTATCTTAACCATCTCTAATACATATGTCTCTCTCGTTCACACATAAACACTCAGATGAGATGCAAGAGGAAGACAAAACGGGAAGACAATCACGGTTTTTGATATACGAAATCTGTAACAAATACCACGATTTTCCTGATTTAAATATTGATTTTCATCTAGGCTGCTTTAGAATAAGAGGCTCGCGAAATCTGTGTTTCGCTTCAGTAAGTAATGTTTTGGTAGGTATGTAGGTATCTGCCGTCAAGGCTTGCCCCCGGGGCTATGCACAAATGCTCATGACAAGAAACGAAGTCTGTCTCCAAGAACAAAAAAAATTGACTGGTTATCAGGTAAGAAGATAAGATGACACATAGAAGAAAGATATAAACAGGAGGCATATAAATAGCTTTGCACGCCAGGTGATTGGTAGAGTCATGAAAAAAGAAGCCGAGATGAAAGTGAAGAAGATCAAGGTAAAGTGAGGAAAGGAGAAGATCAACTTCGGGATGTTAAAAGATAGACAAGGTTGAATCAGTCAGCGACGTTAAAAGGTCGTTCCATCATGCCCTCTCGAGTACCACGCGCGAGCTCTTTCGAGATCCCCCATGGGGAAAATTCGTCTCACCATCCGGATGAACCAAGACCGGCACCACGGTCTTCGTCTCAATGAGTCTCTTATTCTTGCCCAGGTTGATCCTCGCAGCCGCGTCTGGCGAGCCCGCGGCCCTCCTTGACGCTGAACGGTCGAGGGGCACCAGTAATTTCCGCTGTTGCCTTGAGACGCTAATCTGGCGCGCGATGGATATCTCCACGGCCTCGTACAGAGCCTTTTCGACCACCTCCTCGTCTATTTCGCTTCGAGTAGACGCTTCAGAGGGCTTAGACTTGTGCTGCTTTGGAGGCGCAATGTGCTCGGCTGAGCGGTTGGAGGGAGGAGGCGGGGGAGGTGCTGTTGGCTTCTTGAGGATTGAGCGAGGCTGGGGTGGTGTGTTTGTAGGAGCAGGAACAAGAGATTCGGACGATTGGGTGACTTTGTGGTTGACGGGCTCGGATAGTGATTCTTTTCGGTGAAATTTGGAGATGAGACGCTCGCGTCGCTCTGGCATCGGTTCGGCGTCTGCGGGCAAGGGTTCGGCGCGAGAAGGAGTAGAAACAGATGACGTTCTCTTCCTCGTTTGCGACTGTGGTTTGTTCATGGCGGGGTTCGGAAAGTTGGCCACTGCTGTGGTAGTGTTGGATCGGGCCCGCGAGGAAACCCGAGGAGGGAGGTTGCTGTTTGCAGGAGGAGGAGCCTGATCAGGGGTAGAGTCGGGAACTGATGATGAGTTGGCTGGTAAAGGCGATGTCGATCTTCGCGGTACTACTATCTCGTAAGGCACAGAGCCGTCCCGATACTGCTTGAGAGCGGGCAGGTTGAGCTTGTCCACTTTGACCTGCCGTCGGTCTGGCAAGCTCGGCCGCTGTGACTCTTGTGGTGATTGCCGTAACTGCGGAAAAAGCTGCAATCGCTGCGGTGACCCCTGACGTTCCCGACGCTCCAGGGGACTCTCTGATTCCTTCTGCCTTGATTGCTGTGGCTTCGGTACTGGCGCAGGCCGCTGAGGGGGCTCAGGATATTGTGCTTTGGGTGCCAACAACTGTGGCTCTTGTGGCTCTTGCGGCTCTTGCTGCACTGGAGGCAGCGATGACTGTTGTAGAAATTGGGGGAATAGCGGCTGCTGCTTCTGGAGAATGCTTCCGAACATGATGCTGTACCGCTCCATTTCCACAGTCGGAATCTCGATACTCAGGAGCGATTGAAGCTGTGGTGGCGCAGGGGCTTCTCGTGTCGGCACCGCTGCCTCTCGTGGCTCTGGCAATACATGGACGGTTGGGACCGGTTCCTTCAATAAGCTGACTGAGCTGCCCTTGTGACTTCCCAAAGGATCGGCATGCTTCACCAGATGGACTCGGCTTCCAACATCAAAACTCTTCTTTGAGTCCGTGTCCACCGCTCGTGAAAGTGAGCCATCCGCCGGCTTGGACCTCTTTGACTTCGTCCTGCTGAACGGATTCCACCTCTTAGACATCGACCTTGACAGCCCATTGGGGTTAGCAGCGGGTTCCGTGGCATCACCCCCTGAAGACACCGTCGTGAGTGTCTGAATGTGCCATGGAGCATCGGCGGACCCAGGAGGGTGGCTCGGACTGCCAAGTGCCATGCCGATTAGAGCGGTTGGGTCGCCCGCGCTGGGAAAGGGTGGTGCAAGTGAGGATGAGGTCGCCATTTGTTTGGGGAGCGATGCCGGTGATGGTACTTCGCGTGGGATCGGAATGTGATATTGCTTGTAGCTTCGCCCTTCCAGAGGTTTCGTAGTCGCAATCCTGGGTTCCAAGCTAATGTGATTGGTAGACCTGCTGTATCCCGACTGATCGAATTGTCTAAGCCGTCCGGCGGCAGAAGTGGCATCCAGGCCTGGAGAAAGGTAAGGACCGTGTTGTTGGCGAGGGCTGAGGGCGCTCTCAGTCGTGGAAGGTCTGGGTGACCGTGCGGGCGAGGCCGGTTTATGAGACGACTCGCAATAGCTCCTATTATCATCTGGCCATTTTTGCGGGCCCTCTTCAGATTCCGCATGAATCGGCGTGCCGCTGTGGACAGGCTCTTGGTGAGAGAAATTTGGGTTCGGCAAGGTTGTGGCGTCCCCTGTCCGTGCCTTGAAGAGGCCCATCGTTGAACGCCAAGGCCGAGTCGCCGTGGGATGGAAGCGAGAAACCGGTGAGAAACGAGCTGGAGTGGAAGCGGATCATGCGATGATTTTCCCTCTTGGCTCAGGGTCAGACGGGCAGGAGACGTTTGAGAAAGGACGAAGATGTTATTATTAGTGTAGCGAGCTGTTAGCACGATGCCAGCATCTAGCGCCGGGTCGATATGAAGGCAAAGGCGTTTTGGATTTCGAAACGCAATACCGGTCCTCCAGCAAACTTGTAATACCCTCATCCACCTCTAAAGGACTCTGCATTCTTAGCGGCGCTCCTCTAGGGCACAACAATCAGATGCTACGCAATCTGCTCACCGCACGGTACGGGGGTGGAGGGCGTCTTCACCTTTGGCTCGTTAGAGACCCCATGTTTGCCTCGACGCGTGTCGTCAGCCCAAAGACTCAAAGACCGACCCTAGGACGACCCTAGGACGACCCTAGACTCCGGCCGTAGGAGCATCCCCGGCGGCCGTGTGGTTTCGAAGCGTCAAGGCGACAGGACAAAGGGCCTCGCCGCCCCTAACGCGGGAGCCTTGCCATCAGAGTGCGGTGCCCGGGGCACGATCGTGGCCAGTCGCATGTCGCGCGGCACTTCTGGCTGCAAAGCTATGTTTGAGGTTGATGAGAGGGGGTCGCGATGTCCGGACGTTTAGGCGGCCTGATCCGCACCAGGATGGGCCCAAACGACGGGACTAGCAAGGTTTGCCGGATTGGGCAAGCTGGAGAAATTGGCTTGACGATGAGTGCTGCACGATTGCAGGCGCGCTTGCGGCTGCAGCCTCGGGATAATTTGGGGGAAATGGTAGATTCATTTCCTGGAGACGGATGTTGTATTTGGCTGGGGAGATGCCGTTTTGGTGGTGATGGCATTTGGATCAAACGTTACCTTATCGATCGGAGGTGGTCCCCGTCACCGCCTTGGCGGACTGGGAATATTGCCGTTGAAACGCTCAATCAATCTCAGGCACCGCCTTTCCAGGTCCATCTTGCATCAAACAATTTCGCGATGTACGTACTCCGTATCTCACTTACATCTATGGATTACTGTTGGAATATCTTGCCCAGAGCACAGACGACCGTTATACTACAAGACACACGGGCAAGCCGCGGGGAAATCTCTCCATTCCAGGTTCCAACAGCAAGCAACACCAACAGTCAGAGCCTCTGTTCCCGCGGGCGTTGCAGAGAAGCGCCGGGAGCCCGATCCAGCCAGTCCCACGCAGAGGTCGATCTGAGATCAGACGCGGTGGCTCCTCCGGCCCCCTGATAATTTTACCGCGGCGGGGTGCGACACTAAGACCGACTCCTGAAGACAGAATCGAGCTCCATGCGAAGACTGCGACAGGACAGGCTCTTTGCTGGCCGACGCCTGTGCTAGACTCTCTGTGCTTCTATGTATAGGTGGGATTCACAATCTGACCGATTTTGTGACACAAAGACGAATACAGGCGAAGAAAGGCGCTCATTGTCAGGCCTGACGCTGCGGATGCGAAGAGGCCCAATGGTGGACTGGACTAGCAAATACATGTAGGCGAGTAGGAGCTCTCGTCCAAAACAGCCAAACTTCAGGCGACAAACGGCGAAAGGCGTTCAGTTTTTCCATTAACAGCAAAGCCGAGGATTTCAACTTGATGGATATTATCCCTGTAATGCCGTGTAGGTGAACATGGGAATGTTGAGTGTTTCCTCCTGCTCCGTGCAATTTGCAGCTGGTATTTGTCGGGACGGTGTGCCAAGAGAGAGCGGTTTTGAAACGACAATGCTTCAAGGCTTATGCTCTTCGGCGTCGTCATTGGCCAAGATTGATTGCTCTGCACACGGTAGTTGCACGATGTAGAGCCACAGCCTATGCAAGGCACCGTACGGAGTGTGCCAGTGTGTTTGTGCCGTCAGAGGACGAATTACTGAAAGGGGTTACCAGGTATCATGAAATTGTAGATGCCAGCTTGTTGGTAATGAGGCCAACGTCACCAGATAGCCGGAGATTGAGGGGCTTGATTTCATTCCACCTGGCCTTTAAGTAGAAACACCATTACGCTGCTGATGACGAGTTATAGGATGAGCGAGAGCCTCAGCTGTTTCTCCCAGCGGTAACTTCGAGGTTTGCTAAGCTGTCATTGTATCAGATTAAGAGCAAAGTGGGCGTGGACTGCGATATATGTAGACAGCTAGCGACAGCTTTGGAGTAGCGCGATTCCAGCTATATTGCAGTCAAATGCATTGGTACCGTACCAGGCTCACTGCACTCTCGGAAAGCGATCCGACTAGCATCGACCCTCGAGCGCTCTGCATGTTGCATCAAAGAATCGCTGACGCCGGCAGCGGGACGATAACCGGTGTTTCTGGCTGTTTTGTCAAAGTTGTTCTTGGTCATTCTTGGAAGCTTGTTCGTTGTGAGGTGGTTTATCCCAGGCGGAGCTGCTGATAATGGTTGCAAGTGAGTTGCAGACCAGCCGGTGGCCGAACCTCAGCTCTCATGTGCTGTAGAAGAAAGACGAGGCAGCATTACCTTGATATATATCGGCTAAGAGGAGTGGTAAATGAGGAGAGTATGTGGTATGTTTACAACGTAGTGACAGTCACCACGCCTTCGGAAATTGTTGCTCTCAGATATGCTCAAGACGGCGGAGACAATAAAAACCAATATTTCGTAATAGAAACCGTGATTCCTTCATCTTCCATATTGATGAGGAGATTGCCGTCAAATATCATCATTTCGAGATGCCTTCGCTGTCCCACTTACAACAGACAACGTGGAAATGGGGCCCCGCTTACGGCAAGACTCAATTCCATGTGATCAATCTCCTTGTCACTGCCAATACCACAGGATCATCTTGCAGCAGACACTACTTAGGCCAGGTAAGCCCGAAAGGATTTCGGGGTCGAGGGCAAGGGTGCGGAAAATGATGTATGTTAAAGTACTACCCAGTATGGGTGATGTTCAACGTTCTCTCACACCGACAACGGGAACAGCAGCATCATGGCATCGCTGGAAGAAGCTCGGCTAACGCAGACACCCGTGCTTCCCAGCTATGCGGAAGATGACGTAGGTGTCAAAGTTGAGAGGAATGCTTGGCATCTGTCACATCGGCGAGTTTCTTTGTGGACGAGGATGAAGATGAGGATGGGCAGAGAGCCGCCAGCGGGGAGGGGACTGTCAGGCCTGCAGCAGTGCCGAGGCTGCGATCGTTGTGCTCGAGAAAGGGACCCCCTTAACGCACCTGGCAGAAAAATAGTCTGGGTGGAAGAAGCTAAAAGAGTCAAGCCGTGATATCGCAGCCCTAACCCGGAGCCTGTCAGACCGTGTCGGCCAGGCAGCCGTTGAGTATGTGAATCCTACAACAATCCGGATGCCTAGGAGGTATAGTAGTTGTCTCTGCAGACTAATTCTGATGATATTGCCACTACAACGTCTCTCTCTCCATGTGTCTCCCCCTATAGGTACCTGTCGAGACTCGTCGACGCACCACCACTCGTGACCCAGCCAGTAGCATCACCTCCCGGAATTTGACGTCAAACCCAAGCTAGCGCTGCCTCTAACACTGCACTCGAAAGCAATAAGCAGGCACCCGAATTAGCATCAGGCACAGCTCATCCCCTGGAGTCTGGCCATTCTCGCAGCCTCCTATAACGGGACGGGACGGGGGCTCCTATGGACCTCGAGATACCCGCAGCGGCACCGAAATGGCGGTAGGCACCCTGTATACCTTAGCTCTAGTAAGTTGACAGCCAGAAGCTGAGCTGTGCTGTGCTGCTGCTTGCTTTTGTTTTCTTTTGGTGGGGTTCCTTGGCCCAGCTTTGTCTCCTCATTCCTCGAGAGAGAAGGGGAAAAAAAAGGGCCCGCGGCGGGGAACATTGGGCGCAGATGTTGGTCCCAGTGACGTGGTGCTCAGCGCCAAATTGCCGGTGCGGGCAGGTACCCGCTACTTGTCACAGGAAAGGCAAGGTCCGGTTCTGGTCAGTTATTAATGGGACTGACGGAAAACGAGGGGCAACTGAGCAATCTTCTTGCCTTGTCCTTCTGCTGCTTCGACGAATATCCACCTCATCAGCCAGCCCAGATAAACAACCCACTCCGCCATTTTCCCTTTGGACCTTCTTCCCAGCTCGCGGAACCCTTTTGACCCTTTCATCCCTGCCGGCTTCTCTTCTTCTTCTCTCTCCTTCTTCTTCTCGTTGCTCTCTTTCTCCTCAGTCTCTCCCGTCTCTACGACACTCCGATCTCACAGCCGTCATCATGTCCTGGCAAGGTCAGCTCCCTCTCTTCTCCCCCCCCCTGATCCGTAACCCCACCTCGACCTCGAAGGAGGCGCAGAATGGGAAAAGTGAGGATACAGCTATTAACATCTCATCAACCACAGCTTTCGTCGATACTAGGTGCTTAGTCCCAGCCCTCTCTCGCCGCTCCGCCTGAACGATCCGAATCCTCGAAATACTGACGTTGCGGGAAATGTAGCTTGGTCGCCACCGGCCACGTCGCCAAGGGCGCCATCATCAGCATTGCTGGCGACAGTGCCTGGGCCACCTCTCCTGATCTGACGGTATTGTCTTCCCACCAACTTTGCAATAATAGACGGAGAGTCTGATGGAAAGTGGCATGATGCAGATTCAACCCGCCGAGATGAAGGTCATTGCCGACATCGTCAGCAAGGACAAGGCCGCTGTTGACAAGGCGTACGCTGAGGGTCTCTACATTGCCGGACAGCGCTACGTCTTGACCCGAAACGATGATGAAGGCATCTACGCCCGAGCTGTACGTTGGACCTCTCGAGCCGATTCTTCCTCTTTCATACGGGTTTGTATCTCTGTTAGAGCTCGGGAGTTGCTAACACGAGGTATTAGGGCAAGTCGGGTGTTGCCATCGCGGCCGCCAAGTCGGCCATCGTCATCGGTATCCACGCGGAGAACGTGCAGGCCGGAAACGCCACCTTGGTCGTCAGCGCTCTCGCCGACCACCTCAAGAAGTCCGGATACTAAGACTTCAACATCGTTGGTGGGGTGAGGGTGTCTGAAGATGGAGTGCAAAATTCAGGGTGCCGAGCAGTCGTGCCGTGACAGCGTTGGATGATATAGGAGGAGGCATGGGGGAGTTTCCGTGGGAAATCTTTGCAACTTAACTGCCATGTGTTGGGAGGACCAAAGTCATCTTTCTCGGCAGATTCCAAGAAGAAGAAAAAAAGGAACAAAAAAACCAACATTCTTCAAGTCTTGTTCCCAAACTGCTCTGGTGACTCAGCTTGCATTTAGCTTCGATGCTTGGCTAACATTGCCATCTCAAGCTAGTTACAGCTTGAAGCTTGCTATTAGCTACCATCGCCTGTATCATGATTATCCCGCCCAGACCTGGGCTGATACATGATGTAGTTTACAATCCAGCAGTTTATTGTTACACCGTCCCTCAACGCCGCTGTTTAGTTAACGCCAAAACACCGGTGTTCGCTGCCCACCCCGAGCCGGATTTCAGTTACCAGCCCTCGAGCATCTTCGCCATCACTACTCCGTACTAACCCCCCAATTGTCAGGAAATTTTCCAGTTACACCCAGTACACGCTGGCAGCTTGTCATGCGCAGCACACAAAATCCAACATTTCGCGGTTCCTGCTAGACGGGCAACTCGGCATTGCGCCGACCAAGTCCTATCCGATCCGCAAGCATTCCGATGTACGGCCCAACCACGGGCAGCCCCCGGGCGAACCCCGCGATGGTGCCCAGGAAGTCGCCGAACAGGACGGCGATGCCGTAGGCTTCTACTATGAAGCCGATGAAGGTCCATTTTATGAGTATCAGGGTGAGGCCGGCGAAGAAGGCGGCCGTGCCTTTTGCTTTTTGCTTCCTGGCGAAGAAGAAGAATGTCTTTTGCGGGCCGATGATGATTGTCAAGCCGATGAGGAAGAGGATCTAGATATAAGTCGTTCGTATTAGTTCGTGTTCGGAGGGATGGCTGTCGCGATCGAGGGGAGGTGAGGTCGGGGGGGGGGACTGTACGTTTCCCATCGCAAGCCTGTGAAGAGCAAAGATGTTAGCCAGATAACTTCGCCTAAGAGGTCGCTCGGAGGAGGTGGGAGACTCACATAGCACGATCAAAGAATAGCATCACTCCCCCGACGAGGAAGAGACCACCTGCAACGAAGCGATCTGCGTTAGACCGAGGCGCTCTTGGTCGTCGTCGAAGCGCGAAGCTTGCGGACGGGTCGCGTACCTACCGCCTGAGCAGAACACCACCCCAATCTCTGATAACGCGGCAAGTCAGCAAATTGAATCGCATCGGCATTTGGCAAATGGTCCATTGGTCGCTTGAGGACGTACTCTGGTTATCGGATAGCCACATTGACATTTTGGCGAGCTGACGATATTTTCCCCCCTCCCTCGTCGATGTGCTTTTTGTATACGATTCGTTTGTGCGGACGCGACAGGGGTCCCCTTGGGGTGTTCGAAATGGGCAGAATAGGCGGCGCGAAGTTGGTTGGTTTTCGGTGAAGGGATGAAGAAGAAGGTCGAGATAACAAACTGATAGGAGATTCGAAGCTCGTGCGATTCTCTTGTCTTGTCTCAGGACACCATGGCGGAACGCGATTGGGGAGCTGCGCTTCACCTTATCGCGGATTAGGCTTAGCGCAAGGGTCTTTGGAGAGGTACCTCACTTTTCGACGTCACGTCGCTTTTGCGAGGAAGATGGACGGTTTTTCTTTTGGATATGAGACGAGTTGCTGTGGTTCTTTCGGGGAAGAATCTGGAGGCGAGTGTATCGTTGAAGCACCTCGACATTCGTGATCACGATGATATGTTGGCTCTTGCGTGTTTTACTGTCTGGCTGTGCAGATGGGATATAGGGTGTGTTTAGGTGAAGAACGGGCTTGGCGGGCTGTGAGGTGACTTGTAGAACGAACAAGAGCCCGTGGAGCTTCTTCGAGACTCAATTTCCTACAATTCTACTTCTCATATCTATCCCAGCAAGGTGGCCAGCTTCATCGTTCTCGACAGGGCATGTCCAGGCAAATAGTCCGTTCACAAGGGGGTAGTTTGATACGTCACTACCATTTAACGATACCTCATACATAGAACTTATGCACACCCCAAAGCTAATCCTAGGCCTAGGAAACGCAATCAGTCATAGTGATGATGCCGCGTCACTTGCGTAGAAAGCGTGCAGAAGACTAACACGTCAAGCCACACCTCGTCTGCTGAGCAAACATCATTGCGAGTAATGCCTGATGGGCCAAGAGTGCAGCATCCCGCCAGCTTGTGCCCCTGAAGCCGCTTCTTACACGAAGAACGAAGCGATTCCTGCGTTTCATGAATGAATCAAGAAATCATTGTGGTCTTCAGGGAACATCGGAGCGGACAATAGCATGTAGGTAACAATGCTACGTGGAGTCATCGGCCAGTAGCCGCTTCACGGCGCCAGAGTCCCGGCTAGACTCAACGAAACACCTGTAGAAGACCGGCGGCTAACCATGCTGGTAAGCTCTCATGCTTCCTTCCGCCGGGTGCCAAGAAACAGAGCCGTTGAATAGGGAAAGACGACGTCACAAGCATATGCATTCATGGTGGGATGAGCCGGGACCACACACGAGATTCAACAACACAAACGCAGCTGCCCAGGCTGGCAGCCACAGCACGAGTGAATTGATGGCCATCAGTTTGGTCTGGGCCCAACAAGTCTGTCTATAACAGTCTATATCATTCTCTAGCACTTCCAATTGTACTTTCAAGTTTGATCCTAAACCCATACACATCTTGGCATTTCCCTTCTTCCAGACTTATGATCAAGATGCATCACCGAGAGAGACCCAATAATAAAGGGATATAGGGTGCTGATACACACTAATGATGAGGGCGAGCGGTACGTTGACCTTCTCCATTCATTCTCTTTGACCCCCGCATAGCCCTTCTACTCCAGCCATACTGACCGGACGCTTCGGCATCAGATGCGATGCCCAGAATCCAAATCCTCAGCTGAGGGTGCCAATGATATGGCAGACGGGAGGTTACTGTCAACGACGCAACAGAACAATACACAGACACTGGCGAAGATGGTCGAGAACATGGCTCTCTACTAAAGCCAGAGCATTATGGCTGCGCTTGATCAAGGTCAACAACCGGCCCAGGAGAGACTGCCTCGGGTGAGTATCCGCTTTCTTCATCCGCAGTTTGACAAAACATTCGCTGATATCAGCAAGCACTCTCTTCCACGTCTTTTGTCCGCGGCCACCTCCTGTCTCTTCGGCCAAAGACGTTCCCAGGGAGGTGCCGTCATATTAATAAATGAGATATAAGAATGAGCTTATGGATGGAAACTTGAAAATGCAAATTTATCAAACCATCTGACGTGAGTCAATTACCAGTGACGATATCCTGATGGTCAGAGGCCGGCCTTTACATAAGACTAACATCGGCTAGAGTAGACGTGCTGCTGCAATGGCGAGGAGTCTCCGGCAATATTATCAACCACACGCGACCTGGGGACCACGACGGACAGATTACAAGAGTTAGTTCACCTTTCCAATCGAGGGTTGAGCAAAACTGCCAACACTGCCACATGGGTCCCTCGGTCAGGGGTTTGAACTATCGAGAGCAGGTGGCTATCACGGCTATGTACGTGACGCCGCGCTGAAGAAGTCTCAATGGACATCGCACACACCTTCTTATTACTTGCTGTTCGCAGTCCACCTGTGGATGGACGTGATGCCACTCCCGACTAATCAACAAAGATCAACAGCCCAAGTCATCCTGGTTATCAATATAACGGCAAAAGCTCCATGCCATCGCTTGACTTGCAGCTACATCCACTCAGTTGCGAGCTGATACGTCCATCACCAAACATTCTGGCACGTCATGTCCAGAAGCTTGCCATATCATGATCTCGAAAGCTAATTTGTCTTCTGCGGCCTGCTCGAAGAGTTTTCTAGGTTCACTTTTCCAGCCTACATCGAGGAGTCTCGGTGGCGGGTGCTTACTGGCTTTCCCAGCCAACACATACACGACCAATTGCCTGAGGACGTGGCTTTGGGGGCCATAGAAGTTGCCGATACTTCGTATACAGAAAACATTGAAGTAGGGATTTTGAGTGGTCGACGAGGCCCATGTGGCACTGTGCCTGAACGGGATATTCAACCATACTTTCCGCCTGCTGAGGCGGGAGTCGCTTGTGTGGGTGGCCAACACTCCAATGATGAGTGTTCTTCATGACATACTCGCGCCCCTGATACAACACCATCAGATTGTCTACATACAGAAGTCACAGACACCTTTGGCCCTTACTTGTATATCTTTGCTCCAAGGCGATGTCCATCACATTCGCAATCCCTGCAGCCCTGTGTGCGATTCCTGCCGCCGTCTCGCGAGCTCTGCCGCATTTGGATTCTTGCCGCCTTCGCGTCTTCCGTCGCCTTCGCATCTTCTATTACATTCGCCATTCTTTTCGCCGACTTCGGTCTTTCTGTCGCGTTTGGAATTCTGCCTCCGCATCATGGGCTTACTTCCCCACCAGAGCCCCTTCGCCATCCTCGGCCTGACATACGGCAAGCATAGTTACAATGAGATCAAGAGGGCTGCCAAATTCGCAAGGTCTCATAGCCATCCTGATGAGCTACGCCGCCGGCCAAGCTCGACAGTGCCTGTTGATTACTGTGGATTGGTATCGACTACCATCGCCTACATTCAACAGAGACGCCGTCTACAGCAGTTTATCAAAGACCGCTTCGGGCACGAACATGGACTGGACAACCGGTGGCTTCAGCAAACTCTGACGTGCCTGGCGAGAAACGCGACGTACCCAACCCACCTTGGAAGTCCTCCCACCGCGGTGCCGGTTTGTACGCAATCGACGGCAGTTCCGACGACGAGGCGACCGCTTCCCCTCAGCGGGTGGCTTTTCCGTGCCATGAGTCGTTGGCAACGACCAATCCCTGTGCTACGATCTCTGCGGATGGAACGGATTACTCGTTGGCCATCTATGGCATTGAGTCGAATCAAACGTCCAACTTAATTCACATGCGTGATTTCCTGATCAGGGTGCAGGACTGCCAACCACCCCGCGGCGAGGAGATGCTAAGCATCACGCTGGGCAAGGCCCAGGGCCTCGGAGGCATGTTCTATGTGACTCTTCTGCCACTGCTGCTGGAGTTCCCCAAGCTCTCTGAGGACGACGACGTCGATCAGATTTTCGAGCCCGTGTCTGTGGCCGAAGCCACCGAGGAAACTACCGCAGATTTTTAAACCGGAACATGAACCCTTTACCAACAGCCTCGACGAGGCTCTTTGCGGATGGCGTAATTGCCGCTTCCTTGTCACCGTTCTGGACTCGAGTGCACCCACTTCATTCGACACGCATGCCTCCAAACGATTCTGCCGATAAAGGGGGGCCGTCTGCAACAGCTACCGAGTCTCGGCTCGATGAGGAATCCATCACCCGAGCTGAACCCCTATACATTTGACGAGCTTTTCTCTTTGGCACTTTACGTGTTCTCGCATCCATATTACCTATGGCTACTTATGGAAGCTTGAGTAGACCGAGTTGGATTATGTTTGAACCATTTGGTCGACAAAGACCCGAGGAAGACACCCTGAATATCGTGTGACCATCGCACACACCCATCCAAAGGCTCACTTACAGTCAAGAAGAACATTCAGTACCATTCCTGGCCTAGATGAACCGGGAACACAACGCCATAAATAAGTCTCGTCAACCTATATACAGACCGTCTACGGCCCTTGACAACGGCGACTCAATAGGAGGCAAGAGAGCTCTCCTTTGATTTTGAAGACGTGACAGTCGAGGATCGCCATTCTTGTGGAAGAGGAGACAGATGCCGGGATGCTTGCTCTAACACTGAGAGAATCGCATGGACGTACGAATTCACGGGCCGACACAACAACCTGGAGCATCACGTTTCCCAACCATGTTCACTCGCCATACGCACAGGAAGTGGCGAGAGAAGGCTGTACCTGGCTCTAAGCCACCGATGGTTCGAATCAACCATTTGGACTTGGTACTTTCAACATTTGAAGACTCGACAATGCCAATAGACCAGAGTCAGAGAAGAAGAAGACAGCACAGTCACCCAACGTGAACATTGACGAGGAGCAATCCGCACTGGTGCCATGGTCGATACGCTGGTCCTCGTTTCGGAAAGATTGGAACGGCTTGCCCATGGTGAGAATCGACCTTTACCATTTCTTCTTGTTTCATCTTGCGCAACAACCGCAAACGGTTCACTCGGATCACGCCAGTCGGGATTCACACTGAGAATTTACATCTGGAGTATGAGAATTGCCGCTTATACGTTCCGTCAGACCGGGAGAGCGTTTCGTGCAACTTGGAGAGCAAGAAATGACACATCGACTTTCTCGTTTCAGCAGAGGCCAAAATTCAAGAGGAACTCAGGAGGGCTAGTTTACCAAGCAGACATTCAGGCGGCGTACACTATTGAATCAACAAATACGATGAGCAGTTCGCGGGAGCAGTTGTCAGCAATTTGACTTCGAACAGACGCTCGCCATAGGTCAGTTAGATGGAAAGGCAAGGCACAGACGGTCGTTGATGTTAGCTCCACTGAAGGCTGAGTTCATGAATTTGACACCAGCCGGGATGTGTGCTGTCTGGGAACGAAGGTTGCCGAAGGAGCTTGGAGCTGGAGACCATAAGCCCATAATCCTGTTTACAGACTCTCGGAATGCAAGAATCAACCGCAACAACACGGGAGAACGCATCATATTGATATTCAATTCAAATGGATCATCAACAAAGCTCACAAAGGCGACCTTGTTGTCGTTCCTACACCGGCGCATTGGTGAGTGTTGCCGATACCACCTATAGAGAATTTCTATGAAGCCAACGGCCAGCATGCGCGGTGTATGACGACTGACTTGATCCGACAATAGTCGCCAGCTTGGGACGACGGAGTAGTCATGAAGCTCTTCCAGTAGATGCGACGACCTACCTCGACCGCTGGCCATTTCCGTAGCAACCTTCAGATCTGGTCCTGATGAAGCGATAAGTCAACAGAGTCTAAGACTCCTCAACAATCAAACATACGTCCGCAGCATCAACCCAGCTCTAGAGCACCAGGCCCGCGACTTACCACTCGACAGGATCAAGCTGGCCGCTCTCTTGCCCCCAGTACGGTGATGTTACAGCCATGTTCATCAGGAGGCGAAACCACCCCGTAAGTTGAGCCCTTCGCACCTTGTTCACAGGTAGTTAACACTTGAGTAGCCGCTCCACCGCTTGCCGGCGCTGCCTGCGAGCTTTTGTTACCGAGAATTGGACTGGCATGGATGCTTGTCTCGACGATGAATGTGAGTTTCGCAATGACATAGCTGCGAGTTGCATGCGAGCTAACTGCTACCTAGCCCAGAGTGACAAATGCACTCGCTGCCGCCTCGGCGGACATCCCTGCATCGCCGTGTCTGTGAAGTACCGTCCCGTGGCCACGAAGCTCCAGAATGCCGTGGCTGCTCGCAACCAAGTATGTCCCTGCGAGTTATATGCGACGCAGCTGCTAACCTGATGGCAGCACTCTTGGAAGAAGTACCGTCCCAAGGGTAACAAGGTCCTTGGCGCGATGCGCAAAAAGGTTGGTGCGGCTGCGGATTGAAGTGCAGTCGAGTTCCTCGCCCAGCTCCAGGGTGACATCTCGAACAACGACAGGCCGCTCATATACCAGAAGCTAGTCGCATACAAGAACGGCAAAAGAACAAAGACTGGTCCAGTTGCTCCCAGACGACAACTGCCACGGCGCAGTTCTACAGCACACTTTGGGATGGGCATAAGCTGGGCAAGATGGCCTCGTCTAGCCTACCGCTTACATTCATGATATGCTCGCTGAGTAGGAGCACCACAGAAAACAAAAGAGTGGACAAGCAGTGTCCATCTCAGTTGGACACTCCGACTTTCGAGGCACTCAACTTTGAGATCAACATCACGATCGACGGGCCTGGTGAGGGACAGCAAGTGCCCTTTCGCTCTTCTGCAGCAAGGAATATCTCCCTCATCACGGGCCAGTTCGAGCCACGGAGCTGCCCAACCTCCACATGGTCAAGAACAGTGAGGTGCGGCTGTCTTTTATGCTTGGCGGCCCTGATAGAAGCTCCTCTACCGAGCGGAGTATACGTCGAGGAGCTCATGATTCTCGATGCTGAGTGGCAGAGGCCGGGAGCGGGGGTCATGATGCAGACTGTTGTTATTGGTTCTTCGCACGCTTTGAGACGGAGGTGATGCCTGCGGCCGAGGAAGCGGAGCCCTCTGCCACCGCCGCTGCCCAGCCGTCCGCCGCAGCTGATGGAACCGAACACGACGTCGACGACCTCGACGACGTCCGTATGTTTGATCCCGTCCCGACGCTCGATGAGCTCGCCACCCCATAGACGACGATGCATGACCTCTGGGGACAGAGGTGGTTTTTTCTTGTGGGGGCAATTGTCACGACTACCGTCGTCGACCATGACTGCCGACCTCGACTACCGTCGTCGGATATCAGAAAGGGTACACAGGAGGAGACGCGTCGAGGTTGGAGGAGGAGAAGGGCCATGGTAAGGTCAGCGTCTGGAGAGACATACCATTATCTACAACCACCCACGGCTACATCTATCGCGGCATTATATTAACATATTCGCACTCGACGAGCATGACATCAGGGTCGCTCGCCATGGATCATGAGATATTCACACGGCGCACGATGTCCAGGGGAACCAGTTATTAGAGAGCCAGGATCCCGGTCATCCAGTCTATGGACCGCTGGTCAGAGGAAGTTGTGAACCGTTAGGGCAAACGGGCGCCTCCTTCTTGTACAGTTGACAAAGGATGTGGTGCATCTCAGAGATCCGACCCTGCGACGGCTGTGTCAGCTGACGGAGTCTACAATCAACTCAGCAGTCCAGGCATCTATCCCAGCACCTGTCCCAGCATTGGGGAGTGCTAAAGACAACTTAGACCGAACTCTGGTAAAGGGAGCATTCGCCCTTATCGGACTGGACTATGACGACTACCGCCAATGCTATAATGCCTGCGTTGACAAATGCGGCGGCACTGGCGTTCTTACCGCCACGGTGTGGTCGAAATGGGGCTGTTACAAAGGGTTCAAAGAGAAGATTGAGAAAGTCGCCCAGCTGACCGAGCAAACTGGGAACTACCACATCATGGACGCACCGACTGTGCTCTGTGCTATCATGGTACGGAAGCTCCGACTCATTAAGCCGGAGAAAGACGACACGGCGTCCCCGATGATTCTCAAGTACAAAGCTTTCGTATTCGCGCACGCTTCGGTGATGAACTGGAAGCCGAACGACCATAAGGTCAGACCTACGAACCAAGTCTACAAGGTCATCCAGCAGTCGGGACCTGCATCGGTCAACCTCACCGACACGGAGTCAGACGATTCCGTGGAAGTGGATATGTCAGTCCCCAACCAGGCGGATGTTTTGTTGCGCTGCCAGGCCAAACCAAGAGAGCCCCCCCCCGGGCCTATCTTTAAGAAGGTTCCCCGTCACATCGACCGCGTTACCGCCATGGCCACTATCACGAACGAACTCCGCAAGGTCACCACGCACACAGCTACAACCCACCGACGACTGGGAAGCATGGAAACAGACCATCAAGGTCAATGCCTCGACTCTGGGGAAGAGCATCGACTAAAAAGAGCCTCTCCCAGAGACTGGCTCATCAGGTGACAAAGACACTGGGAAGCTGGAAGGGCTATGGCTCTGCTTCCATTTGAACACTCTGCCAGTAAAGATACACGCACAGAGCCAGATCGAGAAGGGTACAAGAGCGAGACCTTCACGGTACAGCAACTTCTCGAGTTGGTCCGTCATCACCGTTCTGCGAGGACGTGTTTATCATCATCCAGGAATTCAACCGCCTGAATCGTCGTACCTCTGGCTGCCTTGATGCATACGTCGCATCCCTTCACGAAGGCCTGGACTCGCATCACTTACAAATATCCCTCTGCACCAGAGGCCTGGTTCAGGTCCGTTGCCCTCACTGGCCTCAAGCATCTAAACTATGAGCATTGGACGTGTGGGCTTGGGATCTGGGAGAGGGCCACCACGCCACACCTGGATTGTCCTCCATTCAGCTGTCCAAGGGCCTACACCATGAAGCGCGTGCTAGAGCTCCGGGAGCAGAAGAAGAGGGTCTTGGTCTATTTCAACAACCCGTTGACAGTAGTGTAGGGATTAGTATGAGGAGTCGAGGTGCGCGAGGAAGAACTGTTAGAGCCAGGGGGGACTTCAACATTGGGAACGAAAATAGGCGATGCGCAGCCAATACGAAGCTGAGGTTTACACAACATACATGTACCTCTTACCACAACCATCATGACACGACTTGAGTTAGTTCAATAGACTACATCGGCATCTACTTCTTCACACAGCAATTCCCATCCTTGACAACCTCGTCCGCCAAACTCCTCATCTCACAACTCGCCTGCTCCGGCTCGGGATCCAGCTCACCAAAATCTTTAGCCAGGGAGTCGCAGATGGAGGCGAGACTGATGTCTTTTTCTGACAGGCCCTTGGGGACGTGTGTTGTCCAGCGTATGAATGTCGTGTTGTAGACCTAATCACATACATTAGCTCCCATACATGAACAATCAATTCCTTCTTTCACCTTTGTTTGCTGCGAAGAAGGAGAGTAATGTATGTGATTTGGCTAGATAGAGAGAAGGGCGGGGCCAGTAACGTACGTTGGACCACTCGGGATGATGATTCCAGATCTTGCACTGCAGCGAAACGGCCGTCATGAAATCCTTATTCCCCCCAGATATAACATCAGCATTTCCCTTTTGGCACAAAAACATTTCATACCCGCTACTACCCAGACCAGGGTGCGTGACTTAAGGGAGTTGAGTGAGTTGAAATATACCCAAGTCTTTGCAAAGTTCTTAAACTTGAAACTCCGCTCCAACGCCTCCCCATCGGCCGTCAGCGTCCACCTCCCGCCGTTGGACACGAGGAGGGTGTCCGGCTTGGGCGTTTGAGAAGAAGACATGGATCTGGTTGCTTGTCTGATGAATGGTGTGGTTTTGGAGAGGAAGAGAGATGGGACTCTCAAGCGTGACATTTCTCTTTTTTGAATTGTAAATGTTTTGCAGGTTGAGAGAGGGGGTTTGTTGAGATTTGGTGTGATTTGTTCGAGAACTGAAGATGTAGCTTTGATGAATGGGCTTGCTTGGAGTTGGCTTGAGCTTGGTTCAGATAATGCGCCAAAACGGTTAAGCTTTGTTTCTTCGACTAGACTCCAGGGTAGATCTCCCTCTTCCATCCAAGCACTCCAGCTTACAAGAACCCAACCAACATTGAATATGTCGAGCAATTGACATTGAAACTGCTTCGGTTTCATTCTCAAGCCCATTCATCAACCCATCGTCCTAAACAGAGATAGGAAATAAATGGAGTCCTCGCATCAACATACATACATCGGCACTCGCCTATCTCCAAGCGCTCCACACAAGCACTCGGTCAACAATCCCGCTCCCCCCAAGGGTCCTTTTGTTAGGATCAAATGATAGTATTTAGCCAAGATCCTCTTTCGGGCAAGTAAATGCGCCTAAAGCGCATCGCCATGTCGTTTTCGCTCGCATTCGTTGCAGGCTTGATCCGAGATGTTGATAGAGCAGAGGCAGGTATAAAAGGGATGAATCTTACGGATATCGTCACCGATGGAAGTTGTGTTGTCGTTCCCATTCCGCCCGTGTAAGCTCTTCTGCGTTTGGCGTGACGCTCCCTGCTACAGCCCTTCCTGTAACTGCTCGATACTCGTCGCCATGCGTGTCCCTCTCCAGCCCCCTCTGCCTCCAACACACATCGCCTCAGAGCCTCCAGTCAAAGACGCCGAGACCATCTCCCTCATCTCCGCAAGACTGCTCATCCCCGGCCGCGGAGAACCCATCCATAATGGAGTCCTTGCCATCAAAGGCGGCAAAATCGACTGGGTCGGAAGCCACAGCGACATCCCGCCCAAGTACCAAGACATCCCCCCCAAACAGGTCCCCGTTCTGATGCCGGGCCTATGGGACGTCCACGTCCACTTCGTCGGACTGGATGTCATCGGCACCATGGGCGGGGCCAGCCAGTACCTTCCCGGGTACAATGCCCTGGGCGGCGCCGTCACGGTAGACGATCTGAAGACGACGTTGATGGCGGGTTACACGTCGGTGCGGGAGCTGGGTGGTTATGGCGGCGATCTGTGGCCTGCTGTGCAGAATGGCCCGCTCATCGGCCCCAACATCTACTCGGCCATTGCTCCGCTGTCCATCACGGGGGGTCACGGCGACGACCATTCAGCGCCTCTCAGCGCTGTCACGGCGGCCATGAACTGCGGTGGAAGCCCCATTGGTATCTGCGATGGCGTCGATGACTGTGTCAAGACGGTCCGCAAGATGGTGCGACGGGGCGCTCGCTGCATCAAAGTCTGCTCCAGCGGAGGCGTAGGAAGTCTAAACGATGACCCGGAGGATCGCCAATTCTCAGACGACGAGCTCAAGGCCATGGTGCAAGAAGCAGCCCGGAGCCGACGAGCCGTGGCAGCTCACGCGATAGGCAAGGCGGGCATCCTGTCTGCGCTCCGGGCGGGCGTCAAGTCGATCGAGCACGGCATGTATCTCGACGAGGAGGCGGCCGACCTCATGCTGGAGAAGAACGCCATCTTCGTCCCTACGCAGCACATCATCCGCGTCCTGGCCCGCGACTACGGCGATCAGCTCCCTCCGCCAGTCAAGCGCAAGCTGTTTGGCATCATCGACAAGTCCAAGGACGCATACAGATTGGCCATCAAGAAGGGAGTCAAGATTGCCCTCGGCACCGATATGACCAGCAGCGCCAGGAAGTCTGCGCTCTCACACGGGAACAATGCTCAGGAACTCACGTACGCGATTGAAATGGGCATGACGCCGCTCCAGGCGATTGAGTGCGCAACGGCCAATGGACCGGAGACGCTGGGAGGAATGGCGCCTTTGAGCGGGCAACTCAAGGTGGGATATGATGCCGATATCATTGCCATTGCCAAGAATCCGCTGGATGATGTCGGCGTCCTGACGGACCCCAGTAACATAACACACGTGTGGAAGGGCGGCAAGCTGTTCAAGAGCCGGCCAAGGATACCAAATCAGGCGGCCGCCCACGCCTTCTAGAAGCAGGTCCGACGAGTTGACCCACGTCCATGTTTGCTTGTAAAAACAACGTTGTCCATTGGCTGTTATATTACCCCTTGCTGTTGATAAAGACTGGCAATCTCATCCCATGCCCAACGACGAAGAATTATATCTCCCCTCAGCAAGCGTTGGACACGGCAGACAAAGCGACCATTGTGCTTTGCGCTTCTGATATGTCGCGTGTTACAGCGGACTCCGGAGTTGAGACGCGGGGAGGCTATTCTATATCGAGAAACCTGGAGCTCAAGAGAGGTTCGGCAAAACGGGACTTGCCGAGGAACGGAGACCGGAGATAGCAGCAGCATTCTGAAGTGCTGCCAGTAGTTGATGTAAGCCGAGCTGGACCTTGGGCCGTGGCTAGAACAGCAAATGGGAAGCTAGGCAGCATCACACAAGCAATAGTGCTGCTATGTCCTAGGTAATCAAAGGCCCGGCTGATGCCTGAAAGGCCATTTCGTGGAGCTTACTGCTTTGTACTCCGCAGGTTGTGCTTGTACTCGTACAGTAGAGCTCGTCGCCGGGACGATGGATAAAAGCTGCAGTTGGACGGGCCATGCAGGTCCATTTGGAAACACCCGAGAGGCCCCTGCTCGTCACTCCAGGGCGGACACGACGCTCTCTTTCCTGCCAGTCCACGCCATTGCTCCAGTCTGGGTCTCTGGACGAGTAATCACGACACTGTACAAGGTTAGCCGCCTCTGTACGAGTATATGTACGGAGTCGAGCCATGAGACTTGGCGTGTCGAGCGTATTAGTGATCAAGCAACACGGTTGGGTTTGACTACTGCGTGAGTGTCAGTCAAGTAACAGCACCAATGAGCAGAACCCGAGGAAAAGCAGGCACATAAGCCGTAAGCCGTCGACTGGCACCTGTGACACGGCCCGCCCAGAAGCTCAATGTCTCGTCCTGTCCTGTCATTGAGAGGGCGAAGAGAAAGGCGATGCCCCGGGACAAGATCCGTGCGAGGCTCGGAAATAAGCTCCTCATTCCAGCTTGTGTCCCCCATGCCAGTCGCTGGCCATGTCATCACGTAAAAAAGGCAGAAGAGACCAAAGAGAGAGGAACAAGGGCCAATGGGCGAATCAGTGCCACCAACCGGACACCCTCCCGAGGCGGAATCGCGGCGTCATTCATTGGTGGTAGCAGGAGAGACACGAAGGAGGGAGGAAGAGGAAAAGTCGGGAACGAGGCTGGCTGACTGTGCAAGCAAGAGGGCCCCATGCACTGTGCGTGTGGCATCGTGCGGCACTTACTATCAACACTGTGCCCTCTCTCTGCTGCGAGTCCCGCCTCGGGTTTGTGGGAGAAAAAGTTTCCCGCGGGTATTCCATCGCGGCCGAGCTGGTGCATGTCTACTTTTGTGTACGCAAACACCGTTTACCGCTTTCGGAGGAAGAAAGCGAGCGCAGAGACAGCACACGGAGGGGCCCCACTTCTTATCAAACATGACATAATCCGACCATGCCTGAAGGGGCTACTTCTGAGCAATGCTGACAAACTCGGGATTTGACGTGATGCAACTCTGCGGCCCTATTTCCCTTGTGCTGGGAGCGGCGTTGAATCTGTGGCCGAGGCGCCCGCAGGCGTGACAAAACAAACGAGAGGAGGAAGAGGAGGAGAGGACGCCCCTTTTGCGACGTGGCTGATGTTGGCTAATATTGTCCACCAGGTGTCGTGTTGTTGTGGTGTCGTTGTTATTGTTGTACTCGTATGGAGCCGGCAGCTGTTGGATGCGTGTTGATATATACTGTGTACTTGCTCAGCGCCGGGGAGGACTCCGGACGATTTACTGGAATCGTACAGCCCGCTCAAACGGTGTCAGAATTGTTGGAAGAACAAAAGCTGGAGCCTAAGACAGCATTCAGATGATGATACTGTCTGGCTTATTAGGTGTGCAAAGTCACTCCATTGCTTGATGGAGTAATACACGATGACACGGAGCTTCGGTAACCTCAACTGTCACCCCAGCTGCTAAGACAAGACGGCCTACCTAGTAGATACATGCCGGCGACTTGGCGGCGACGCGGAGCCGCAAGGGCAAGACCAGATGCGGTACGTGGCACGACTCGGCAAGCCTGCAGTATCTGGATGTACCGGCCGGTTGCTGGCGCTGCGAGGCTCCAGGTATCCGCAGGTACCGTGCCATTCCGTGCTCGTAGAGCTTGGAGCTTCAACCACAAGTATAGCAATACATTGCGAGCCATGTGCAGTATTGCAGCATCTCCAGCCCAACAGACAGCTTGTAGCTGCGTCTCGGTCGGTCTTCCGGACATTATGATTCACTCGATGGGACGATGCGATAGGACAAGACAAGTTCTGCCACCCTTTGTCGTCGTCCCGCTAATAAGGTGGTGCTGGGTTCCATTGGAAAGTCGTCCATGGTTACCCAACCTTTCCCGCGTCCCGGAATCCGATCAGTCATCATCAAGCCCCATCCATCCGCTGCACGGAACAGACTCGGAGAAGCAAGCCAAGCGAAGGGAAGGATCCATAAATAAGGGTGAAATGCAGAACTGGGTTAAGAAGAGAAGAAGAAGTCGTAGAAGAAAGAGAAGAAAAGAGAAAAAATGGTCGAGACAGAGAGGGAGGGACTCGACGTAGACGCCAACTCCCGCACTGTACGGAGCACGGAGTACCTGCTCAGAGCCCGCCAGCCACGCCATTTTCCCTGGCCATCCCGCCACGCCGCCGCGTTACATAATCCCGTCGCATCCACGCTTCCAAACTCGACCACCTGTGATTTTCTTCCCATGTTTCACGTCAGCAATTCTCTGCGCCCCCCCTCAGCCTCTGCCTTTCTAGGAACTGTGCTGCTGTGTGTAGTCATCAAAAAATAACCCGCGACAGCTCATAATCTGCCATTAATAACTTTTTTTTTTTTTAATTCCCTCCTCTCGCGCTTCTCTCTAAGCTGCGTCCCTCGTGTTCCCGGATGCTGAGTCAGAGTCCTCGAGCAATGCAGAGCTCTCCTGCCAACGGCGCAAACACGCAAGGTTAGTAACCATCGTCCGCCTCTGTTTCTGCTTCTGCTTCTGCTTCTGCTTCTGCTTCTCCTTGTTGCGCCTCTCGACTTTCTTGATTTCCTCTCCTTCTGCCCTTGACCCGAGCGCCTGGCCTCAGCCATTCTGCTTGACTTTCCCCTGCTCGGCGTGGCGCTGCTTTGAAATCCGATTCCTTGCCTGTGCCTGTTGCTCGTGCCTGCGCTTCTGCTGCTTGGCGTTGCTGCGGCTTTGCTTCCCACTAGCATCGGTATCAGCACCAGCACCAGCACCAGCATCGATCGACATCACCGGCATCGCCCAGCTGCTGCAGCTTCTCTCCGTCTCTCTGCAGTGCTTTCTGCCTCGACTACCTCCCCTCAACACCGCCTGCAACCCACAAGTCTCCTCCAGCTTTCTGTTTGGCTGCTGCACCACCACCAGTCAAGCGTCTCCGGGGTTTACAGGTCCTGCTCCAGTTGATCTATAAGCACCACTTCGGCGCCGACGGTCCGTCCACCTCCTTAGCAAGCAATTGCCCCAAGGCCAGCGGCTCTGGAAATAGCAGCAGCACGACAACGCGAATCGCTTCGCCGCGGCACAGCATGCCTTAGTTGGGTGCTGCCTTGTGTCGCTGGCTCGATTGACGTTCCATCGGGCCACGCCTCGCTTCTTCCCTCATGTCCTAACCACCACTCTCTCCCCCCTTGGACGGAGACTCAATGGACGCTGGGCTAACAGGCGCGGCCGCAGAACAGCACTTGCGCGCACAGCTCGAGCTCCTCCAGAACCACGACTCCGCTGCCTCGTCGGCCTCGCCCACCTCGAGCGCGCGCGATCCCCGAGGCCCTCCGTCGCGGCCCCCGAATGGATACGACGCCCTGGCGCCTCAAGACGTCGCCCGCCCCCTCGCCAAGCTAGACGCTGAAGCGCACATCCACCCCGACCTCCGCGCCTCCGTCGGCCACGCGCCCGCCGCCAACATGATGCCCATGGTCCCTCCCGCCGGCCACAGCCCCGGTCCCGCCGTTCCCGGGCCCTCAGCCGTGCCGCTGGCCCCTGCGCCGCCGCAGCAGATGCCCGTCGACGACTCTAACCCGGCCGACGGTCGTAAGGCGAAGCGCGAGCTGTCGCAATCCAAGCGCGCCGCCCAGAACCGAGCTGCTCAGGTGAGTTTGCGCTGTCTGTTGCCTTGGCCTTTCTCTCATCCCCTGCCGACGTCGCTCGTTGGTCAATGTCGCCATTGGTTATCCGAGCAGATCGCGCCGGCATCCCCCGGGTTCGCTCGCAGGTCCCGCGACAATCCATTGCGCATTGCCATCGCGTTCCTGAATGGGTAAACTAGCGGCAAGCGCCCGGGTTGAGACCCAAGATATAATCACGTTGATGTCAATTGGCATGGCAATTGCTGACCGCTCTTGTGTCACTCTTACAGCGAGCTTTCCGCCAGCGCAAGGAGGGCTACATCAAGAAGCTCGAGCAGCAGGTCCGTGACCTGGCCGAGCTGGAGCTCTCGTACAAGTCGATGCAATCCGAGAACTACGCGCTCCGGGAATACGTGATTCACCTCCAATCCCGACTGCTCGATACCCAGGGCGAATTTCCTCCTCCTCCTCCCAACGTGAACCTTTCGCAGCCGTCGACTGCCGCGCCGCCTCCGCCGAGCGCCCCTGAGCAGCAGCACCACCAGCAGCACCCTCACCAACAGCACCAGCAACCTCCGCCGCCGCCTCCGCAGCCGTCCAACAGCAGCAACTCCGGCGTTGGCACGCCGCTCGAGGCCGTCGCGCAGGCCGTCGCCGGTCTGGCTGCCCAGGAGCAGATGGTTGAGCGCGCGCAGACATACCCCAGCCCGCCCTTCAAGACGGAGCAGCCAGGCGAGCAGGACGCCAACTCCCGCGCCGCGACAGAAGACTTGGAAAGGCCAATCAACCCCGATGCACGGCCTGGCCAACCTTAGAGAGTGCCACCGCGATTTGAGTTTTGATTGGTGGGGAAGCAGAACCAAGCTGCTTCTCTTCCAGATTTCTTCTTCTTTTTGGTCTTTAGGTTGCTCTTGTTCTGGAGGCGTTGAGGGGGTTTTTCTCATTGCGTTTGTGTGTGTTGCAGATATAATCCCAGACGCAGCTTTCTTGTGTTGTCTTTTTTGTTTTTTTATCTTCTTTCCGTTAAGGAAAAGGAGGGGAGGGGTTAAATTGATGGGATTGGCGTTCCGGGAGACCTCGTGTGTGTCTAATCTGAATTATCAACTTTCCAATGTGTTTCTTTCCTTTGTGTGCGTGATGTGTGTTTGAAGTGTCGTTTGTGGTTTAGAGGGGTTCAATTGTTTTCCTCTTGAGGACGTGTGTATGTGCGGTGTGTGACTTGGTATGACTGGGTGCTGTGTTCCAGTTTGGTTTACAATTGTTTACTCACACCTTACTACTCCCTCTTGATGGGGTATGTAGAAGCAATCTTGAACGAGAAAACATTACATTGCGTTTTTGAGACGAAGAGTGAACTCGGAGTGCAAGGGAGGGTTGAGTTGAGTTGTGAGAAGTTACGAGTTACTGGCAACGAATTTTCATTAACACGACCTGTGTGTGTTTGGCCTTCTTTTGGCACCTTATTGTAGTCTGCATAACGAAGTGGTCCTTCTTAGAAATGAGAAATGTGACACTGAAGGAAAAAAGAGAATTAACACATTACTAAACATTTGACATGAAATTGCTTCGTTCGTCTAGGCTACCTATGCAGCTTCTCACGCATATGAGTTGCCCATGTCGTGTTCCTGCGGATATCAAACATCTGTTAGCACACACATATAATAGAGTGACGCGGGCAAAGACTGAAGAAGGACTTACCTTGATATACTCCGGCCCCTTCTCCTGATATTCCTCCCTCGAAATCGCCGCCGACTTCCAGGCCGCCGTGCCAACCCACCCGGCAGCCCCCTTCCACGCATCCAGCAGCGCGTCCTCGGCCCTCCGCACCCGCAGCGGCGCCTCCGCCGGCAGCAGCGCCCTCAGCCCGTCCCGCACGCGCTCGTCGAAGCCGCGGAACAGCGTGTTGCCCCCCGTGAGGAAAATGTCCCGCAGGAAGTCGTCCCGGTTGGGCAGCCCGCCCAGGCGCTGCGTCAGCACGTCGCCCGCAATCTCAATGATGCCCGCCTGGTCGACGCCGGCAATGGACGGCCGGAAGACCACCTCGGGCACGCGGATGCGCTCGACGTTGAGGTGGATCTGGTGCAGCTCCGCCTGCGACGACGGGTCAAAGGGCCGGGGGCCGCGCGCAAAGGCGTCGTACGTGAAGTTGGGGTCGTACTTGAGCAGGTCCTGCTCCAGCGACTTGAGCGTCGACGCCAGGTCTTCCTCCTCCTGCTCCTCGTCGCTGTTGTCGCCCACCGCAATCTGCCGGTACACGCCCCAGTCGTCGTCGTTGGCGCCAAAGTTGTCGTCGTCGCCCCCGCGCCGCCGCTTCTTGGTCGGGTTGTCCGACGCCAGGTTGGCGATGCTCTTCATGCGGATCTGCGACGCCAGCGACTTGCGGTTGCCCAGGTCCTGCTTCAGCCTGTCGCGCTCCTTGATCTTCTGCAACGTCTCTTGCAGGGCCTGGTGCTTCTCCTCCAGCCACCCTTCCAGGTCGTTCTCGCGACGCTCCTGGTCAAGCCGCTCTGCCTCGGCGATGCGAGCCTTCTCGGCCTCCTTCTCGGCCTTTGCGCGGGCGCGGGCCTCGTGGTTGGACTTGAGGAGACGCTGCTGCCGCTTCTGCTTCAGCTGGGCCTCGTCAAGCTCCTCGTCCGGGACATCCAGGAGGCTAAAGTCCGGCTGCTCTTGTTCTTCCTCGGGATCGCCGCCGAGATCCTTGGTGCGGGCCTTCCTGATGGACTTTTCCAGCTCCTTGATGATCTTCTCGAGCTGTGCCTCATCCTTAATGTCGTGGCTGTCGAGAAGACGTCGCGTCTCCTTTTTCGTCTCATCCGTTATCCGGCCCTGCAGGTTCTTGTAGTACTCGAGATCCTGCTCCTTCTTCATGAGCTTCTCGAGCCTCATCTTGGCCGCCTGCTCTTGTAGCCTTCGTCCGCTCTCCTTCTTGCGCTCCGCGATGCGGTCCAGCTCCTCCTGGCTCTTCTGGACGACCACCTCTTCCGTGTACGGATACTGGATCACGATGTCTCGATCTTCTAGCCCCTCCCAGTTGAGATAATTGCGGATCTCATTGTCATAGTCTGTTGAGACGTAGCAATGGTCTTGTATCATGTGTTCCGCCTGTGATTGGTTGAGTTTACCAGTAAAGGCAGGGTACTTTAACCGTATCAGCTTGAGCAGGTACTCAGCGTTATGGTAGCCGCCCCAGTTCAGTCTCGTGGCCTGAGAGAGAAGTGCCTTGGAGTTGTAGACGGGGATGACGTGCGTGGAGGTGTGGGAGGAGGAAATGACCAGGCCCGTCTTTCCCTTGTTATGCCTGTATGAGAAGAGCGAGTCGATGCCGTACGCGAGGGACGGAGCGCCGTAGCATTCAAAGATGATTTCGGTCATGGCTACACAGATGAAATGTTAGCCTTCAGCCCGCCTCGGGACAATGGGACTCCTTATCCAGTCTGGGGGCCTGGAAACATGCATTTTCTTGAGTACGGCAGGTTTGCGACCGCTTCTGTCATGACAATGGGCACGTCGACGGCGCCGTCTGCCTCGTTCATGCCCAGCTTCAGAAAGACATAGTCCAGCACGTGCTCCGCCACATCCCAGTTGCTTATGATGCCGGTGCCGGCCTCGAAGGCGTTTCGGATATGCCCGCGCGCCGTCGTATCAGCATAGCAGTCGGAGCCGGCGAAGGAGAACGTCTTTCCGAGCTTTCTGTCGCGGTACTTGGCCATGATGGGCGGAATGTTGAGACGGGGCGCGTCCTCAAAGGACCATCCTGCCCGAACGGCGGAGGAGCCTGTAGACTGTCAGCCAAACTGCCCCCCCGTGGGTTGATCCATGCTATGGTGGCGGACCATTGTCTATCACGATGGCAGCATTGCCGGGCTGCTCAAGAGCCTTCTTTCGGCCGTCGGTCTGGGGCTCGATGAACTTTTCAAACTTGGTCTCTTTGACGGGGAAAATCTTGGCCGGTGGATACGTCTTTTCTTGGGGCGCCTGAGGCACTCGGTCGTCGATGGCAGAGGGCGCCATGATTTCGTTTTGTCTCGAAGGGAGTTATCGCGCGAGAGGTGTAGGATGGAAGTCGTGGTAGGTCTCAATACGAGGAGACCATGATGGTAGAAAAATGACGATTCGGGCGGGCGTTGGGACGAATTTTGATGGATGGCAGGAATCGAGGGATGACCAATTGATGGTTTGGAACAGATTGGTGAGCTCGGAAGGGTTCAATGGACAATCGCGAGGCTGCGAGGCTGATGACGGCAAATGCTGGGCGTGGGTCCACCGCTAAACAAGCGCGTCAACGGTCTTTTTGGGAGCTTCACGGGCTTGGAGGCAGGGAGCACAAGTTGGCGGTACATGGGATGGGCACCGTGTAAACGGTGGCTTCAGAGGGTTCAGAGGGCACAGTTTTTCATGTCATGTTAGTCTCCTGCATAGAAGGATTCGATTTGTAGAAAGATTCAAACTGAAATATCATGGATTTCTATGCCTGTTGTCTTCTAAATTCATATGCGCCATCCACTTGGGTATCGTCAACAGTCATGCTCTCATCTCCGATTACCTTAGCCAACCAAGATCACGCCCCGGTATCACCTCACGAAGGAGGTTTGAGGTTATCCGTTGCTGCAAAACACCGTCAACATCAGAGTCAAACCCATACTCATCACAACCCCCAGATGTGACATCAACTGACCTTCTAGATGAAAGAGGACATTGGACTGGTAATTCTTGAACATCTGGGCGACGAGCTCGACATTCATGTTCTGAACGTTAATCTCCTGCGCAGTGTGAGTAAACGTAGAAAATGATACAGGCTCCTGTATCCTCTGACCTGAAGGCTCTTATTCATGACAACAATTGCCTCGTTCAGTTTTTCCTGCGTCCATTAGCCACGGCTCATCACGGGGCTGGTGGTGAATAGCCATACCACGTTTGTGATGATACGCGACAGCAGCAGGTTCTGCTGATGCTCGTGAGGGCTCTCCTGCGCTTGCATTAGCAAACGCATCATGCGCGTGTCTACAGATGATGGGAATCGAGTACCATGTCTTTGTGATTAAAGATGCCTTCACAGGCTCGGTGACTGATGGTTGATGGTTGATGAGATAGAATTACAGAGGGGCGCCGAGTCTATGTACATACCTAGTAAGCCCGTAACTCTGTGCTTCAGCGCTACGGTTCTCGGTGAGCTCAGCGAGAGCATCACACTCATGACTAAGCGTGGCTCAGGTTCTAGGAGGCTTCGACTCTCAGCTTCCAATATTCATCCACCACCAATTGCTCCATCACCAAGCCTCACCGAGTATCCTACGCAATCCACGCACCTTCCTCCTTCTCCATACATCACATCATCTTCTCAGTAGAGTCTAGAGCGACACCATGGCAGCCCCGACAGAAGCGCAGCTCGCGCACACGCAGCTCCTCGAACAGCTCGACATCCACTCCATCCACAAGAACTTCCGCAACCCCAACTGGAAGCCCAACCAGCGCCGCAACAAGAACCTCAAGGCCATCGTCGGCGACGCCTCCAAGCGCGAGGCCTCGGCCCTCGCGACCCCCGCGGACGTCAGCGGCGATGCCACCCCGTCCGCCGCCGACGACGGCCTCTCCACGAGCGGCACCTCCACGCCCGCGACCAGCAACAACGGGAACCCGCCGCAGCCGCCCAACCTCGCCCAGGCCTCGAGGAGCCTGTCGAAGCTCGTGCTGGAGAAGACGCTGAAGCCGCCTGGGGCTGGAGGTGCGGGAGCGGGAGGCGTGTCTGCGCCGAGCGCGACGTATACGAACATCGAGTCGGCGCCTTCACTGGCTCATGCGAAGCATTACTGCGACATCACGGGTCTTCCGGCGCCGTATCTGGATCCCAAGACGCGGCTGCGGTATCATAACAAGGAGGTGTTTGGGCTGATTAGGACGCTGCCCCAGAGCTCCGCGGAGCAGTTTCTGGCTGCACGAGGCGCGCATACGGTTCTGAAGTGAGCGGTTGGAAAAGGCTACTCACTGGAATATCGACACTACCTTACGTTATAATCTTTCATTTGACTACTGAGGAACACGGGAAAGAGCATCTGGGAATACATCACAAACGGCGCACATGGAGGTTTAGGTTCTACGGCGTTTCTTCAGAAAAGGGGGAAAAAGGAAATGTATGATCCACAAAGTCAAGCCTCAACTATGCACCTCGCGCCTTTCAGCAAGAGGATGGCAGTCGACGCTCCGGCTTAATCGGAATCGCGAAAAGAGTTTTGCTCTCTGCCCTGACAAAGTACCGAAAAGACGCACGGAAGAAAAGAGACGTCTCAGTTGCCAGAGCTCGTGAGGCGGTGGCTGTCAGGGCAGTTGTAATGGTAGCAGGAAATGGCACGAAATGTATGAACAGTTCCTGTCCACCTGGACGGTTTCTGCTTTGACAATCATCCGTCGTTTGCGGGAGAAGGAAGAAATGAGATTGTTTGGCAGGGCGATACACTCGGAAGCAGGCTTGGCGTAACGAGGCACTTCTCGATGCGACGGATCGGAACCTTGAGTCAAAGGCCAATGGTCGAATCAAGGAAAGTCTCGATAGTAGGTAGCTCTATCATAGCTGTTAAGCTATACGCTACCGCAGAGGGAATATCATAGAGCTGTTGGAAGCATGAAGGAAGCAAAAGAGAGGTGTGAATTCTTAGGAGCGAAATTTATGGCACGAAAATATTGGAAAGCTCTGGCCCGCTTACATAACGGGTGGGTCATGCGCTGTTTCAAACAGCATTGTAAGATCTTGTGTTTCTTTGAGGCAAGAAATTGAGATGTAAGGCTTCAACCGCAAAGAGACGCCGAGAGGGTATTCCAACCATGGGCTTGACGTTGAGCTGTATTAAGTATATGTCTAGGGTGTTCGCAAAGTACGTGTTTAAGTATATACAAAACATTAATCAAGGTTGATGCTCAAGCCACTCCCTCCCAACGCCGTGTGATGCCATTGCCATGTCGGAGGCTGCCGCAGCTAGGCCTTTAGCTGACCATTAATCTAATCCTACTTTTCTTTTTTCTCATCAAGGTAGTTGTATCTCTCAAATCGTGCATCTCTTTCCCTTTTGTCGTCCGGTTTCAAAATTGACATCGTCTCCAACAGCGCCCATGTGCGGGTCCGTTGAGGTGGGATCGTGTGCAAAGGCCGTTTACTGAGCCTTCTTGGCCTTCATCTGAGCCATCTTCTTCTCGCGGCGCCTCTTGTGGGCCTCGGCACCGGCCTCGGTGTCGAGCATGTAGTCCCACCAGCGGAAGCTGGAAGCGTAGTTGCCAATGAACTTCTCGTGGTGCATGTCGTGGTGGTCGGCACCGGCCCAGACGGGGAGGAAGTGGCGTAAGCTCCAGGGGAACTCGTAGCCGCTGTGGGCGTCGATGGCCTGCAGGAGACGGAGGGTGATCCAGGCGTACATGGTGAGCAGGTGAAGCTCGCCGGTGATGGCCAGGAGGAGGATGGGAGATCCGACAACGCCAATGCCGAGGAGAGCGGTCTCGATGGGCGAAGCATACTCGGCGGCCAGGCCAAAGGGAGCGGAGTAGAGGTGGTGCATCTTGTGGATGCTCCTGTAGAGAGGGCCGTAGTGAAGCGCGCGGTGGAACCAGTAGTGCCAGGTATCCTCCATGACGAAGAGGATGGCAATCTGCCAGGCCATGGTGAAGAGCGAGGGGAAGGGGACGCTGTAGTCCATGCCGAAGTAGGTGGCGATGGGGTGGAAGAACCAGATCTGAGGCAGTTCGGCGGTGAAGTGGCTGATGAGGACGATGGAAGCGCAGTCCCACTGCTCCTTGAGGGTCGGCATCTTCTGGCTCTGAATCTTGTACTTGTGGAAGAAGGGAATCTGGTCCATGATGATGAAGGGGATGCAGCGGCCAAAGTAGATGACCTCGTGCATGACGAAGCTCATGATGCCGGTCGCCAGAGTGTCGTTCTGCATGTAGAGGTACCAAGCCTGGAAGATGTGATGTCAGTTTTTGGATTCGGACTTCGCGTTGATTTGGCGGGGAGAGGTAGAAGACGTACAGCCCAGAGGCGCTCAAAGTAGTTGAGGTGGACATTGTATTTGCCGACCTCTTCGAGGACGTTGAGGTAGCCCTGCGTCTGGTTCAACGCGCTGAATGTCGCGTTCCTGTGAAATTGCCGGTTAGAATATGCCGAGCCAAGTGTGGAAGCAAAGGCAACAACTTACGCCACTTCCATGGTGAAGAGCCAATTGCTGAGATGCTCGTAGGAATCTGCCTTCCAGAGGTGCTGAGAGGGATGTAAGAAGAAAGGAAACCTCCCAGAGCCGAAGCGAGGACGACAGGCGGTAGATAAGGAGAGGCTGCCTTGTGGGAGGGACAAGTTGGGATTAGGAGAGCGTTTGTGGGGGCGCAAAGGGAGATTTTTATCGCTGGTTTCGCAGACGCCCAGAGGCGTTCATTGGCCGCTTCTTCCCAGACAGAACGGCTAGACTAGTCAGGAGATGGCAAATGGCCACAGGGAATTAAAACTGGAGTCGGAGCTGCAATGAGCCCACCTGGAAGCAAGACGTTCCGGCGCTCTGGGGGATCTGGCCGTCGTTTGATGCCAATCGGGGCCACGGACGGGCCGCGCAGCCTCGCAGAGGGTCGAGAGGCGAGGATGGGCTTGCGAGGCGCTGTGATTGGGCGCGTTCCTGCATGCCCGCATTCGTATTCGCATCGCGGCAAATCAGCACTTTGTTGAACGAGCTGCGGCTGCTTGTATCATCATTATCGATCACGCACACACTCTCTCTCATTTCACTCACTCACTCACTCACACGAGAAATGTCTGAGAATCATTCAATTTCAGTCTAGCCGGAATTATATGATCCGCTTGTTTCTGCTGACCCCAGTTCCACGGCTTTACCGCTTCCACGTATTGCGGCGTCTTTGGGCTGACCTGCGGCATCCTCAGAAGATGCTGCTTCGTGCATGGAACGATACCTTGCAAATGTATCTTTTTTTCTTAGAGCCAGGGGCGTCTCGAGCACCACTTTGGGCTGCTTTTTATCGGATCCCATCCATGTAATTAATCGGCAGATCTGCCTTATTGCAATGCAAAGGGCCCTGCAGAACAGCCTGATGCTGGAGATTACCATCAAAAGCCCAGCATTGCTTGTATTTTCTGAACTGGAGTTGTCGGCGTAGCGAGCTGTCAAAAGTGATCTCATGCACTCAACAAATGGCCCGGAATTGAATGTAGTAGCCGGTCCAGTGACTTGTAGCGGTTCAGCAGCTGAAGCCGTCCTGTAGGTTCTCAGCCTCAAGCACCACGAAAATCAGTGACATCACAGCCAATGGCAGCTGTTCGTCCATTGAAACAGCAAAATACAAAGATACATCGCCGTCCTCAGCCTTTTTCTCCTCTTGCCTCCATCCTCTTCACCTCGCCATTCGCTTCATATTCTCTCCCCTATCTCGCTGCATGACGTGAGCGGTTCGCTGTCGCTCCGAGTACGAGCCATCCAACGATCTTCATATTCTGGAGCTCAGGAAAAATCGGGCACAAATCGCCCCACGCAGACAAGTCGCCTCCTCTTCTCCTCATCCTCCTCTTTTAGCAATTTGGCAAACGTCGAATGGATCGATAATCCCGCTTGCTCTCGGCCAGCTCTACTCCCGAACGCTGCTTGTGGTGTGATATGGTCTGACCTCTCGTCCAAGCACCTCCGGATTCGACTCCACCCGCCACCTGGTCCAGCTCCAGCCCAGATCGATGCAGATTCAACAAGGTCAAGGTTATCCCTAGCCCTGGTCGAGCCTGCCGGACCGTTCGCTTGTCTGATCGTTTCATCGGCTCATACAATCCTAAACCATGTCGCTGGTCGCCGAGTGAGTTTTGAAGCCCCCCTCCCCATAGCTTCTAGAACGGCATCGTGCGTGTCCTATGGGTGCGTTTGGATGTGTGCTGACCTGCTGCTGCGTCCTGCAATAGCCAAGTGCGGCGACTGGATGCCTACCTCGACCGGCTCCCAGTCCTGTCCGAGGAGGGTTCGGAAGATGGAGCTTCGGAAGCTGGGCACCCCTTTGCCGCCGCAGAGGCCCTGGACGTCCCGCGCCTGGACCATCTGTTGCGCATCATCCGTTCGCTGAGCACCACGTCGTCCTCGCAGCCGCTGCTCTCGGTCGAGCGCGTCAAGCTCCTCCTCGACGAATCGGGCATTCCTGCGATAGCGGATCGCGTCGATGGCGCATCAAGCGGTGCCTATGCGCAACCGAAGACGCCATACGAGAACGAGATCGAGTGGCTCCTGGTCTCCAAAGCGACGGTTCAAGTCTATGGAGCCATCCTCAATACGCTGGTTGACAGCATCATCCCCCTTAGCGATGACATGTGGTACTGGGACGGAGTCTTGAGCTCTTACACCTACAGCAGCATATACGCGGTGCAGACATCTCCCCTGCGGTTGTGGGCGTGGTCGCACGACATATACCAAGCCAGCCGGTCACGACTACGCCTCATGTCAGCGGCAGATGCTTCCGCCCAGCTTGTCGAGTCCACACGATCCACCATATCGCAGCCATGGAGCAGGTTCTACGGTGTTGTTCGAGAGAGCATCCGGGAGCACTCATTTGCCAATCTACAGCGAAAGGTGCTCTCGCCTGTTGCTCTGTGCCGAGCTGAGGCCAGGCATAAACAAGCACAGCTGCGAAAGCTGAGGGAGATGACAGCTAGCGGACTTGGCGTGCTGATGGATGAAGGTCTTCAGCTAGGCCACGATGACGACCGAGCTGGGGCGCAGGATCACGAAGACCTCAAAGGCGTCGTCGAGCGCAGCGTAGCACTGATGGACATGGTGCTGAAGGAGGCATGCAGCTTGGAAGCCAACATCCACGACTTTGAGGAAAAGGTATTTGCGGGTGTCGAAGAAGACGCCGAGCTGTCTGTGCACGTCGAAGGCGACATGACTTCGTATCGCCCAAGCACACTGGCCCGCCGTCTGATTCAGATCATTGACAAGACGCTTCCCCAGCATGTCAATGCCATGCAGGCTCTCGCAACCCACAACGGTCGGCCGCCGGTTCTCCTCCGATACTGGCTTCCGGCTCTCGTTGGCATCACCTCCTCCACCACCATCCTCAAGATCTTGGTCAACCGCAAGGCAGACATCATACAGTGGATCACGGATTTTGGAAGCACCCTGCGAGACTTTTGGCTGAACTGGGTTGTTGAACCCACGGCAAAGGTCATCAAGACGATACGGCACGATGAGACGAGCGAGATAGCCATCATGAGCAGAGACAGCCTCAAGGCCGACCGAGAGAGCTTGGAGCGAATGGTGGTGGACTTTGCCACGGATAAACCCCAATTTGCCGTTGGCAATTCCTCCATCACCGAGGCTCAAATCGCAGAGATCCGCTCCAAGGTGGCTGAAGGCGATGTGACGCCGGTGCTGCGGGCCTTTGAACAGGACCTCAGGAGCCCCTTTGTCGGTGCGCTCCGAGGCGACCTTGTCCGGTCTCTCCTGATTCAGGTTCAGAAGACAAAGGTCGATCTCGAGGTGGCCATGACGGGCATTGACTCGCTCCTCAAAAGTCAGGAGCTGGTATTCGGCTTCGTTGGTCTGACCCCTGGCATCTTTGTTTCGATTGGCGTGTTCCAGTACCTTCGTAGCATCTTTGGCAGCCGATCTGGACGGCGCCATAGCAAAGTCTCTGGCAAGGCCATCCGCATCCTCCGAAACATTGACCGCATCCTGTCCGAGGCACGGCCGACAGAGAACAACGTGCTGTCGTACAAGGACCACGGCCTTTTGCTGTGCGAAGTTCACGTGCTCCGTAACCTGGCCAGCAAGTTGATGCCGGACAACATACAAAAGGAGTTTCTGGAGGACCTGGAGGACCTGGCAAATGTCAAGGGGGTGCACATCCAAGCCAAGGCCTTGGAGAGGATTCGCTGGGCGTATGCTAGATGGTTGAGGTAGGGGCAGATATTTCTCACGAAGCCTTGTTTGAGTACGGAGTAGACGGCAGGATAGACAGCCAGCGATCCTTGTACGATGTTGAGGGCATTTTGTGTCTTGGGATGCTTGATTTTGAAGTCGAAAAGAAGTATTTGTCTAGGGTATCTGTAAATCTATGTCTATATAGCCCCATTACAGTGTTCCATAGCCGAACGATGCGCTGTTGTCTATGTTAAATGCTTATTCACTTATTAATAACAGTGACGATGATGATAGGATATGTGATGAAAAGTGGTGGAAGAAAGAAAACGCCTTGTTGAAACCATCGATGCAAACTCCAATGATGATGCTTTTTGAAACCCCTGATTCTTTTGCCTCCCCAGTACTATACTCCGGAGCTCACAAAGGACATGGCTTGTAATTGGGCTGCTCAGACTGCCGAGTCTTCGCTGATGGGTGCTTCTTGTTTCTCGCGGAGGTCTTTGAGACACGGAGCGAAGAACATTTCGCCAGTAATGACGAGTTGAATGGTTCTCAGACTGACGAGGATCCAGAGGATGACGACGGAAAGACTTATGATCTGGTGTCCCACGAAGTTAGAAGGTGAATCCTACAGTGTTTTCAAAAAAAGAGAAAAGAGAGGGAGAGAGAGAGAGAGAGAGAGAGAGAGAGAGAGAGAGAGAGAGAGGGAGGGAGAGAGAGAGCTCACCGTTGTCACGTATTTGAAAAACTCGCTGCCCAGATTCTGCCACAGAGCATTCGCACACGTCGCCCACACGCCCAACGGGAACGTGAACCCCCACCAGCCCATGTTGAAGGGAAACGAGCGCGTGGTCCTCAGGCTGATGAGCGCGAAGCACACCCAGGCGAGCGCAAACCCCCACATGACGATACCAAAGAAGACGCCAAGGAAGTACAGGAACTCGGCGCCGCGGGTGGTGGCGTCGTCGACGCCGGAGACGCGGAACATGGACGTCTGGGGCACGACCTTGAGGGCGACCTTGCCGAGCTGCTGGATGCCGAAGCCGCCCTGGCCGAGGGGCCCGATGGGGAGGAACACGGAGACGATGACGTCCCGCGGAGGGAGGGAGTGGATGGTGAGGCGGTGGAAGTAGAGGGCGAGGACGCAGCCGGAGAGGGCCTGGCCGATGCCCCAGAGGGCGTAGGAGACGACGAGGGTGGCGTAGGCGTGGCCGGCGGAGGGCAAGGCGTCGGCGACGATGCCTCCCGTGGCGGCGGCGACGACGGCGGGGACGATGGGCAGCAGGAGGGTGGCGGTGGTCTTGTCGAGGCCCGGGCGGTGGCGGTGCATGACGATGAAGGGCATGGAGATGGCCGTGGCCATGGAGATGAGGGCGTCGAGCCACCAGAATGCCCAGGCGAGGTAGATGAGCCCGGGGCCCCAGTGGGAGCAGGCGAAGATCATCATGTTGATGATTGCTAGTTGCTTTTTGTTAGCTTGAACTGGGTGAAAGATATGGGAAGAGATGATGAAGTGACATGAGAAGACAGAGGGGGATGAAAGGGAGGATGAGATGGCAGTGGTTTGATATATGATGTGGCAGAGAGTGAAGAGAATAGGGGGGGAAGAGAGAGAGAGAGAAGCTTACTGGCAAAGCCCATGGGGAAGCACCCCAGGAATAAAGACTGCGCCGGATGCGAAATCATGACGAACCAAATCTCTGGGTACAGCGTGTATCTCAAGATGGAGATGATGCAGAAGATGACGAAGAGGAGGACGTTGAGGGCGAAGAAGATGTACGAGATGATGTGCAGCCAGTAGCCGTTCCAGGGGAGGTTGAAGAGGAGGATGGAGACGATGCCCGTGCCCATGTTTACGGCGAACCATCTATACGCTTGTTAATATACCTTATACACATGACAGATGAAAAGGAAAAAAAAAAAGATTGAAAACGAAGTAAAGAGGGAGGGTTAAGAAGGGGCTGAGTGCACTGGGGCAGAAAAGGCAGTGTGATCTAGGACAACAACATACGAGGGAGTAAAGTTGCGGACGATTTTGCGCCAGCCGCGGTTATTCTTGCAGGGCTTTCTTGACGGACAAGAAGCATCGTTGTTCTGTGCACATGTGCTCTGGTCATTGTGATTGCTGCTGTCGTCGGTGCTGTCGGGCGGTTTCTCGGTTGATATCTGGCCGTTTGGAGGCCTGGCTGTCGTTGCTGTCATGATGTCTCTCAACAGGCGATGTAAAGACCCAGTGCCTGTATATTAGGTAACTTGTATGAAGAGTAAGGGTATGTAGAATGTCGAGGAAATGGGAAACCAGTGCTATGACTGTCCAATTGACCAAAATGTGAGAGTTCGGAGATTGTCCCTTTATATCGTGAGAAGTTGTGACCGATTCCTTTTTCTTTGATGTTCTTATAGGAATTGGTCTTTTCGGGATTCGGGCACTATGACGTTGATGCGCATGCAAGGTCACACCGGGAAAAAAAAAGATGTTGCAGCGGTTCCTCGGAAAGGCTGAGCCGACACAACTTTAAAGTGATCAATCACCTGCAATCCCTTCTTTCAGCTTATAAGGAGAAAAAGAAACAAGTAGAAGCAGTTATGAGACGGGGCGTAGGAAAAAGAGGGTACGCCGATTGCCGGATTATCGACTCGTGTTACTTTTAAAGAGAGAAGAGAGAAGCTGGTTCACAAGCAATCTTGAGTCATTGGCCTCCTGAACGCCAAATTTTTTTTCTTCTTGCTCGCGTTTGCCATTCCATTTCCGTTGCGGATGGGCCTTGCTAGTCAGATGATGCACTGGCTGCCGACCGATCCAAGCCTCGTGTTTATCTAGTTCCGGTAGACCAACGCTTGTCACCTTCAGCTGCGAAATAGTTTCAGCAGGGCCTGTTTTACTGGCTTTCCCTTTTTTCTTGCGTGCTCGAGGTCGAGGAGGATGGGATGTCTGTGCTGCCCATCTTCAATTCCAGAGTGCTAGTTTAGCATTCCTGACTGCCTTTACTAAGGTGATGAAAATGAGGTGCATGCAGCTTTTCGTCTTCCTTGATGTGATTCATCCCCCAACATGCCCTGATTACATCAATTCACATGCCTTGACGACCCTGAACCATGTACAACATAGAGTACATCATGATCCTCCGAGTAAATCTGGGGAAAGTTCGGCATCGGCCGGTTGTTTGACAGGAGCGGCTGTCGGGGAACAATTACTAGTATCTTGCTGATCTGGAATGCTTTATGTACCGTGCCGGGCGACGGGCCGCGGATGTGGATATTATCTTTCTCGTGTCAATCAGTCATCGGGCCTCTAGATCGGGATCTGTTTGCAGGGCTGTGCCTCTTTGAGCTGAGCGTACGGATGATGCGGCGTTGATGTCCGGGAGAGCGGATGGAGGGGGATTTTGGGGATGCCGTTTTGTTCTAGTTGTCTAGTTGAGCTTGTAAGAGTGTAGAGTATGACGGTGACAGTTAGAATGACAGGATTGGGGAAATGTCATGCTATTACCAGTACTGCTCATTTTAGAAAAGTTGTGTCACTGGCTTTATAGGTCTGGTCGCTGCTGTTGCAACTTGAATGCATATTGGTGTAAGACATGCCATGATTTTGTAATGTAATAACGCCAGTTCAACCACTGCAAAGAGGAAACACAACCTACAGAGTCTGCTCTTGGATCTTTTAAGACTAGTATTCCGTTGAAACGGCGTTGTCTTGACCAATATGTCATTTGATCCAAGTTACACCTCGTAACACGTCCGGCAGTTACCTTGCATACTTATCGCCAATTACACAATGTCTTGTGTTCTCACCAGCCTGCTTGTATCACTGCATAGAAACGCTCGATTGCTTTGAATTGGCCAGAAACAAGCATGTCCGTGCACTCTGAACCATCATCCCTTGCCTCCAGATTCAAAGCAAAACCTATCAGAAAACTACTACTACTCCAACACACGTTGTCAAGAGTCACTGCAGCAAGCCACAATCTATCGAGACCGACAGGCCGGCAAAAGAGTTCCCGTGCGCAGATGTATACCTAATCATTTGGCAATCATGACTTGCACCGACGCGTGGATAGAAGCAGAGTTTTCATCCCGTAATTTAACTAGAAGAAAGCAATGCCCATCAATCGTATTGAATCAAGGATTTGACGAAGAAAAAACTGGCTGTTCAACGGCTTCAACGGGCCAGTCCGTGACCAAGGCGGTTGTCGGCGGCGGATGTCGGAGAAGCCCGGCGGACGTTCACCGGCTGTGGAGCTTGTACTTTGTACCTCGCGGATCTTACCTTACTCATTCTCGTACTAAATCACCTGTGAGACAGCGCCTCAAATATGACATGGATGCCCATCACTTCAAGCTGATTTCCGTACAGTTCAACAGATGCAATTCAATATCCAAGATAGTCAACCGTTCAGGGGCAGATACTACTCGTACAGCGATAACGCGTCAGGAGAAGCCCGTAGTTCTAGATCTTCCCTTGAACCCCTTTCCATCTGCATAACCGCAATGAGCAACTGAAAATCATCCATGGCTCCCTTGAAGCTTTTCCCTCTTAGCACGACGCTACCGCCCCGTGCCTGCACCAGGTTTCACGAGGCCCCACGCTTGGCGGTATCTTTCGACGCTTATCAGCAGAAGCTGTCCATTGCCGGCTGTCTGGCCGCCGTTCGACGGCTGTATGTCCTGTCGCAAGGCCTTGAGTGAGACCAGCGACATGCCAAGTGGCGCAAATCGCATCGGCAGAGTGACAATAGGTCGAAAATCCAAACACTCTCTGCTCTTCTTTTCCTCCCGTCTTCCCTGCCCTCCCTTCTGACAGTTGCCGGCCGTAATCAATTCACTGAAACTCTTTCTTATCGGAGTTGCGCGTCAGCAGGCAGTTCGCGGTACCGCTTCGGACTCGACTGGCCGTTGTGTGCTCCTAGCGCCTCGTCGTCCAACCAGATTGTGCAAAACCTGCGCGACGTAAACGTAATCCACCCGATAGTTGCCAGATGTACCCGTTTGCCCCCGTTGCTCATGCAGGCGATCTTCGCCGTTCCCTTTTTCCGTGGCTTGACCTGACGAGGGTTTTTGCTGGCCGACACCGGGTTGCACTACCCTTCCCAAGCCTCCGTCGGGGATCTCGCTCAGCTGACCAGACACGAGAGACACCGGCCATCCCCGCTCCAGTCGGTGTGCCGCCCTTTGTCGCTTCGTTGCGTATCTCTGAGGTCCTGATAAATGCAGCCACTGTATCGTTGCTGTGAAGCCCCTTCATCAAATCTCTCCCACCACACCGTCCCTATCCAAGTCAATCCATCCTTCCCTATCATAGCAATCAACATCAACATCAATAATCATGGCCGTCAACGTTGCGTCAAGCGGCAGTGCCCTCAACAACGTCGGCAACGTAGTGCACGGCCAGGATCGATTCGAAGAGCTCGTGCAGGCGCTCAAGGACGTCCTTGGCCCGTCGTCTGGCTTGACGTCCGAGGATATCGACGTGCGAACCCTGATGGAACTGATGCAAGCCTATGACGCCAGGGACATGCATTGGTCCAGGTATGCATTCGGCGACGCCAGCAGAGGATACACTCGTAACCTCGTCGACGAGGGCAATGGCAAGAGCAACTTGGTAGGTCGTGCCCATGCATCCTCATGCCAGAGGTCCAAGCCCAGCGACAACCGGTACTGACGGGAATCGAAACCAGCTCGTACTCGTCTGGTCTCCAGGAAAGGGCAGCCCCATCCACGACCACGGAAATGCGCACTGCATCATGAAGATCTTGCGCGGAGAGCTCACGGAGACGCGCTACGTCTTTCCAGAGAAGAACGAGCCCGAGGGACCCATGACTGTCCTCGCCGAGAAGACATATCAAGAGAACCAAGTCACGTACATGGCTGACGAGCTTGGCCTCCATCGAGTGTCCAACCGCGGCAGCGACTTCGCTGTCTCGCTGCACCGTGAGTCTGCACCCCGACCCCAACACACTTGTGCTGGACCTGACCAAAGATCCTCTTCAGTGTACACTCCCCCCAACGTCGCAAAGGAGGGCTGCCACATCTTTGACGAGAAGACTGGCAAGAGAAGCCATGTGCCCGGCTGCATGTACTTCTCGGCATACGGTCGCCTGTTGAAAGAGTAGGATGCCACCACAGCGGTGTATGCACTGGCAAAGGCGCTTTGGCGTTGGATCGTATGGGTTTTCTCGAGGGTTTGGGTTTCCTAGCTTGTTTGTTTGTGCTTTAGTTTAATGCTCTGGGTATCGTTGGGTAGCATCTGTGGTGTCCATCGCCGGCAGGTGAAGAGGCCGTCGTGAGAGACGGATTTCATAGCAATAGCACGGCATTTTTGGTACCGAACGAAGCGTCTCATTCCGTAGAAGCTTCTCTGCCTCTCCAGAGCAAAAAGAGGAGTGAGGTTGGAGAGGAGAGAAAGACGGTCGCATGTCGTTGATATTCCTGCTCTTGTTCTGGAGAGCCATCGATGGCGTGATTTCGGCTAGACCTAATTGGGGACAGTCGATTGCTTTGCGAGCGGCGGATCTCGGCGACAGGCTTTGGGCTCGAGAGGATTAGTCAGTCTGGCCTTTGTTGATTCCATTGAGGTTCATACATAGGGAGAGTTTCCAGGGAGAGAGTGCACAATAAGTTGTGATTGTGTCGATGCTGCTTATGTATGAGTAGCTTCTTTACGATGAATCAAACGTGACTGTAAGATGCTGAATATACAAGTAGAGCTACTGTAACTGCTCTCACTCAGATTGTTGGAGTGACATCTTCAACCGTGACACCTTAGGTATTGTTTGCTGTTGCTGAGCTTCCCTCAATCACATGACCTCGCGTCTGGTCGTACTCGTACTGGCTCTTGCCAAATCAGACGCGAAGTCAACTGGCGGCGCCTGCCAAAGTCGTGGAATCAGCGGTTGAGAAGAGCAAATCGATAGAGAATGAAAACTCAATTCCTTGCTCCAGCACAAATCGTCATTAGAGATCTCTTTTCTCACTCATTCACGGCATAAGCCACCTTCTTTCCCCTCCTTCATCTTTCCAGTTCTCTTCTGCATCTTACACCGCAAGTGTTATTCGTCATGCCTCGCGGCAAGCGCGCCGCCGTCGAGTTCATCGACCTCACCGGCGATTCTCCTGAGCCAGCTCGAAAACGGCCTGCGCTCTCTGCTCGATCTTCCCTTTCCAGGCCGTCATTTGCTGCCCCCAGCTCTTCACAGAGGGGCCAGGCACCATCTTATCCAACTTCTACGCAAGAATTAGACTATCTGGACTTGACGCAAGACGATGACGCTTTAGATAGGGAGCTCTATGGAACGTTTGGTTGGTTTGAACTACCTGATCATACCCAAGGTAATTTTTCGGATGGTACTGACGCTGACCGTCACAAGATGCCAAAATTGTAGGCGTTAGATATTACAACGGATATGCTTCGCCTGGTGAGGCCGTCCTGTGCCACAGAGAGCCCAACAACCAGGTATGCATGGATACTCATCAGCACGAACAGTCGACAAACTAACACGGAAATAGTATGACAGCAATGCGATCCGAATAGACAGCGTGATGCATCAGCAAATAGGCCACCTGCCTCGCACAGTCGTTTCCAAGCTCGCCCGCTATATCGTGAGTCTGCGTCCCATGACTTCCCTCTACGTGGCTCCATGGCTGACTTTGAACAGGACTCTGGCGACATCACTGTTGAAGGCGAAATCATAGGAGAGAAAGGCGTCTATGATTGTCCCATCAGATTATCGTTTTACGGGCCAAGCGATCCCGTACAGCGCACCCGAATTGAGGCTGCTCTCAAGGCGGACAAGTTTGTCAAAGCCACCCAGCTCAAACAGACCAGAAAGGACGCCGAAGCACGTAGGGTGGCTCTCGGACTGACTCAAAGGATCTCTACCGCCGGCGGCTTGAATTCATCCCAAGGGATTCTGGTACCCGAACTATCTCTCGAACAAATTCTCGAATCCAGCGATGCAGTCGAGTTTCGCAAAGGCAGCGATGCCATCAAGACGCTCGCATTGGGCGAGGATGACCTGGCCAAGATGCCCCAGGCTGCGCAACCCAGCCAGCTCAAATCTACGCTTCTGCCGTATCAGCTACAGGTACGCCTATGCACGCTCTTCTCACCTAGCCTTGTCCTTTCGTGATCTTGGCTAATAATATCTGTAAAAGGGCTTGGCCTGGATGCAAGCCAAGGAAAAGCCCCAGCTTCCAGAAATTGGGTCGGATACGGTGACCCAGCTATGGAGACGCGACAAAAAAGGCCGATACTGGAACGTCGCCTCCGATTTCATCACCGTCAAAGCGCCAACGCTGTTCTCAGGCGGCATTCTTGCCGACGACATGGGACTGGGCAAGACACTCCAAATCATCAGCTTGATCCTCACCGGTGGCCCTGGCTCAACTCTAATCATTGCTCCCGTCAGTGTGATGAGCAACTGGGAGCAGCAGATTCGCAGGCACGTCAAGGAGGAGCATCAGCCAAGCGTTCTTGTCTACCACGGCGCCAACCGAGGGTCATACCACAACCTCTTGGAATACAATGTTGTCATTACCAGCTATGGGACACTTGCCAAGGAGCTGGTAGATGGCAACGGGACTCTCTTGGGCCAAAAGAAGCCTTGGCGGCGAGTTGTGCTTGACGAAGGCCACACGATCAGGAATGTCAAGACCCAAGCGGCTGTGGCAGCCTGCGAGCTCCCAGCCGAATCCCGCTGGGTACTGACCGGAACACCCATGTTAGTTTTCGACTTGAAGCCAGAATTGCGTCATGTTCGTTGCCTAACCGTCACCAGTATCAATTCTGTCAAGGACTTGCAGTCCCTCGTCAAGTTCCTGCACATCACCGGAGGCATTGAACAACCCGAAATCTTTGCTAATGCAATCTCACGCAAACTCATGTCCGGCGATCGCAGTGCGGAAGCACTCTTGCAATCTTTGATGCAAGACATCTGTCTGCGACGAAAGAAAGACATGAAGTTTGTGGACCTCAAACTGCCCAAGAAGACAGAGTACCTACACCGCATCACATTTCACCCAGAGGAAAAGATCAAGTACGATGCTCTACTGTAAGTCCGCCGTGCTATATCCCGGATCACATGCCTGCTCTTTGGAGTTCAGTGCTGACCTTGCTTGTAGATCTGAGGCCAGAGGAGTGCTAGAGAATTACCAGGCAAAATCGCAGACCGGACAAAAGGGTCGCTTCCAAAACGTCTTGGAGCGCCTTCTTCGACTCCGGCAATCGTGAGTTTGCTCATTCCATGATAATGCTACAGTCATCCACTGACGTGTTATAGATGTAACCACTGGACATTGTGCAGAGAGCGAGTCGACGATCTCATGCAGATGCTGAAAGAGAACGACGTCGTTCAGCTGACCCCGAAGAACCGCGCGCTATTGCAGGAAGCCCTGCGGCTCTTTATCGACAGTCAAGACGACTGTGCCATCTGCTACGATACGCCCACTAACCCTGTGATTACAAATTGCCAGCATGTGTTCTGCCGCCACTGCATCACCAGGGCAATCAACTTGCAGGCGAAATGTCCCATGTGTCGCAACCCGCTGAAGGAGGACAACCTGCTGGAGCCAGCTCCCGAGGGTGCCTTTGACAAGCACTTTGATACAGAGCAACAGAGCTCCAAGACGGAAGCAATGCTACAAATCGTCCGAGCCACGCTTCAGAATGAGGGCTCGAAGATTGTCATTTTCTCGCAGTGGACGTCGTTTCTCGACATTGTTCAGAAGCAACTCCAGGTCGCAGGCATCAAGTATTGCAGGATCGACGGAAGCATGAATGCGGATAAGCGAGACAAAGCCATTGATGCTCTTGACAACGACCCCGAGACACGCATCATGCTGGCCAGCTTGGCAGTGTGCAGCGTGGGTCTCAATCTGGTGTCTGCGGATACAGTGATTCTATCCGACAGCTGTAAGTTTCCTTTATAAGCGTATCTGATATTCAGCTGTCACGAGTTTCCTGACACGTAACTATTAGGGTGGGCGCCGGCGATTGAAGACCAAGCTGTTGATCGAGTGCACCGTCTTGGCCAGACACGCGAGACTAAGATTTGGCGTCTCATCATGGAGGGGACCATCGAGGAGCGCGTGCTGGATGTTCAGCAAGAGAAGCGTGACCTGGTGACGAAGGCGTTTCAGGAAAAGGGCAAGACGAAGAAGTCCAAAGACACGCGAATGGCGGACGTCATGAAGCTGCTTTCTTGATCTTGCCTGCGTATGGTTCCAATGAACAATACGAGTTTCAGGCGACTTGCCAATGAGCCGGCACTCGGGTTTCTCCAATTTACAGCTTCGGCAACAGGTCCTAATAGGAGCGATACGGCCGTTACGGCCAATAGAATAAGCTACTCGACTTCAGAATCATCGAAGACAGCGGTTGGGACATATACCCCGATGACTTGTGGTTATTTGGAAGATGGTTACGTATCTAGATATGGCATATGGCCGATCTCGGTTCCCATGATATTTGCTGGCGTTTATAGGGTGTCCAAGGCAGATTATACCTGGGATCGACTTACTGCTATGGGTGCTAGATCATATGCAACAAGAAAAATATGAGAAATCTTGGTACATCGATGAGCGTGCAAAACTGACGACAACGAGGCACTGCATAATCGTCCATCCCCGAGAGGACGCCAACAAGTGTACGTGGAAAAAATCATTTTCCATGCAGAAAGGGGCGGTGTACTTCAAGTGTGGAATACCTACCTGCCCTTCGCCTCTGAGATGCATATCCCCTTAGACTACATGGCTCAATAGCACGCGCTCGGAATAGTACACTGCCGTGGATCTTGGTCATCTCCCTAGACCTCGCGGCAGACCTTGCGCATGACGCGCGCGCCATTAGCAGTTCTTGGTGCTACTGCCACCATCGAAGAGCAGGGCGGACGTCGGAGGACTATCTCAGTCCATTCATTCATGAAAGAAGGTTGATATCTGTCTTCTAGTAGACTAAGCCAGTGTTCTAGACGAAGCCGTCGCCGCTTTTCCGGGTAGGGGCTTGATCATTTGCTGTCGCGACTTGACTTGACGTGTCAACCTACCTGGTAACGAAACCTCCAAAGAACGCCGTGTAACTGGTGACGGACCGGGCAGATACGAAACCTCCAGCGATGAAAGAATTCACGCACAATAACTTGAAGACACGGTTTGGAAAGACGGCTACTTCCAAGTGTCCCCGCCCTTGACGCCAATGAGCTTCCATGAAGCTGTACTCTGGATGGAATCAGGGGCGCCGTTGATATTGCCAGATTGTTGCATTACAATGCTTCTATCATTCATTTATACATTGCCTTGCCAGGTGATATGATGTCTGCGGCTGGGTGTATATATTGTTGTACGGTTGATAGTAAGCACTGAAGTGTATTGTAGAAGCTAATTTGTACGTGCTACGCTGTACCCTGGCGCTGCCTTTTATAGGCACGCTCGACTGTGTCTTCCAACCGTTCGACCGGACCTTCCAGCCACAACCAACTGTGAATTCCTTTCATCATCAGAGATTCTCGCCTACATCCCAAGGACACACGCGATCCCTTGTGGCATTGAGTTTCTTGAAATCCTCACAAAAGAGCAACTGCAACTGTACAAACGCAGACTCTCAAGCCAGTTGTCACTTGACTACAAGACTTTCAACCAACTAGCCTAGCCAAGGTGTGAAAGGTCGTCCGTTGGCCCTTGTCGTTGAACTGAGCTGTATCAGATCATGTTCGTCCGCTATAGTCTCTTTACGGACTTGGGCTTTCTGCCAACGGTACCAATGGTCTTGCACCAGCCATGAGGCAAAGCGAAAAGTTTGTCCGGGCCCTTGAGATAATGTCAAAGGGTTTTAAGTGAACAGTCGGAGAGAACTACTTGGTGTTCAAAGTATTGAATTCCCCCCTTTTGTCCATGCATCTATCATATCACAACAACGAGAACCAAGAGCCACATGCCTACAATCCAATTTATCCATCATTGAGACTTAGTAGATGAGATGGCATTTATGATAACATCAAGAACCGTCGAGGGAGCGCCAAGCTCCTCCTGTCAAGGCGACTGCGAGGCGGCAAAACAGCAGCAGACATCATTTCAAAGGGCCCTCACCGTCACCATACCGTAGCTCAAAGGCATGTAAAAGGTTTACCCAGCCTTCGGAATTGATAGTGATATGTTCAAGTATCATACACGGACCACAATGACATCACTGACAAAGTTCGCAATTCGATTGTTCCGCGAAGCACACACCACGACTTCTCCCTCACGCGTGCCGCGGCCTCGGCTACGCGTTCAGGCACGATGAGGAAGAGCGCAAACAATTGAGTTTCTCCATTCTCAACGCCCCAAAAAGAAGAGAAAGATAAAAAACAAAAATAGGATTGATCAATATCATGCAGAGCGGTTTGTTTCCATGCAAAAGAGGTTGACAAAAAATAGGCAAAAAGAGCAAAAGGCGGGACAGCCAACGGTTATCGAATCCGATGCCTTCCTCGGCCGCCCAACCTCCAGCAAAATTTCGATAAACCGTTTGACTGCCCCCCTGATGAACATTGCCGGACTTTTAGTATATATACCTTGGGCAAGTGTTGGGCGGCTGGTTGGTTGGCAGCAGGTGGCAGCTGGTGGGCGGGCCAGGAGTGTTTAAAAGCGAGTGGCAGTCGGCCTGGCGGATGGTTGCGAAATGCTGGGGTTTGCCAGTGTAAGGCGTGCTATGCATTGACTGTGTAGCATTTTCGCCATTGGTCTCTGTCCTATGATTGCGTGAGGAGGTTGTCGACCGAAAACCTGTCCAAGGGTTGACTGCTGGAGAGGTTGTCGTGTTTGAAAAGAAGACTGGAGCCATTAGACGCACTCGTGCTCAGACTAGCAACCCCCATCGTCGTAGCTTCTTGCCAGTGACTCACGGCGAGTGGCTACAGCTTCAAGGGGAGCAACTCTGGAATTGTTGGACGGAGGCGACATGCTGAGTATACCAAGGATGTGGCCGTGCAGTTATTGAGAATCATGTACCAGGGGAGCTGTTCATAGGGACATGCGGCTTCCTAGCCTATTGTTTAGCATTGCGTCAGATGATTTTCCAAAGGGACTTGTCAACCTGCATTGACAGGAACAAGTCATGAGGGTACGATGTGGTAGCAGCTCAGGGGCAAGGATTCAGGTAGAACATACGGAGTAGAATAGGAGGACATCTCAAAAGGCGAGGGTCCAGTGAAAAAGGTCATGAAACGGTGACCTGACCGATGGTTCGATTTGAGAAGTATACGTAAGCTGTTGACAATGCTCAGGACCGATATCGATCCAGGAAGAAATGAATCTATATTCTCCTCTTCATTCGTTTACTCGGTACGGGAACTCACTTATACCGCCGTTTCGTAGATAGGTGGCATTAGGTCCGTATATGTCCGCCAGATCTGGATCTGCTTTCCCCGGTAATCATATGACCTAATTTTCCGATGTGGAATGCACACCTCCTATATCCAGTTGAGAGCCTGTAGCCAGCAGTCTGTCCGACAGTACTTCTAGTAGTATTTCCCGTACTCTCTTTTACCGGCCTCCTGCATGCATGCATATACCGACGTTGAACTACCAGCTGACTCAGCAGGCAGATAGTATGTAGGTAGTACTAGTAGCAACAACCATTACTTCTTCCACCTTTTCTCTCAAATCAATCAAACAAAGCAATACGAACTATCCAACCGTGAAAACAAATCAACTCCACAGAGAAAAAAACATCTTCCTTCTCGTCATTTTCCATCTCTAAAGTCCGGTAACTACGATTCCTCGCTGAATTCAATCCCTATGCTATGTATCTGGCTATGTAAATCGGCGATTACCTAAAATGCCGTTGGCCAGCCCCGCTTACCTAAACGCGAAGTCGGCCCGGAAAGGTCAGATTCGCGCCGACGGTTAAGCGCCGACATTCCGACCTCCGATCCTTTTAGGAGCAGCTGAGGCTGCCATACGGCCGTGACATGCTGTTGATGTACGATGTCTGTTTTTCATCGTTTCGAGGTGAGAATAGAAGGCCAGCAGAGGTCTTATAACGCATGAGAGAATACAGTAGCACTCAGGTACACAAGTATCTCAGGGTCATGCACTCCCTGCAGCGTGCAGCTTGGCATCGTTCATGTCCATCCTCATAAACCAAGCGAACTTATACCACGTGCTGTCTACCGAACGAAACAACGAAAAGGCAACGGGGAAACTAGAAATAGCCTATCAATTTAGCCTTGCCTACACTACCCCTGAAAGGCAGCAGCCACACCTTTATTAGACTCTTTGACGTCTAAGACAGAGCAATTCTGCTGCTACTAAGGCGGGCCACCCGCTCTCCACTCAGCACAGATGACCCCCCCCCCCGGATCTTGAACAAAGTGCGAGCCCCGATCTGCCCAACACCCGGGCGTGGCCACCCAACCAACCACCCATTCACTTGCCCTGTTTTTGTCCCCTGTGCTTGGGATAGTATGGAGTGCATGTGTATCGTCGGTTTCGGTGATGGCTTGTTGCGACATTGTCGGAGGTGCGGGCTCAGCTGAGCTGCGGAGAAAAAAGAAGGGCAAGCAGCCGGGCAAAACATGCCACACCTCTCACACGAATGAGAATGTGGAATACCAGAAGGACGATAGCAGGCCAGCTAATGTACAATGACGGAGGTTTCGTTCCTTCCTTGTTCTTCTATCTTGATAGATTTTTTATTTTTATTTTCCTAGTATATACATATACTTGGGTGGTAGCCCATTCATCCCATCCTTCGTTCCTTTTTCCCACCATCTACATTTCTACCTAATCAGTGATTTCACACGAACATTTGTTCGCTGAGCTATTCCATCATCTCATTTATCGCCATCTGGCCTTCCATCTGAATCAAGTCGTATTGGCGAGGGAGTTCACCGATTCATCGATTTGCTGCTGGTGTTTCGCGCGTCGTGGTGTTTGATGTGGTGCTAATAAGGGGACCTCGACTTACACGGACGTATCGCCACATTCTATACGCGGAAACGGGCTTCAACAGCTACGACTGCGAACATCACATCAGCAATTCATCAACCGGAGAAACAGAAGAGAGGAATATAAATCATTGAAGACATGGCGTCAACCAGCCAGAGCGGCCAGGAGCCGTCTCATCTCGTACGTCAACACCTTTCCCCCGATACAATCAAAAACCATCGGGATCAAGCTCCTCAACACATCAACACCACCACCACCGCCATCATCACCCATCACGAAAACCATTTCAAACTCATCTCCACAAACAACCAGCTAACATGTGTCCCGCCAGAGCCCCCCCTACCCTCCCAAGTACGCCTCCCTAGGCCTCCAGCCAACCCCCATCCCCGACATCCCCGTCTCCGCCGTCGTCCTCTTCCTCTTCGCCTGCTCCGCCGCCCTCAACATGACAATCTTCCAGCGGAACCGGCGCCGCGGCCACAAGTTCGTCCTCTCCGGCCTCTTCTTCGGCTTCTCCATGGCCCGCATCTCCGCAAACGTCATGCGCATCGTCTGGGCCTGCTACCCGACTGACGGCCAGATCGGCCTCGCCGCCCAGATCCTCGCCTCCGCCGGCGTCCTCCTCGTCTACGTCATCAACCTCATCCTCGTCCTGCGCATCCTGCGCGCCTACCACCCCCATCTCGGCTGGAGCACGCCCGTGCGCGTCTTCTTCCGGAGCCTGTACGCCTCCGTCGGCGCCTGCCTCGTCATGCTCATCACCGCCGTCGTCTACAGCGTCTACACCCTCAACCAGTCCGCCATCGACAAGACCCACGACGTCCAGGTCGTCGCCGTCACCTACTTCGCCTTCCTCGCCTTCCTGCCCCTGCCCATCGTCGCCCTCTGCTTCGTCATCCCCCGGAGGCAGCGCATCGAGAAGTTCGGCGCGGGCAGCATGCGCTACAAGCTCTTCCTCATGATCTTCAGCGCCAGCCTGCTCACCCTCGGCGCGGCCTTCCGCGCAGGCGTCACATACTACCGCGTTCCCGTCTCACAGCCCCGCTGGTTCCATTCCAAGGCGTGCTTCTACTGCTTCAACTATGCCATCGAGCTCATCGTCATCTTCACGTATGCGCTGTCGCGGTTCGACAAGCGCTTCCATATTCCCGACGGGAGCAGTTTGCCCGGACACTATGTAAATGGCGTCCACAATGGGGATGGGCGCGTGTTTGACGAGGAGCTGCCCGGGAGCGTGTCGGAACGGGCCATGAACAACAACTCGTCGCGGGACTCGCAGCTCGAAAGCAACATGAAGTATGAGCTGCAGTCGACTGCCCGATAAATCCGGAGGGCGAGTGAGGAAAGAAGAGGACAAGGAGATGAGAGCACCTGAAGATCTGTATATATAGTCAGTGTGCTCGGGGGGGAATATTAGACAAAAGTCATCAGTCATGAAGCATGGGTCATAATAGATGGGGGTTTGTCATGGGATAGCTGGAAAGGCGAGGAATCCTGCTGCCTTCTTCGGAGCCAAGTGGCTAGAAAGAATCTTCTCTCAATGTATACATAATATGTTATCAGCATCAGACGAATAGAAAATGAACAATACACAACGCTTTCCGTCTTCGTGTCCTATTCTGCTAATTAGCATGGACATCATGAACCTTGTAATGTAACTGCTTCATGACACATATGCAAGGCGAAAGAGAAAGGGCATGCAAAAACTCGTAGCTGGTATCACTCTCCATGTCAATACTGATCCTGGTCCCGGCCATGAAACATCATTCCCCAATCTCCGTAGCACCATCCCCGTCTCGTCGCCTTATCCCCATGGCGCGGCGCATTTGAGCAGCTCTTCACATTCAGACTCGTCACGGCTGGGTGGCGTGGGCCCGGACACCGGCAGTAGGATTAATCGTACATTACTCTTTGGATGCCCGGCTGCCTGGGCACTAACAGCTATAGACCCTCTTGCAAACAGCCCTTTACAGCGACAACTCGTGCGGATGAACAACGTCGGTGCTAGATTAGAGGAAGTAATCAGGGGTTCCTAAGGTAAAAGTCAGTGACGTGATTCAAGGATTTGGGAGGGAGTCCAAAGCGCACGTCTAGAAACCATCGGCTCTCCGGCTCTGGGGCACGGATCGAATTGCAGGCTGTCGACTTGGTCAGCATCTGTAGGATTTCGATACACAAGAATTTGGCGTGGGGCAGGGCCCAGAAGGGGTAGGAGGTTAATTGTGGCTCACAAGGTATATTTCAGATGCTCGTCAATTTCCATTATGGCGGCTTGGTTACCGCATCGGTAGCAGTAGTTTGGGGCTGTCGAGGAGTGGCATTGTCAGCGATGGATACATTCAAACGAGTAGAGATGGAAAAGGCAATGAGGCACGAGACAGATGAGGTCCCATGAGCCCTCATGATTGAACGAAGAAAAAAAGGACGCACCAGAGAAGATCGTTACCACGTTGCGGTCCTGAGACCAGTTGTATCCCTCCATGACCAGCTGATGCGCGCGAGCCACCAGCGTCAGGCCGTTGTTGTGGTTGAAGGCCTCCGAGATGTCCTGGCCAAAGGTGTACCCCGCACCGCGGGGGGAGATGCCCCAGCCGCAGCGGTCGTCCGGGTCGGACCACAGCAGGTCGCACATGGGGCCCTCGTGGGGGACCTCCTGAACTCGGTCGAGGGCCCTGATGTTATCTAGTGTGTCGATGCTGGGGGACAGGCCGCCGTGGAGGCAGAAGATCTGGTTCTCGATCAGGGCCGTCAAAAAGTCAAACATGTCGGTAAAGTAGTGCCACACGTTGGCGTTGCCGTACTTGCGGAGGCACTCGTCGTAGAAGCCGTACACCTGTGTGATCTGGCGCGACTCGTGGTTGCCGCGCAGGATCGTGATGCGTTGCGGGTAGCGGATCTTGAGGGCGACGAGCAGCGACACCGTCTCGACCGAGTAGTAGCCTCTGTCGACGTAGTCACCTGCGGCAATGTCACGAGTTCGTCGTCAGCCAAACGAGCGCCGGATGGGGGGAAAAGGGGAGGAAGCAAGCAAGCAAAAGCACCAAAGCGCATGTCTATCCGTACCCATGAAGAGATAGTTGGTGTCGGGGCTGGGGCCGCCAATCTTGAACAGCTCCATCAGGTCGTGGAACTGGCCGTGGATATCGCCACAGACCGTGACCGGGCATTTCTGCAGAGGCACACTCGGCGTCAGCATTTCCCTCCCATCACCGCATCTCCGGAAGCGAGAAGAGGGCGAGACGTACCACTGGCTGCACATTTGATTCATCCTGGACGACTTCTCGACCCTAGACGGCAGACACCAGGAAAAGTCAGCATCACCAGCTCTGCCCAACCGAAACCACCACACACAAAGAACCGAGGAATCGGGAGCCGACAAAGCCTAAAAAATCGGGCAACGACGACCTCTCTCTCCTCGCGTTCGCATTCGCCCGCATCGCCGGATGCTCACCATGTCGCACAGCCGCTGGACGTCGGCCTCGGACAGCTGTTTGCAGTTCATCAGATTCTCAATCCACTGTTCCAGCGTCGATCTCGTCGCGGGCTCCGTGTGCACTGGCGCCACGTCGGTCGGCACTCGCCCAACATCTTCCATGTTGGTGTCCATTCTGAAATGCGATGGCTTCTGGCGTGACTGGCGATAATATTCTTCACTGGTTGAGAGTTGCGGGCGGAAAGGGGGAGGAGACGAGGAGGCGAGGTTGAGCGATGAAGCGATTGATTAGGAGGGGAGAAGAGAAGAGGGCGAGAAGGCTGATGGTTTGAATGACGTTGCGGTCACGCCTTGGGGGGTTGCTGTTCTGGTGAGTGTTGGAAGAAGAGTCAAGGTCACTGAGCTCCAGTGCTGTGGCAGTGGGCGATTAGCTGGTGGTGGTGGGGCTGCAGCGCCCAAGGAGGCTGATTTACAGCGATTGGAAGGGCGAGGGGTACAAGGGGCTCAACTATCAAAACAACTGGAATGGCGACATGGAGCATCTTGAAATGTCTTGTCTTTTTGATAAAGAAGGTACTGTTGAACGACATCCATCTTTTTATCGATACTCCATCTTCTTTGCTCTTATGACTGCACCTCTTCATGCCTGAAGGCTTCCTTATGGTACTCGTGCTTTCAATGTTCTCTGCGCTACGAAATAGGTCACGGTACCTCGACTCACTACAACTGTCCCTTTGAGTCCTTCTAACAAAACACCAGTGCCAAGCTCCAATCCCTCTGAATCCCTAAATCATCACCTAAAGCTCAAGCCTACCTATACCCAATCTCCCTCTATCGATATTACTTCACCCATGAACACCAACAACTCTTCTTTCTCACGCTCTTGCTGATACGGAGCAAGCTTGGAGCTCCATCAGGGGCAAAAACGAAATTAGAGCTTCCCCTGTGGCTTTTGGAAGCTTTGCCCGCTCGAGCTGCCCCGCCAAAGCACTTGTCCAGAAACGGAGCTGAAACGGCAGCCTTTTAAACGGGACAGCGTCACATTGAGTGACGAGAATGAGAAGAACTTCAATGTAGCAATAAAAGATGTTTTCGATTATACCTAGTATTGATTGCTTGGCATCTTACGTTGGTGGTTTCAAGGCTCGTGATACACAGCTCGGTATGGTAAGGACACACACCATGGCAGAGGCTTACAATAAGACATTAGAGGTGTTTGATTAAGCCTTGCTGCTCAAGTAGTTGTAATAGTATATATAGCCTCGTTCCTCTTCTCCGTCGAGCTTGACCCATGGATAACGCTATCAGTCCAAGGTTAACTCTCCTTACACCATCCCTCACAATCGTGCATCATTCAACTCTCACGCCAGCCCCAGCCCAACAAGATCCGACGTCTCCGCCGCCAGCTTGCTCGGCGGCCCTTCAACGCCCTTGCCCACCAAGCTCGTAAAGTCGAGCCCGACTTCAGACAGCTTCTTCGCGTGCTCCTTCGCCTGGTCCATGCACTTCGTCCACTCCGGCCCGCCGGGCTCCGTGCTGCTCAGCTGCCTGGCGAGAATCACGTTGAACGCCTCGACCTGCTCCTTTGCCCACTTGACGCAGGTGCTCATCATCGGCGGAGGGAAGCAGCTCTGGAAGCACTGCACCGTGTTGTGGATGAGCGTAAAGTACACGAATGATAGCTGCCAGATGTACAGATGCAAATCACCCTGGAACAGGCATTGTCTGTTCACGGCTTGGTTAGCTCTTGAAATGCACAAGATAGGAGAAAAAAACAAACCTGGCTCGTTTGTGGATTGTGTCGCCGCGGGCTGCGAGATATGCCTCCCTTGCCCTGTCTTCATAGCCCAGTCTTGCCAACCAGCTGAGGTTCCGCTTCGTCTTGCTCTGCTGGTGGTGCGTCGTCTCCATACCGTGAATAATGATGGTGGCGAGCTTGGCGCACCGCTCTTCAACCTCAAAGTTGATAAAGTCCTGGGCCACGGTGTTGCCCTTGAGGCCTCTCGCCAACCCCTTGAGCTTTTCCACACGAGCCACGGCGGGCTCGAACCCCTGGAGCGCGATGTCGATGTCGAGCTCGTCCATTTGGCCTTCCACCCAGCGGAGGTTCTGCTGCTTGCCGTCCACCTCGATCATCATGTCCTTGATGTCGGAAAGAGTCTCCAGCAGCTCCGTCTTTTGGAGCAGCCCCGGGTCCCTGGATGCAAAGTAGTTGATCGTCTCTCTGGCCTTGTTATTGGCCTCCATCTCGGACTGCAACCCTTTGCGCAGCTCTTCCACCGCTTTGCGCACATTCATCATCAGCGCCTTCTTCTCGCTCGCCTCCGGCTTCTCCGTGCGGTAGATGAACGTCTCCTGACCGCCGCCCCGAACCATGATGGCGTCGGCCAGCTTGTTGCGGCCGCCCATGGAATCGCCCGTCCCCGGCATCTCGATGACCTCAATGTCAAGAAGGGGCCAGCAGCGGTCAGCTACGAGCTTTACCATGGGCCCGCGAGTGTCTGCGTTGGGCGCGTCGACCTTGCGCTTCTTCCGGGAGGCGATGAGAAGATGGTCGTTGAGCAGGAAAATTTGCATGGCCCTCCTGCTTTTGTACGTCGCATTGTCCAGCTCGATCCAAGGCCCAGCGTTGAGGACCACGTGGCGGCCTATCGCGTTTGGGAGGAACTTTTGCGAACCCTCCACTGTCTTGTAGAGCGTTTGCATCTGCGAAGTCCAGAGGGCACTTCGGTCCGCAACAGAGCTTCGCTTATCACGTTTGCTCATAGTGACAGCCCCTCCAATAGACGAGTCCACCTCGCTTCTTCCAGACGCTTGCCGAAGGGCCGTCGTGTTCGCCTTGAGTTCGGACATCAGGTTGCGCAGCGCTCGCATCTCCCCCTTGAGCTTCTCCGCCTCTTTGCTAATCTTGATGAACTGAGTCCGATTTTGCAAGAGATTCTGCTGCAAATCTGCGGCGGCGCGTGCCTTGATGCCCTGCAGCGACTCCATGTACTCCTGGATCTGGTCCTCGCTCGCCTCACTCAGCACCGAGGCTACATACTGGTCGGGAACGAGATTCGGGTCTCGCAGCGCCTTGAGGTCGACAACGGGAGCAGCCCCTGGTCCTGCTCTTGACGGTGGAGGGGGTTGGTAATCGGTGTTGAAGCGCTCGAGAGGAGGCAGACTAGGAACTGGCGGTGCGGCCGCGTCGAATTCGGGAGGCAAGTTGTTGAAACGCGAGGAAAAGCGTCGCTTCACCAGATCAGATGTCTACGAGTCCAGCATAAGTAAGTCAACGTATATTTTCCAGTCGACGAATATGAGTCGAGATCCAACCTTTCCACCAGCTCCTACAGGCCGGGGGCGAGGCGCCTCCGGTATGGGGAGCATAGGACCAGCCGCTGTGCCGCCGGTAGAGCCATCCTGAGGAATCGGCGCAGAAATCTGTCGCGGCGCGCTGATGACGGGACGAGCCTTTCGTCGCTTGCCGCTCCGGAGAGACAGCGTTATCTTGCTGCGCTCCTCAGACATGCTGCCTGCTGATGGTATCGCGGACCGGGAGGGGGATTAGTTGTGGCACAGGAGAGGGCGAGGACAGCTGCTTATGGCGAGGCCAGAGACATTCAGAGGTATCGTCCAGCTGCGCAGACGCTGGATGCTCGTGCAGATTGCCGTAGGAGTCTCCGAAAAGCTGGCAACTGACCTGACTAGAGCATGAGGTAGGATTGAGACGGCAGTCGTTGCGTGGCAGACGGGATGTCGATATGGAGGTCCTTAAGGTACAAGCGGAGTCGTGGAGCCAAGCTCGCGGTAGGTCATCTCGCATTTACCCGGCAATCAGCCGAACCGCCTCTCAACGCTCAATCGATGTTCCGACTCGGGAGCTAAAGCAGGTATCGCAGCCGGCACTCCATTTTCCTTGTGATATCTTTTTCAAAGGCAAAAACCCTCTATAGAATCGCGAAACCGACCGGCGACGGCGTCTTCCAACCCCTGGCTCAATTCTCAACTGTCCCGCGACACAAGTCCCGCTTAGCCGAACAGCAGCCACAGCCGCCGAATCTCGAGCCCTGCGTCTTCTTTATCATCTGCAGTGCTGCAGCTTATTAGATACGCAACCACCAGGAAGCTCCCCTCCATAGGAAAAACCAGCAAAAAAAGATGGTCAACACAAGCACCGTGGTGACGGCATCAGTCGCAACCCTCGCGACAGGCCTCGTCGGTTCGTCGCCGCTCCAATGACCATTTTGCGCAGTCGTTTTACTTTTTCATTTGTTCCTACCTTGCATAAAGAAAAGACCTTCAGTTCCGCTAATCAACTTTTTGCGTCTTTCGCTTGGTGCCCCCCGCCAACAGCGTACGCCGCCTACTTTGACTACAAGCGACGAAGAGACGCCGAGTTCCGCCGCAACCTGAGGAGGAACGAGCGCAAGCAGGTCCGCGCCGAGAAGGAGGAGGCCGAGGCCTCGACACAGCGGCTGCGAAGCCTCATCAAGGCCAAGGTCGACGAGGCCAAGGAGGAGGGCTTCCCCGCCGGCGTGGAGGAGCGCGAGGCCTTCTTCAACGAGCAGGTCATGACGGGCGAGATGCTGAGCCAGGATCGTATGGATGGCCTTTTCCCCGCCTTCGCGAATCATTTGCTGACTTGGGTTGTTTTTGTTTGCTTGAATCTAGCTTCTAAGATGATTGATTCTGCGCTTGCTTTCTACAAGGGCCTCAAGGTGTACCCTGCTCCCGGCGACCTGATCAAGATCTACGACAGCACTGTTCCCAAGGTGAGGGAGAGCGTGTCAGAAGCATCAACCGGACATTCTTCGCTGACACCTTTCGCAGCCCATATTAGACATCCTGGCCGACATGATTGCGTACGACGGCGACATCATGATCCGCACCCGTCCCTCATCCTCAGGCCCCATCAACCTGGGCGACATCCCCAACGTCGGCCTCGACTAAAGCAAATTACAAAACGAGGACCAACTTTGACAAAAATGGAACAAAAGGACTCTGACCACAATCACAGTCTCTCCGCTCCACTCAACTTAGAAAAGCCAAAAAAGAGGAGAGGGAACAGAGATGAAGTCAAATCGCTTTCCTATCCTCATACAATCCCGACGTAAAACACCCCTTGGACCTTGCCACACCTGGGAAAAGGAAATGTAAAAAAAAAAAAACTTGAACAAAAACACAAAAAATGAACTCTTTCGGCTCGAAGCTCTGGACTTCCCCTCCCTTCGTCATCCATCAGGTTCCCCATCTCACTCGGAAACCTTGAAAGGGGGGGAAACGCAAGAGCTGTTGTTTTATATGTACTATAAATCTGTGAACCCGCCTTTCTTTCAATGGGGCTCCTCCGAAGGCTGGGGAATTTGTGTAACTTGTTATGGTGAAATGATACAGCTAGCTGGCTATAGGGTGTAGGATGGGAGGTCTTGGGAAAAGGGGGGTAGTGGCAGGCAGCGTTTCTATAATCCAACATGAAAATATTACCTCTACCGCTTCTTGTGTTTCATGATGCTCGTGAAATACAACATGGAAGCTTTTCCTTGAGAATTATGATATTTTATTCCACTCTTGACAATTGTTTTAAAGACTAATGATCTCATTTCATTCCAATCTTAGTCGTACAAGATACAATCGCCTACTCAGGCGCCTCCCGGGAAACAACAGCCTCCATCTTCCTCCCCTTCCTATCAACTCGTTCATCCCTCGGATCAAACCCCCCATTCCCCCACAGAGCCCACTCTGGCGTCGGCGGCCCCATGTAATCCTCGGGCGTCCAGTCGCCGTCCGGGCCCCTCTCCTCCAGCAGCTCAAAGAACCTCTGGTAGTCAATGTGCGTGTGCCACTTGCCGTCGACGTTGAAGCGGTTGCTCGCCAGCAGCACGCAGCAGCTGTGCGCGTGCTCCGCCGCGATGCCGTACCCGAGGCCCTTTTCCTGCAGCCGCTTGTCCAGCGCCTTGACGAACTCGCAGACCTCCCAGTAGAAGGGCACGTTGGACATGCTCAGCCCGGCGTTGGACGACGTCGACGTCCCGCAGTACGTCACGCCCTTGACCTCGACGAAGCACGGCAGCCCGCGCTCGATGAGCCGGGCGTAGCCCTCCACCTCGTCCTCCACGTTGAAGCCCTTGACGAGGGTGAGGCGGTAGACGGTGCGGTGGCGGAAGCGCTTCTCGCGCAGGATGTCCAGGCATCGAAGGAACCGCTCCCAGAAATCGCGGTGCAGAGGCCGGTCAATCTTCTTCAACGAGTCTTTGTTGGAGGCGTCGATGGACACGTACAGCTGCGTCACGGCCTTGAGAGCGGCGAGCTGGTCGGGGTGCTGCGCGTTGCAGACCAGGAAAGATGAGATTCGCTCGTTGTGCAGCATGGCGAGGAACTCGTTGATGTAGGGATAAAAGATGGGCTCACCAACCAGAGACAATGCGCAGTGTCGGATCCTCAGAGCCTCTGCATAGCGTTCCGCGCGAACGCCGGGTACGCCTCGCATCATCTTGATCTTCTTGTAATGATTCTCCTTGACGCCATCAAAGATCATCTCGGGAGGATCAACTACCCATCGCCATGTTGTGCCGACCGGGTTCGTTCCGTGACGCCAGCAAAAGACGCACTTGTTGGAGCATGAGAGCGACGGGGTGGTTTCCATGCACTGATGGGAGTTGATGCCGTAAAGAGAGTACTTGTAGCAGCTGCCTCGCCCACGCAGAGCAGACTTTGTCCAGCGACAGATCTTGACGCCAGAGTGGGAGCCCACAATCGAGTACCCCTGCTTGGTGAGAGCGTTATATGTGGGCGAGTCCTTGGCCACCATCTCCTTGATGACTGGTGCCTGGCCCTTCCTCTTGTTAGCAGAGGGATAGGTGGTAAAGTCAACAGCCAGGGGTGCTTTGCGAGAGCCCTCGCTTCCATCTTTGTTGGGACGAATCATCTTTCCCAGATCCTCAACGTCGTCCAATGGCCTGGAGTCGTCGGACTCTTTTGCGTTCCCAGGCTCTTCGTCGTCGAAGACGACTTCGCCATCATCACCTTCGGCCTCCTCATCATCGCTTTCCACCGCATCGCCACTGCCGGGAACTCCCTCACCGAGGAATCCGGTTTGTGAAGCCTGAGCAATCACCTCTTGAACTCCAGAGGTCCATTCCGCAAATCTTTCCACGTGGTCGCTCTTCATGTCGCCCATTCCCACGGGGTAAGCTCGCTTCCGGCCTGTCAGCTTGGACATCCATTTGTCCAGGTCCTTGGCTTGGAAGCAGAATCCCTCGTCCTCGTTTGGCCATCCCTCTTTGTCTCCGAACCCGAATACCGAATACCCTACGAGCGAAGACAGAGGGGCGGTATCAATTCTAAAGTCGTGGTGTGTTTCTTGCAAATGCTGAAGGAACGTATCGTTGATGGTGTCGATATTGTAGCTCGGGATGAGGAACAGGTAAAAGTATGCGGCGCCTTCAGCAGACTTGGGAGGACTGACAAAGTAGTCTTCAAAGTCAATCTCGGTCAGGTCCAGCAACTCTGGCTTCAGGAATTTGCCGTCCGTTTCCTTGGCTTTCTGGTCCAAGAACGTCTCGAGCGTCTTGATGTAGTCGTGTGCAATCTTTTCCGTCTTGGTGGTCACAGAAGAAAAGAAGACCAGCACTTTTGCAGGTCTATCGTGTTCGGCCGGCGCTGTCTTGCCCTCTTGCGACGACTTTCGTGTCACGCCTCCCTTAATTCGTCGAGGGCCAGAGGATTTCTTCTCCGTCTCGGCGACGAGCTGCGCCTTGGGAATCGTCTTTTCGCTTGCTTGAGACTGCTGTGGCTCGTTGTAAACCTTGGGAAGCGCGACGAGCGACTCTCTGTCCTCCGTCGTGTGGAGGAATATGCGCAGACCAGTCAGGAGCAGGAGAGACGACAGGATGATGGGCGTGCGATAGGCGTGCCACACATCGACAAGGTCTTTTGCATCAATTGATGGTTTTGTCAGCATGCGATTCGATAGGACAAGAACATGGAACTCACCAGCAACCAGCGCCTCCAGCTGGAGACGATATGCCGCGTCCATCTTGACAGCAGAGGCTCTTGCGCGCTATTCGGGCGTCTGCGCACAAGAAGCTCCTCCAGCGCGTGCTCTTTGGCTAGGCTGCTGGAGATTGGCTGCTCAAGTATTAATGAAGCAAAGCAGGGACGTGAAGCAAAGAAATCTGTGCCCCGCGATGCAAATTTTGGCGGGGCATCACGATAAGCCAGATCCGATGCTGAGTCAGTCAACTCTCATGGCCCAAACTGCACGCCTCGAATAGGTAATATTTTCAGCACACAACTCAGGTGCCCGTCATACGATGCACTACATCCGCCTCCTCAGACCCCCGAAGCTGGCGGGCAGCGGCGGCAAGATCCGCCTAGAGCTCGTCATCACCATCAACACGGACCTGAGCGACTCGCTGCTGTCTGTGCAGGATGCCCTCGAGCTGCTCATCACGGCCGAGCTGGCCTCCTCCTCTGGCAGGACCACATGGGCCCTCACCGGACGTAACGAGCTGGCATGGAAGCCGGGCATGAGGATTCTCAAGCCCAGCTTCAATCTTCCCCTACAGTTTGTCAAGGCGTTGGCGGCGTCTTCCAGCGCCGAAATATGTATCAGTGCCAAGCCGGCACTTTCAGCGACGGGAGTGCACAGCATCCTCAAGGATGCAGAGGCTGGGAACGGACTGATCATGCCTGTATGGGCGCAGCTGCGCGTCAATGGAAACGGGCACGACGACGATCATCTTTGCACGCGGAGGCTGTATTTTGACGGCAGCAACCAAGAGGGAGACCAGGGGTTCCTCGAGATAGAGGAGGAGCTGGGCGAGAGCATGGCCCGCCACGTCTGGGACGGAGGAGTCGTCACGCTCTGCGCCCTCGCCGGCATTCCCGCATCCGAAAGGTTCGCCTCGGATCAAGAGCCGACCATGGCCGCCATGCGGGACATTCTGGGCGCTGCCGGCGAGCTCAGCATCCTGGAGCTCGGCTGCGGCGTCGGCACCCTGGGCATCGGTCTCTGCGCCGTGCTCCCACAGATGCGGCCGCCCGGGTCCGGAGGTTGCACTGTCTTGCTGACAGACCTGGAGGATGCAGAGACGCGAGCCACTTCCAACATTGCTCGCCTACGGCAGAATGCGCGCATGGCCGGACAGCATGACAACGCCGCCCAGCTGCTGTACGAGAACCTGGACTGGGAAGAAGGCAGGCAAGGACGCTTCGGGCCGCAAGTCCAGGCCCGGCGCTGGGATCTCGTCGTGCTGAGCGACTGCACCTACAACGAAGATGGGCTTCTTGCACTGGTCGAGACACTGTCAGCCCTGCACGCTTCGAATGTGCGCAAGGCCAAGGCTACGGGGGAATCATCGTTCACGACAAAGGTCTTTGTTGGGACGAAGCCGCGGCACTCTTCTGAGAATGCAGTGTTCGGCCTGCTTGATGGGGCGGGCTGGAAGATGCAGGCGAAGCAAGTGCTGCCGCTGCCTGTTCTCGGCTCGGAGGCCCAATCAGTCGAAATGTACCTGTTTGAAAAATCATGATGGATGCCCGCGAATACCATACTCAATTGTGGTACCGTTTAGGAAGACACCTGGGCATTTTCGCCAAGCCGAGAATAATGCTTACGGACACGCTTTCGCTTCCATGGCTCACCTCCCACCTAGAACGAGTAGTTCACCGAACAGGGGACAATGGCAGGTCATGAATTCAGCCAGTTATTATGACATGAAAACAGCCGTGGGAAAAGAGGCCAGAGCGAAACGACTGGGCGATTCTGGCATGGACTCAAGGCCAGCCATCATTTTGGGGCCAGGGCCCTCTAGGCCGAGTCCTTTGATAATCACCTCTCGCGCCAGGATTGGCCCTAATGGTGCGACGGACATTTTGCTTCTGACGGAATTCACGACAGGGAAATGCATAGATTGCTGGCTATGCTCAATCATTAGATTAGATTGATATTTGACATAAGTCATGAGGTTCGCTCAGAAGCTCAATTGATCATACAATTGCTCATGAAGGTTCTTGTATACTTGTTGCTTAGCAAGACATGTATCTTTTGCAATCACAAAAATGCGAAGGCTCACAGCCAGAGATTCAAGCAGGACGGGTAGTCGGAGTATCCCCTTGAAAAGCCAGGCGTATGAATATCGTTAGAAACTGCAGAAGCTTCAGCTACGAGTGTAAAGGCACAGTAATAAAATGACGAAACTATCAATCAAGTCATACGATGCTCACCCGACTTTTCATCAGCATGTAGAAGCAGCCGGCTATTAGAGTTGCAAGTGGCGTGGGCTATTCCGTCGCTCATCCGGTGGCTTCGAACTATCTCCATCGTGTCTATAGAGCCGGTCCTGCCCGCATCTATTCAAGACTTTCTAAAGTTGTGTGCGATTGAACTATCAAGGTGTTGTCTAATCATCCTCTACCAGCAAGTTTCCAAGCCATGCTTGAGTATACGTATACAGTTGGGAATACCATCATGGCCTGCCCCACGAGAGCTACGGTCAACAGGGGACCCCAGCCTATCGCATGAATAGCTTAATTCAACCGCTCTTATATAAATAAGTCCATACTAGTATACACTATATGGATCCAATGCCTTCATATCCAAGAGTTTATCACCTCCTCTGCAATGATCTAGCAGAACAGTGCCCTGCCCAATCCGTGTAAACGGCACCCTCTCGCACGAACTCCTCTTCACCCTTCTCTCATAGCTCTCATCACCAAGTAATATGAAGCAAGTCGGTTGAAGCCAAAAGTCTGAGATGGTCACAACTTTCGTCAACTCCCCCCCGCTTTACCCGTCCAGCCGAATCCATCCCGTTCTGCCTGTCTCCTAGTCGACGCCACCATTCGACAGGTCTAACTCCCGCCTCTCCAATCAGCCCATCACGCTCTCATTTCATCCAGCCACAAACCTTCAGCTTGGTGATCTGATGTCTATGAAAAGCATCCGTTCTTCACGACAAGGTTTGACAGGGAAAACACTGAGCTCCTGGATAGCAACGGGCCCCCCTTCTTAGCTAGTGCGTTCGATGACGACAAAGTATCTCTCGGCATCAGATGGAATCGTATGATGCTCGAAACCTCTTTGCAATGTGACAAGTGACTACTTCATAAAGTGTTATAAGTACTGCGACCCAGACGCTGCATCTCCATAGATCCCTTCACCGACCAAACAACACCTTTTGAAAAGCAACAACCGGCAAAAATGGCTTCCACAAACGGCACAAGCAGCTCCTCGTCGGACGTCTTCGTCCCCGACCAGCTCTTCCACACCCTCCTCACAGTCGTCGACTTCTCCCACGACCCCTCCGGCGCCACCCGCACTCCCTTCGTCCTCAAGTCCCACGGCACCCTCGAAGCAGCCAAGACGTTTGCCCGCCAGTCCCTCGAGACGCTCGGCTTCGCCCCCGAAGACTTCCAGCTGTACCGCGTCCGCGAAGCCCAGGACTCTTCGCCCTGGACCCACGGCGACGGCGTCCTCATCTCCGCCCGCGCCTTCGACGGCAAGGAATTCGTCGTCGGCATCGACACCGCGCCCAACAACGAGTCCCTCGCCGCATCCTCCTCCGACGGTGAGCTCCGGCTGCCCGAGGGCGCCCGCTTCCTGCACTATGTCCTGCAGATCACCATCGACTACAACGCCGACCGCAGCGGCGCCGCGCAGACGACCGAGATCCAGGGCGCCTACGTCCACCGCGCGGACGCGTGGAAGGCGGCCCATCTCTGCCTCGACCCCGCGCAGTACGCGGAGTTTGACCGGAGGGGCGACGCGCAGTTCATTGAGCAGTGGCCCTTTGGCGAGGACGTGGCCGTTCACGCCGTTTCGGAGACGGGGCAGAACTACTTCGTCGCGGTGAAGAGGCCGCCGGAGCAAAGACACGAGCTGAAGCCTCACGGTTTGAGGAAAAAGTAGCGTTTTCTTTTGTATATTGCTGGATCGCGGGTAAGGAGTTTGATTTACTTACAGCTTCTATGATATTGTCGTGTTCAGTAGATAGCTCTAGTGCTCTAGGAACACCTTCTTCTCACGGTTATTCATATCATTCTCCGACTACACATCATGTTCCGCTCAATCGTGTCTAAAGTTCTTGTATTAGCGTTTGATAGGCGAAACTCCTGATATGGCTCGAATTCAATCGATCCATTGACATTGACGTAGGAGAAGAGAGCGGACAGATCTCGGAGGGGAACATCATCCAGTCAAATGGTAGGTTGTACTGGTACACATGAGCTCAACTGAACCTCACGTGCCGTTGCACAACTACGGGCATTTTACCCCATCCCATAGCCATTAGTACACCGCACGCCCCATCACCATTGTCACCACCCGCACGGCGTACTGATACGAAATCAATCCTTCGCAATTCAACAGTAGCATGGCCACCCTCCAATCTCTCAAGCAGGCACTCAGACAGAAAGCCACGTCCCCGACCAAGCCATTGACCGACGAACAGTACAGCGCTGGCCTTGACATTCTCCTTCAGGGCCCCGGATGGACGAACTACCAAGACTTCATAATCCCTCAACTGTCGCAACTGCTAACCCCTCTTTTCAACTCGCGTGTCTGCACCTCGGTGCTGGAAGTAGGACCTGGCCCAAAGAGCGTGCTTGGGCACCTGCCTGACCCTCTGAGACGGAAGATCACGAGATACGCTGCATTTGAGCCCAACGGCCTGTTTGCTGCAAAGTTGGAACAATGGCTGTTGCCCAGCCCGGAGACGGAATCACCGCTGCCTTGCCTACGAAGCCTGCCGGATATCTATCAAGAGCCATTTGCCTTGGACAGCTGCAAAGGGAGAAGCACCGGCATCACAAATGATGACCAGGAACGATTCGACGTCGTCCTCTTCTGCCACAGCATGTACGGCATGAACGGAAAACTACCCAAGCGCAAATTCGTCGAACGAGCGTTGGAGATGCTTGCTGTGCAACCCGAGGGCGGGGTGGTGGTGGTTTTCCATCGCGACGGAACCCCGGGGTTTGACGGCTTAGTATGCCATCAGACGGTTCCGTTCCCTGCTGGCATCGTTCGCGTGGTAGATAACGACAAGGTGCTTGATCGTTTCGCTGCTTTCATCGCGGGTTTTGTCATGCAAGACAAAGATGCGGATGAGGCCATTCATGCCGAGTGGCGTAAACTGTGCCGTGCCATGGGTCGTCGTGAGGAAGCGCGCCCAGATCATCTCTTGTTCAGCGCGCCCGATGTCATGATGGCTTTCACACATCACGCGACAACGCTTCCGGAGCTGGAGGCACAGGTGCCATTGGCCAAAGGGGACAAGATTATCAAGAGCTGGGAGGCTCGTCTCCACCGTCCGGCGGCGGTCGTCAGGCCAACAGAGATTGGGCACGTCCAGCAGTGCGTTCAATGGGCTCTGAAGCGCCGAGTCGGACTGACTGTCGTTGGCGGGGGTCACAGCGGACACTGTCTCTGGTCTCATGTTGTTGCAGTCGACATGGAAGCTTTTGATCAGGTGCACATTCTCCCTGCTGAGGTAGATGGGAGAAAATGCCACTCCAGTGCCCTTGCCTTCGTCGTTGCCGAAGCAGGCTGCAAGACGGGCGATGTTATCCGCAAGACCACGGCTGTGGGCTTAACAGTGCCTCTTGGTTCCCGTCCCAGCGTGGGCGCCGGGTTGTGGCTGCAAGGGGGCCTCGGGCATCTCGCTCGACTGTACGGGCTTTCTTGTGACGCCATTGTCGGTGCCGTGGTGGTGAGCGTTGACTCTGCACAAATTCTTTGTCTCGGCCTTGTGCCGGGCCAGCACTGGCCGCCCGGTGCTGTGCGCCCCGAGAACGATGCCGATATGTTGTGGGCGGTCAAAGGCGCCGGCACCAATGCTGGCATCATTATCAGCGCCGTTTTCGAGGCATACGAGGCCCCGACATACTTTGTTCGAAACTGGATTGTTCCGCTGCGCGACAGCCTAGAAGCACGGCGCAGGCTTGACGAGTTTGACACGCTCGTCGCCAGCAAGCTCCCCCGGGCTTCTTCTGCAGACGCGTACCTATACTTTGATGCTGGCCGCTTGCATCTTGGCGTGACCATGATCGAAACTCGCACTGGGCCTACCTCAAATGCGTCCACGGCACCCACTCTCATCGAGGCAACTCTCGGGCCGGAGTGCAGTTCCAGAGTCGTAGATGGCATTGGTCTGTTCGACGCCGAGATGTACATATCCGTGCTGCATGGCGGCCACGGCGGCGGCAAGACGTCGTCGTTCAAGCGGTGTCTCTTCCTAAAGCACATCGGGTCCGCAGACGTGGCCGAGATGTTGGTGAGAGCGGTGGAGTCGCGTCCCACGGCACTCTGCTATCTCCATCTGCTGCAGGGCGGTGGAGCGATTGCCGACGTCGCTCCTGAGGCCGCGGCTTTCGGCTGTCGCGACTGGGACTTTGCTTGCGTCGTCACCGGCGTCTGGCCCCGCGACCAAGACGGAAGCGAAGACGCTCGAGCTGCCGTGCGGTGGGTTTACGACGTCGCCCGGGATCTGCTGCCCCTGAGCAGCGGAGCCTACGCCGCGGACCTCGGGCCGGACCCTAGAGACTCGGCCCTGGCGGCCAGGGCTTTTGGACCGAACCGGCCGCGCTTGGCCCGTCTTAAACGCGGCGCAGACCCACGCAACTTGCTGGCCTATGGCTGTCCGCTCCCGAAGGCGCCGATGGATCCCAAGCTGATCATCCTTGTCACGGGCGACAGCGGCGCCGGCAAGGACTACTGCGCCAATGTCTGGGCCTCCGTGCTCAACAACAGCGCCCCTGTGACCGTGGCAGCGCGGGTCGTCAGTATCAGCGACGCGACCAAGCGAGAATATGCGGCGGCCACGGGCGCTGACTCGAAGGCCCTGCTGCAGGACCGGGCCTACAAGGAGCAACACCGGCCAGCGTTGACGGCGTTCTTCCAGGATCAGGTGCGGCGACGGCCTCGACTGCCGGAGGAGCATTTCCTGGGCGTGGTGCACGGAGCCGTGGACGCGGACGTGCTGCTGATCACCGGGATGAGAGACGAGGCACCGGTTGCGGCCCTATCGCATCTAGTGCCAGACAGCAGAGTGCTCGAGGTTTGTGTTAATGCCAGCGAAGAGACACTACGGGTCCGTCGAGGATACCAAAGCGGTGATGGAGACTGTGGCCTGCCGAACTCGACAATCCTTGACTGGTGTTCCAGCTTTAGCTTCAACAACGACAGGGATGGCAGTGAAGCGGCAGAGCAGTTTGCTCAACGGTGCCTTGTTCCCTTCCTCCACGAAGACATGCAACGACTGGCCAGCATGGTCCGCTCAGTGCCCAACTTTCCACGTCCGGGCATCGAGTTCCGCCACGTCCTCGGCGTCTGCCGGCAGCCGGGAGGATTGGCTCTGTGCACGAGGCTACTGCAGGGCCAGCTTGGCGGCGACTGGACCAAAACCGATGCGGTGGTTTGTTGCGAGGCCGGAGGCTTTGTCTTCGCGTCGCCGCTTGCTGAACGAGTTGGTGTGCCCTTGGTGCTGGTTCGGAAGGCTGGCAAGCTCCCGCCACCCACCGTCTCCGTGGTCAAGCCGCCGTCGCATGTGTCACGGCCTGCATCCCACGCATCCACAGAGAAGAGGATCGAGATGGACCGGGATGCCGTCCGAAGAGGCGCATCAGTGGTGGTGGTGGACGATGTTCTTGCCACGGGGGAGACGCTCTGCGCAGTCTTGCAGTTGCTGGGAGAGGTTGGCATCAGTGCTGAGAAGATCGGCGTCATGGTCGTAGCAGAGTTTCCTGCCCATCGTGGCCGGCAGCTGCTGCGTCATCGCGGCTTTGGAAGAGTCGATATCCGGAGCCTCCTCATCTTTGGAGGTGTTTGAGAGCCGAAGGAGCTGAAGTGCCCTACCTACCAAGTAGGTAGTGATGGGTGTGATATGGAGCTGTCTGGCCTAACTTCAACTAGGTAGGTAGGTAGAGCTCAGGTAGACCTGAAGATGACGATGCGCACGAGCACAGAACACAAGGCGGATGCATGCCGAGTCCATCGTAGACAGGGGGTCAGTACCACAATCGTCGCTCCAGGGAGGGATTTGGCAGCCGTAGCAGTTACCTACCCGATCATCATATCTAGTATCCAGGCAGCACCACCTCTGGAGAATGGAAAAGGCTCCCGTCCAGACCCGGCACAAGGCGGGTTCGTGCCCTCGTGTGCAACCTTGGAGTCTGGATAGAGTCAAGCTCAGCGCCACGACGCTCCAGTGTTACGTGGAGGCCCAGCAGGTCCACGGGCCTGAGGTTGACAGGCGGCAAACAGGCGGCAAAGCGCTGAGGCTCCCCGCTAAGCCCCCAGAATGGGCAGCCCGAGCACCCCAGCACGTTGCCACCAGCCACTGTGCGCACTCTACTACTGAATACATCCCATAGCCCGCGCAGAGCCACCTGCATTGACTTCAATGCTCCTCGCACACGGAACGATCGCCATCTTCCCACCGGCCTTTGACGCATCAACATCACGACCACGTCCGTCCCTCCAAAACGCCTATGATGGCGCCCATTCGACAATCATCGCGGCTGGCGCGCCCCTTGCCCCCTTCGCGGCCCTGGGAGACATTGCCCATCACGCAACTGATCCAGCAGCGCTGCCGGGAAAGAGTACTGGTCCACCCTCTGGAGTGGACGGACGTTCATCTCGAGTTGCTGCAGTGCCGGTTCGAAGAGGCTCCCCCAACACCACTTCGAAAAGAGCATGAAGACAAAGTAGACAAGATGCTTCTTCCACCCAAGTATCATCGAGCCGTCGAAGAACTATCGGCCGACATGCCGGCTCATCACCGCGAGAGCCTGATTAGAACCATCATCTCATCCAATGGAAGCCCGCTATTCCGTGGCGGGTAAGTTTCCGAGGGGCTCTTCATGTCCCGATTCAAGACTGATGATTAAGTAGCGACTGTATCGCCTTTTATTACAACCGCCTCCTTGTGGGGGATCTCCCTGGTTGCCAAAGCTTCATCAGCAGTCATTATTCCAGATATCAGGCTTGGGATACGGCATGGACAGCACCAATTGCCTTGGTCACTGTCGACCGCGAGGCTCTCACGCACCACCGCTTTCATCAGATGGAACCATATGGAGGCAGACGATGGAGCCAGGCGAATAACGGGGTACATCTCCGCTATGTCAAAAGAATCACGCCGTCTGATCGTTTGCGTGATCCGTACCTAGTAGCCGTCCTGATAGCAATTGCGTATCAGCAACGGCAGAAGACCGCTTCTAGGATTCGAACCAAGGCTAGCTATTGGGTAGGGCGATGATCCCCCGCGATATACTCGGCTTTGCTCGTTCGCTAACGCATCATATTCAGCCTCAGGTGTTGATGACGGACCGTGGGGACGAATGCGTCCATCTTTTTGCGGCTCACATCTCGTCCTACTACCTCAACAAATTCAACTTTCCGTCAAGCGAGCCTCCAAAGTCAGCGCAGCACCCGTTGGTAGTTCATCACTTGCCCGTACAGATTAAGCCATATGATACTTTTCGCCGTCGCCTCCTCACAGTCCTGCTCCATCCAGCTGAATACTACGCTGGGGTTGCTGTTTCAAGGTGGTTTCGTCCAGTTTGGCTTCGTTGACATGTTCAAAGGGCCTGGCGGTATGTGTCATCACGGTACACACGGAGTCATGTCCTCAGCCGTAAGTTTTACTATCAATGTATAATGCAGACCTGTTTACTTACCTGGAAACTCCTTCGGTAATACACTACCTTGCCTCTCCGGCGTCCCGACAGCAACTCTTGTATATTCCCGCCCTTGAGTTAAGAGACAAGACGCAAAATTACAGGTTCTTGGTAGGGAAGTATTAAGCAACTACTGAATACATCTAGTCAGAGTGATATACATATGTATAAGATCACTCTATAGAGACCTTGAATATACTTGAAAAACCGACTATGTATGAATAGAAATAGTCGGCTACTACTAGTAGTACTACCTATATGGGAGAATAGGTATCGTAATATGTTTTCTTTTACTACTATAGGCAGGTGCCTTACGTATCTACTCACGAACCTACGTATGTATCTATGCACCTCTAGGTATCTTTAACTACTACTGGTTACTACTATAAACCATTCATCTCATGAGTTTATTACTACTAAGGTCTGCATAAAAACATGTGCAGTATGGTGAATGAACCAGATAATGGACTGAGAAGACATAGTCAGCAGGTAGGAAGATCTTGGAGAAAGTTGAAGACAAGCTGGTCTCTTAACGTGTTAAGAGTGCAGAGGGAGAGTACCTGGTGTAAGAGGAAGTTGGAAACGCAAGCAAATGCAAAGCAGGTGGCATAATCCTCATGAGATCTCCACACAGTCGGCACTTAATTGACACTTGGTTTCGGTTAACGCAGTCCAGCCATCCGTATTCCGAGAGCGTGCCCCTGAGTTGGTTCTAGAGGCCATCTTTTTAGACTAGTCAAGACGCCATCTCATCGATCTTTAGGACAGCTAACGATCAGTGCCCGTTGCGATGTGATTCATATCTTCATCCCTACTGCACGGACGGTATATATCAGGTGCGGCCAAAGGCGGGTGATTGCAGGACAACATCTCCTCGCGGAACAGACTCGATTGGGGTTGGACATTATCTGCTGCATCATGTGACAAGAGAAGACGTTCTCTTCCAGGGCCTCAGACAACTGTCCAGCCTTCTTCTTTTTTTTTTTTTTTTTTTTTTCCCCCGTCTCTCTTCTCGGTCCTCTTGATTAGCCTATGAATGAGGAATTATTATAGGAGTGTCTATCCAGCATCCTTAAGCTGTGAAGATAGAGTCGGTGGCTTGTCTTGATATAGCAACTGAAATGCTACGAATAGAAGTATGTAGTGAGAGTAGAAGCATGCAGCGACAGTAGTAGAAAGTAGGAGCCTTTATTCCTTTATTCGAAGACTCAGTAGATAGTACAGTACTCCATAGACTAGCAGTAACTGGATTTTCTAAAACGATGGATAGCCACTCCGATATTGAGATCCACACTAAGCCGTTTGCCGCTATCAAGACTGGAGTTGTCGCTACCACTCTGGAATAAAGTGGCATGCAGTTGTCAGTCCGCAAATCGATGACGTTAAGCTGACAAGCCAAGCTCAGCTCAGCTCCCATCGTCATTCATACTCGTATATACACAACTCTTATGTCATATTGATGATCACACTCAGTTTCTGGACGTTGTGACGGTGAAATTCAATTGCGGGCGAATAGCTATATAAAGCTAAGCCAGTCTGCGACCCCAAGCAATGGTACAGCACTCTGCCTCAACCAACATCCCTGTCTAATACTAGGTAATAGCTTCAATTGCATGTGATCCACCTCGACTTCCATCCACCATGGCAACCTCAAAGGCAGCATATCTTGCTGAAAAGGCCATTGGCCACGACGACAACGCCATCACCCAGCAGGATGTCTCCAACTACCCGCAGGCCGGCGCGGACACCATGAAGGCGCTGGTGTGGAAGGGAAAGCAAAAGGTCGAGATCGGTATGTGTACTGTCCAGCCCTGCTATATGCCCCCGACACTCACACTTGCATTCTCATAGCCGACGTGCCCAAGCCCCAGATCCTCGAGGACACCGACGTGATCCTCAAGGTCACCGGCTCCACCGTCTGCGGCTCTGACCTGCACCTCTACCACGGCACCGTGGTGCAGCTGGCCGACGGCGACATCCTAGGCCACGAGTTCTGCGGCGTCGTCGAGCTCGTCGGCCGCGCCGTCACCAAGGTCCAGGTCGGCAAGCGCTACGTCGCCTCGTTCCAGATTGCCTGCGGCGACTGCTTCTTCTGCAAGCAGGGCCTGTCGTCGCAGTGCGAGAAGACAAACGCCAACACGGGCGCCAGGAGCCTCTACGGCGGCCGGACCGCGGGCATCTTTGGCTACTCGCACCTCACGGGCGGCTTCGCCGGCGGGCAGGCCGAATACGTCCGCGTGCCGCTGGGCGACGTGAATCTGCTGGAGATTCCGGACGATGTCTCGGACGAAAAGGGTGAGTACTGCTCTATACATTGTTTCACCGGCCTGATATATGAACCGCTTTGCTTGGGAATTGCAGACTGATTCGCTTGCTCAGCCCTCTATCTCTCCGACGTCCTTGCCACCTCGTATCACGCCGTCAAGGACACTGCCGTCTACCCAAACGACCAAGTCGCCATTTTTGGCGCCGGCCCCATCGGCCAGATGGCCGGCGTCTTCGCCCTCGGCGAAGGAGCGTCCAAGATCATCTTCATCGACACGGAGCCGCGGCTCACCTTCATCAAGCAGCGCTTCCCCGCCGAGCACGCCTCCAAGCTCGTCCTGGTCGACTACAAGAAGCTCTCGCACGGCGTCACCTCCAAGGAGACGGTCGTCAGCAAGCTCAAGGAGCTCTGTGACGGCCGCGGCCCAGACGTCGCCATCGAGTGCGCGGCGGGCGAGTACGCCAAGGGCTGGATGCACTGGCTGGAGATGACCATTGGGGCCGAGACGGACACGAGCGAGATCCTGAACGAGATGATTGAGGGCGTGCGCAACTATGGGCGCTGTGGCGTCACGGGTGTTTACGTTGCATACGTACGTACACACATAAGCAAACCCCCCCCTTCCCTTGTACATGACGATCTTGTTTTTTCTTCGTGCGCTAACGATGAGAATAGACAAACCACTTCAACATCGGCTCCCTCATGCAGCGCGGCATCCGCCTCATCGGAAACGGCCAGGCCCCGGTGCACAAGTACTGGAAAGAGCTGCTCGCCAAGATCCAGAAGGGCGAGCTCGACCCCTTGCAGATGGTCTCTCACAGGGTCCGGCTGGAGGACCTGGACAAGGTGTATAAGAAATTTGAGATCAAGGAGGATGGCATGCAGAAGGTGTATGTCGAGACCAAGTTTTCCAAGCCCAAGGATCCGAGGTCTCCTGAGTTGACGAGATATTAAAATTGGCGGTTGGTGTTGGGGGTCTGTTTTACGGTTTGATGATGCAACGAAATTGTACTTGTACGGGCTGAGGAGCCCTTGTATGCATATCCAGAATGTAACACTACCACTTTGAAATGTCTGTATAGCACTTCATCTCATACATTGTCTATTGCAACCGTCCACTCGGGTCACAAGTTTCTTTCGCTTAGTTGTAGTTGCTGCATCTTGCCGCTCGACTACTTCCTACGAAGCTCACATTCCTACATATCATGCCAACTCGCAGTTCTCTCAAGGAGACCCCATGCTTACACCCAGGCTTGTGTCATGATTGGCCGATCAACGCCCATGCATATGCACCTTGTCACAAGGGGGCGCAAACAAAGGTAGAAATAGTAATAGTCACAAGTCAAAATGAAACAACAGGCAGCGAGATGCTCGAACCTGCAATTGCCGCAGCCACCGCCCTCTCCCCTTCAGTTTTCATCGTCTGATTTTTCATCAAAAGCGCAATGAAGCAGCGTGAAATCGTCAACTCGGACGAGCTGGAGGCGGCGCTTCAGGAGAGAGAAGGCTGGCAGGGCATGTGGCCTGCTGTTCGCGTGATCGATTTTCGTGGCGGGACAATTGGTGAGCACCTTTTTGAGTCCATCTTACCTGGCGAGCTTTCCCCCCACCCGACATCGTCTTCGCCGGTTTCCGTTTGTGCAACTGACTTTGCTTCTCTCTTTTCTTTTTGTTTCTAAGTGGAAGATTGTGCTTTTGACAGTGCTGTCGACCTGGAGATCTTCTTGGTATTGGACAGCTCCCCGTTCTCGGGGATTCCTAGTTACTGACCCAGGACCTAGAGAAAAACCCCACGAGCACAGTTGCGACTGATGTAAGTTGAGATGTCTCTTCTCTCACTCTCCATCTATCCACCACCTACCGCTTGCAGTTCCTTCATCACCATATATGCTAAAGAAAGCACAATCAGCCTGCTGGAAACCCGCCAAGTCACGCCCAGCAGCAGAGGCCCCTGGCAAGGCGAAGTGCTTTCCGCCGCCGTCAACCCGTCCATGCTCAGATGTCTCCGCCAACACGCCGGCCTGTTCGACACCTTTATCGAGGCGACCTGCGGCATCGGACACTGGTACTCTGCGAAGCATGTGTGCTACGGTTCTACGAGTCTGTCGTCAGATATACAGAATCCAGAAGAAGTACCCAAGAGATTCGGTATGGACGACTTTTATCTCTCACAATTATTATTCTATTCTATTCTCTCTCTCTCTCTCTTTTTTTTTTTTTTTTTTTTTTTTTTTTATACCCGCCCTGCCTGACCTGCAAGTCTTGTTTCTTTTCGTAATATGCATTTGCAGCGTGGAAAAAGAAACTGATATAATCATTTGTGTGTCTTGTGTAGACATCTTTTACGAGTACATTCCCCAGGAAAAGAGACATTCGTGCACGCAGTTGTCCACAGACTTTCAAAGCACGACGTACTTTTTCCTCGATCTTCCTGCGCCGGTGCTTGCCCGGTTCATGAGAGACGTTGCCGAGGATGGCGGCGAGCTCTCGACGCGCTTCTTTTACTTGGATACCTTGATTGCGGACGAGGCGATGAGGACGTGGCAGAAGGACATTGCCCTGAAGCGGACGGCACTCAAATCACTGGTAAGAATTTGCACACCATATTCACGTAGACTTATTAACCAAGGTTGTTGCTATGGGAAGCTTTAGGATCAAACGGTTGAGCATTCAAAAGTCGATAACCAGTCCATCCATGAGTTACACGCCCTCGCTCGAGAATGGCATATCCTCGCCCGCAATCTCTCCGACTACGCCGCCCTTCTTGAATTCTTCAAGAGTGCTGCTTCAAGGTATCATACACTATCAGCCACACATCATGGTTCAACGACACCAAACGGGGCGATGCTAGGCGGGAGTCTCGAGTATCTCGTTTCGAGCTGCCAGTCCCTCACTTACTTGGTTTCCGACTACAGCGGCAGGACCAAGACCCGGATTGACTTGGTGAGCAAACGTAGACGACGTTCAGGTTGGTTTTGATAAATTGACGGACGGAGATAGCTGTATCATCTCGCCAACCAGGCAGAAAGTCAATCAACCCGAGAACTCGCCGAGCTGGCGCGGCAAGACAGCGCTGCGATGCTCACCATCGCGGCTGTTACTCTGTTATTTCTGCCGGGGACGTTCATCGCAGTGAGGACCCTCACTTTTCCATGGACTGCTAAGCACCCGTTAAGACTGATTGTCTGCATACAGTCTATATTGAGCACCACGATTTTCAACTTTGCCGACGGAGAGATGCAAGTCTACAGGAAATGGTGGGTATTTCCCGTCACTGTAGTGCCGTTTACCATCCTTGTGTTTGCCATCTGGTTTGCGTGGCTCGGTCGAAAGCGTGGGGGACAGAAGCATAGATACATGTAGTCTTCCTGATGCATCTATGGTCGAAAGAATGGGGGAAAAGGGGCTCAATTCAATGGCCCGAGCAACGTCCAATGTATAGGACTACATGACCTTTGCTGCCTTTGGCTGGCCTCTAACTCAGGCCGACCAAGCGTCCACTGCAACTGACGATGTAATCTTATCTGCCTCTGGGCATTCAGCTAAGCCTCAAGAAGGGTTTGAAGTGTTCGTTCGGGCTTCAGCGCCGGCATCGCCTGTCAACTCATGGTCGCCTCGGCGCCTTTATCTGGCGGCTGGTGTTCCGAATCTCCCATCCAGGATAACGGGTCTCGGCTGCGTCGAGTGAGTCTGGAGGAAGAAATAGGGCACCGCAGAACGGTGGATCATGCTTGTCAGTTTACGGGTGAAGAATTTCACTCTCTGGCCCTATCATCACAACGGCCGAGTCAGCAAGTGCCAGTTCTTAGGTGGCTCCAGACCTGCGCAGCATACCTTTCTCACCGAGCAAATCCGTGACCTCACCGCTATTTTCATTGCCATGAGGTTGTAATTGCGCTTGTGCAGCATCATCACACTCCCATGGCTCGCTGTCGCTGATCCATTGCCCAGCTAGTTGCATAGACATTGTTAACGAGGGCCACTCCTAGGTTTGATTTATACAACTTACAGACTGTATCAAGCTGCTGCAGCTTCTCATCGCTATTCTCATCAAAGTTGAGTATATTTTCTTGCCGAATGATGCGCAGAACGCAGTCGTCCAAGTGCATGTAAAAGTCTTGAGCAGTAGTAAAGGTGTGCGAGCAGGTGCTGCAATCGCCAGTAGCGTCAGGAGCATAGCTAGCAAGCCACTTCTGCCTATAAGCTACAGATGACCATCTCGAGTTAGGGGGGGAGCGGCTCAACTCCATGAACAGCAGTCAAGTGCCTCTTAAAAGAGGCCACACGGTTAAAAGATTTCTGATCTGCAGAGCCAGGCCCAGGACAGAAACCGCAATACATTCTACCCTTATAGTGACTTAGAAGATGACAGCTCCTCTCATACTTGCGAGCAAACCCCTTGACGTTGTATTCGCAGGTCATGATAGGGCCCTTCTCGGGTCGCTCAATCTGGTGTGTGAGCACGCGTGCCTCGAGGTCCTTGAATGTCCTGCCACAGTCAGGATACGTACACCGGTTCTCTTCGTTATCCTCATGGACATCAAGCTCATCCCTGTCATCGTTCGCCGTTTCATCGTCGGGCCAAGGGATCTACGGGTGGCCAGCTTCTTCGACCCCTTCGGCTCCTTCTGAAATATAGTCATCCAAAAACGGAGGGAAAGACGCTTTCAATTCAGCGAATTCGTCGAATTGCACATGGCCAACCCTCTTGAGGCGGGGAGGCGAGTCCTCGTCAGCATCGGCGGACTTGTACGGAGGTGTTTCAGCATAATGCTGAGGCTAAGGCCGTCCAACATGATGACGGTTAGGCCGAGGACGATGTCGAGGCATGGAATTATATCGCTCCATAATGGCTTCTAGCGATTCAAGTATCTTATGTGGAAGCATCTGATGTGGAACCTCAGCAGGCACCATCAAGGGGGGCGATTCTTCTGCTTGTTTGCCACAGTTTTTGATGGAGGGAACCCAAGTGTCTTCGATTTCGGGCTCCTCCTCGGCCTTCAACGATTCTTCCGCTGGGGTGTGCCGTTTAACCTGAATCCGGTTCAGGCATAGGATAATGGCTCTATGCCTTTTGAGTGCTCCATCTGCTTATCCACCCTCAGCCGCAGGGCTGCTTGTGGTGATCGTGTCGGGCCGAGCCGTGGCGTGGCCAGGAAATCTGCCGCCCCTATGAAACCCTCATAGGGATCGGATATCTCAATAGGACTCGAGGACTGGGACATATCCGTCGCCACCAGGTCAGGTAGATGATGTTTGGACGTATGAATTCTTTCTGGATTCAGAGCCTTTGGGCTTTCTGATGTTGACGCTGTTTTTGTGCCCACAACTGAGTCTAAGTGCTCTGATATTCTGGGAAGGCTTCTCCTGTTCTCTCCCAAAATGGCCATGTCATGTCCTGATGGTGGCAACTCCAAGTTGTCAAGCTCGAGACCCGGATCGGAACTGAATGATTCAGTCTCAATCATGCTTCCATTTAAAAACTCGAGCAATTTGATATCGCAGATGAGCCAACTCTCAGCCGGAACGCCAGCGAAGTTATTGGAACCAAATGCCCGGTGGCCAGGCATGGTCAGCCGGCGTTTGCCACCAACTCTCATGCCAATTACCCCAGCTGCCATGTAATAGAAAACCAGATCTAAGTACACACTGATAAAAAGGCTTTATTACTATTAGAATATATATATCAAGATTACCTTCCATTTAGAATATAAAATGTAAGGGATATGAGGGAGTTGCACACTTAGATTTTTACATGCAATGAGCAGTGCACGGTGAAAGCGAATCGTGACTTTTAACTCCCCACTGTACATCGCCCTCGCCGTTTCCCTTATCGCTACCATCCTTCGTGGTGATATCGTCTTCGGAGGCAACATGTGAAAGCCTTCCCAAATCCGTTCCGTCAGAAGCGCTGTTGCCTTCGTTGATATCGACGGAGTCACTTTTCGTGCCATCGTCCACGTCCCCGTCGATATCCTGCAAAGCCGCTGCAAAGCGTAGCGTCAGAAGCATCAGCCCTTGTAGATGGACCGCAACGTGCCGGCTTACTGCCTTCAAACGACTTTTACTACGTTCCTTGCCATGATCAGAGCCCATGTTGTCTGAATCAGAGGAGGTATCCGACAACTCAGAGTCTGAGTTGTGAGGACTAGGATGTGCCATCTCGAGAGTCTTCCTGGCACTTTTACTGGCCTGTTGCTTCGTCTGCCCCTTTCGACGCTTAGGAAACACTGCCTCGCCAATGTTCCCTTGTGCCTCCACTGCAAAACAGCAGAGAAGACAGTCGTTTGAAGCTCTTGGCTGCTCGGTCTTGCTCTGTCTAGAGATTGCCTGCAGTTGCGGGTGCGAAAATTCGGTAGCATGCGACTCTTCCAGATGCAAGTATAGGGCTTGTGGGCTGTTGTAATTGTCCGAGCTGAGTTCGCAAATGGTGCACACCCAGCTGGAAGTCAAGTAAGTATGCTGGTGCCACCTCCTATCATGAAGTTCCATGTGCCTGTACCATTCATCAAACGTGGCATAGGCTGGGTGAGCTTCTGGACATGCTTCTGAGAGACAAATGTAAGGCTTGAGGTCTCGATCTATATGTCGGCTGAGAACAAATCAGCTTCGTCCCTTGACTGATGCCAACGCGTATTGTAAAACCGAGGTCCTCTATGTTACCTCGAATTATCTATGCAAAGAGTGTTGAAGGGTGTTCAAAATGCAGGACGGTGTAGAGTTCACACGATATCTTGGTATTACAAACAGAGAGTTACATACCGCCATTCGCTTGCCGAGAGCGTCTTTTTGCTGAGCAGCTCTGAACACCACGGGCAGGTGAAGACGCCGCTGCTTTGTGTTGCAGCGGGGATATGGGGATAGTTGCCCTGGTTTACTTGGATTGACGAAGTCTTGTGAAGCTTGGTCGACGCTTCGTCAGGCGGCCTTCGACGACTTTTGATCTGCTGAAGGTTGACGCTGGACAAATCTGACTGAGAGAATGCAGGAGACGGGCGTGAAAGCTTATCTATTGCTCTGCTTCTGATCCCCATCGTCAGTTGTGGGAGGGGGGTGTTGGTTTGCATCTCGCTTGTGGGCATTTCATGAATAGGAGGCAGCCCTATGGGAGGTTCACGACGAGTCTGAAGCTTTTGATGCCGAGAGTCAAGAAAAAGCATCCTTGTATATCTGTCCGTCATTGACTTGCTGAGACGTTCTTTGAGAGACTGGTGGGCACCAGGGTATAGGGCCTGTACGGCCTCTGCGCATAAACGTGCGAATGAGCTTAGATCGAGGCCTGCAGCAAACCTCTTTACTCTGGTATCGAGATTGCCACGACCGGACTGGCGAATGGTAGCCCCCAGACGATTTAGTCGAGTGAGAGTATCGTCGATTGTTTTAAGGACCACCGTTTGTATCTGAGGCCCGGGGAGGAATTCATGGATGCCAACCATGATCTCGTCATTTCCACCCTGGCTGGGCGGTTCGATCGTACACTGCTGCAGGCTGCGGCGCAAGATGTCCAGGAGTCTTGCCACAAGATCTTGAAGGTCGGGCAGGTTCTGGAGTCTCGTATCCAGACATTGACTCTTTCGAGCAAAGACGCCGAGATGTGCGGCCCATATCGCAAACCGTTGTTGGAATTCGCCGCAGACTTGTTCAATCCCGTCTGAGGACTTTGTCTTCCGTAAGGTGCCTTGCAGATGGTCAAAGAGGGCTTCGCACTCATAAGCCAGGTTGTAAAGGAGATCTTCGCCCTCGAAGGTGACCATCACGGTATCTGGAGAGTGCCTCGAAGAAGTTTATACCACGCATTAGCAATAGCTGGGCAAGATGAGAAGAATCTCGAGGGCCAGAGAGTGTGACTTGCCTTCTGTAACGAGTAAGGTCTGAAAGCGGGGAAGATAGTGAGGCTCCGGCCGAGTCTCATGAGACGAGGTCAAGCACGCGAACTGGAACTGATGTAAAAATGATCCCCGCGCAGGTTCAATGGGAAAACAAGAGCAAAGAGACTGAGAAAGAAGAAGATACAAATGGATTGAGGTGGAGGAGAAAGGATAAATATTCTGGAGCTGATAGAGATTGGTGATCAACGCAATGCAGGAAGGTACGGAATAGTGAGGTCCCGGTTACGCATGGCACGTTTGCTTCAGTCCATAACTCTTCGCTCTTGATTTGTTTTCTTCACACGCCAGATAAGGTACTCAACGACCAGCTGAGTCCTACCGAAGCCGAATGTCAATGATTGCAGATCCTACAGGCACCTCTTGGACCTACGTACCTGTAGAGGCCATGGAAATGATCAGTGGCCGAATCTGCTGACGAAGGAACCGGCCGGTTCAGGCATACATGCATATGTATTTTCCTATCTCGGGGGAGTTTCGTCGGCCATCCATGGAACCTGACATCCCCCACCTTCCAACCGCTGAGCCTCATCTCCGCATCTGAACCATCTCAATCCTTTGGCTGAGGGTGGTCAAGGCTCAAATGCCTCCATATCGACCTGAGCCGGTCACACACGAACCATCGCTGTCATAGACATGCCGTATCTCTTGCAATCGAATGAATGGCGCCTGCTCCAGGGTTTGGGCCGTCTGCTGGACAAGAGGAAAGCGACACATCAAGTGCAGTCTGGGTCTGGGCCGCTAAACAATGGCAAACGCGTACATCCTGAAGCGGAGTTTCTTGAATTCGAGCTTCGCCGCACTTTCAGGGTCCAGGAATGTCCTCACAATCTTGGTCCGGAAGAATTCGAACAATGCGAGACAAAACTGAGGAGTCTTTGTTCGCTGCTGGACCACCTCGCATGCCCTCAGAGCGCCCATGGCCATACAGGAGGACAGACATCAAGCTATCCCCGTTTACGAGCATTGAGCGGATTTATAGAGTCAACTTCGGGGGTCTTCGACCTGGCGAACGGCCCCAATAAGACCCTGTTCAAACTTCCCAGCGATTCCGCCGAGCTGAGCAGGTATCTGCAGGTCGTCACGGAATGTAACGACACTCTCGACAGACTGGCGGCTTCCGCTCCTCAAGAGTCGAATCTTCTGCCGCCCCAAGTGCAGCGGAATAAGCGGATGTGGAAGAAGGCTAGAATACGGAATCGAGCCTCGTTCGTCCTCGGAGCCTTGTTTGAGCATTTCAGATGCGGAACGTCACATGAAGTTCTATTAAAGCTCATTGAGGACCCCGATGAAGAATCAATGCTGCCGAGTTTACAGCTCATGCTCTCTCCCTGTCCGGACCTGAACTCCTGGCAGGAAGTACGATGTGAATCTGTTGAACTGTAAGTCAGCCAGTCCAACTATCCGCCGAGTCATTCTTTTTACTTGTCAGCTTACCCGGTTTCAGAGGCGAAAATACAATCGCATGCATTTCCGACATTTGCACAGACCTGCGACAGAACACTGGCCGAGGGAAAGCACTAATGCTGCTCATTGAGAAGTATGGGCTATTCGGCGCCTGGGCAGATCCGACGCCTTTGGAGACGGGCCTTTCGTCTAAGGAGTCTCTTGAACAACTCATTGGCAAGGGTGCGTTTAAGCCTCTTGATCTACAAGCTTTGATCCACGGCACATCACAGAACAAATTCAGCACCAAAGATAAGCGTGCGCTCGCTGTCAAGCTTGGATTTTGCCTCATGGACTTCTTCGATGCCGAAATCACCTCAAAAAGGATCTATTTTTGGGAAGCCTCGAAATTGGGCCCGAGGAAAGAGTTCCCATATCTCTCATTTGGCTCGAAGCTTCCAGCGACGACGGATCCGTATAACTTCCGAATGGGCCACCCCGCATTACTATCCTTTGCGAAACTTTTGTTGGAAATAGATTTTGGACAAGCCATCGAGCTGGCTATCAGCCCCGACAGTGCTCAGAACCAAGCCGCTTGGGCTACGCTCGTGAGCTTAGTGGATCGCCTTGAGGAAGAAAGAAGCGACTCGTATCTCCAGGCCATCCGGGGATGTCTTAATGTTCATCGAAAGATAGCGGAGAAGCTGAGGTCCCGCAATCTGGACGACAAGCGCGCGGAGCTGAGAATTCGAAAAACGCTCTACAAGGAAGTTGTTCACAAACTCGAGCTTGGGCTCGCAGAGTCCATCCCTAGGCCAGCTCATAAACGACAACGATCGGAGTCACCACCTCCGACACACCGCGAAGATGAAGCTCAAGAACTTTGCCCTTTGAAATCGGCCACGCAACTCTTGCAGCCTCAACGGTTAATAGCAAGACACAAGAGACGGTGTACTCCGGAGCCACATAACTGGCCGTCCCGTAATATGCCTGAGCTGGTCACCAGAGAACGCAGTTTGTCGTCTGAACACGCCGGTTCAGAGCTTGGGACTTCTATTGATGGCTCTCGGCCCAATTCTCGGAAAGATTTCGAGATTGCTCTCATTTGCGCTTTACGGGTCGAATTCGATGCCGTGGAAGCTCTCTTTGACGAGTACTACGAGCCTGAACATGATTTCTCATTTGGAAAAGCACCGGGTGACCCCAATGCCTACACGACTGGAAGGGTGTGCGGCCACGACGTTGTGCTGGCTTTTATGCCGGGCATGGGCAAAGTGAGCTCTGCAAACGTGGCGGCAGGATTCCGAGCCAGCTTCCCCGACATCGAGCTTGGTATCGTCGTTGGCATCTGCGGCGGCGTGCCGCTTGGGAGAGATGACGAAAAGGAGGTCCTGCTTGGCGATGTGGTCATCAGTACGGCGCTGGTGCAATTTGACTTGGGCCGGCAATATGTGAACAAGGCTGTGAGGAAAGATACCTTACAAGACAATCTTGGCCGGCCAAACCTAGAGATTCGCGCATTCTTGGCCAAGCTTTCTGGATCAAGGGGTCGCACCATGCTTCGAGGCAAGACCTCCTTCTACCTTGAAGAGCTTTGCGAGAAAGACGGCTTTCACAAGTCTTCATATCCAGGTGCAGATAACGACAAGCTATATCGGCCTACCTACCGGCACAAACACCAAGATCCGGATGCTTCTTGCATCTGTGCCAACTGCCACGGCCCGCACGACGATGTTTGTGCCGCCGCACTGGAAGCTTCCTGCGAGGAGCTGGGTTGTCACGATAGTGAGTTGGTTAATCGTGCGCGAATTGAGACAGTGAAGCTTGCTACGCAAGACCGATATCCATTCTACGGGGCAGGGTCGGGTGAAACGCAGAAACCCGCGATACATTTTGGCGTCGTTGTATCTGGGGACTCCGTCATGAAGTCGGGATACCACCGCGACGACATTGCATCCCGCGAGAAGGCCATTGCGTTTGAGATGGAGGGGGCTGGTGTATGGGACACCTTTCCTACGGTCGTGATTAAGAGTGTGTGTGACTATGCGGACAGTCACAAGAACAAGAAGTGGCAGAGATATGCTGCTGCAACTGCGGCTGCTTGTATGAAGGCTTTCTTGGGGGAGTGGAGGCAAGCTCGCTGATCCGATAGATGATGATTTGGAAGCATGATGACGATGACTGCATGCTGCTTGCATGTACAAGATTGTGAGGATATGTGAAGAATTGCTGCCTCGGCCAAGACAGCAATTGCGCTTAAAGGAGAGAATTGAGTCAACAATCAGCGGTTTGGGACAATTCTGGATCAAGTTTGATGATTTGTGCCGCGTCCAGACTCAAATGCAGGGTAATTCTTGGTAGCCACAGATGTATCATTTGGTTCTCACTCACGACAGGGAGGGGCTACTATTACTAACATGAAGGTATTTTAATGTTAAAACTCTGGTAGCAACCACACAACGAAAGCCATTCTTAGGCTTCTTTCCGCATACAGATCTTGAATCTATAGAGCTGCAACTCAATCTCATGCCATGGCTGACCCACGAACTCATCGGCCGTGCTCATCTACACAGCAACCCACAGATCGCAGGTGGTTCAGCGCGCGAGCAAGTCAAGCCGGGGGAGGTTTGATCTGTGCAACATCGATTTGTCAAAACAAAGGAATGGGAGTGGATCTCGAGACTCTGAGAAGCTCCGCTGGCCCACGTGGAGGAGATGAGGCAGAGCTGAGAGAGTTGTTGGGGCCGGATGGTTGCGGTAGAGGAATTACGCAGGGTATGCTTGTCTTGACGGCCTGAGATCTGGGAGGATGTAAAGTGACGGGTGATGGTGTTTGATGTTCCATGTTGGAGCTGGGTTGGTGATGTATGGTGTAGATGTAGATGGGGTTTGGGGGGGGGCATATCATCAAAGTTCAAGTAGCATCGCTTTGATATTGGGGCTATTCGCATGGTCAAGAGATGAAGTGATTGACCTCGTTATCAGTAGCAATAGTCCATGGCAACGACACTCAAAATCAACAAAGACCCATCTAAACACGCTGCCTTCAAGAGTCAATCGAACCCGTGCCTTGCTCTTAAAGGACCGCCCCTTGTAGATGTGCTCGGTACTTCGCCTAGAGTAGGGAACATCATGCGGGCTTCGCAAGCTTGCCTGGCCCCCCTGGCAACAAGGCCATCCACTGCTGATCCTTGTCTCTGCCAATTCTTTCTCTTCTTCTCTTTTTTCTGCCCTTCCTGCTTGCGTGCGTGCTGCGGAGTACTTGTCTGGGAGCGAAATTGGCATTGCTGATCGCTGGGGAAAGCAGCGAAGAGCCTTGTTTCAAGTGAAGGACAGCGATACAAAGATAAGGTACTGGGTCTTTGGCGAGAGTTTCTGGCTGTCGAGAGGATCAGTCGTCTCTGGCTTCCTTGCACGAATCGTCTCGTACATGCACTCGTACCTCGAACCGTGACGATGGACAGGGAGCAGCATAAGGATACATGTATGTTTCATAAATGAAGCTCGAAAATGGCACCCGATGGTGGAGTCATCTCGAGGTAACCCCCCAATACGAGAGACGTGCCTGGACGTCCATCTGCCATCTGTATCTGCCTGAGTGGCCCGCAAAGGTCCGCTGAAGATTCCTTGACGCACCCGAGATGCATTAGTATCTGTAGTATCAGTGCCTCGTGCTACAGCTGCATCCGCGACAGCTCACCTGAGGCGGTGGCACCTGTTGATCGAGTCGTTCCTCTTGCTCAGGCACAGCGGCGGTCCACGGCCGAAAAAGGCAACAAACTCTCGGGAGCACCCCTTTCGCTTCTCCATCCGGGCCGGCCAATGAGAGCGCCGTGCCTGCGCCTAGCCCGCCGCTAGGGAGCTTCAGGACCTGCCTAATGCCGCCAGCTAGCGGCGGTTCAGCGCTATCGAGCGCTATAACAGGCCCCCGCGGGTCCCTTATTCATGCTCTGGAGGCGCTAGAACTCCAGGGCCCGAGTGAAAACAACGGGCGGGATGGGAAAACATGGACGAAACACCATCACCGCAACTTCAGTTCTGTCCAGCCATCTGTTTTCTCTGCAGACACTGCCTAAGCCTTACGTGCAGCATCCACTCGCTTCCACGCCCTGTTGGTATCCCTTCTTTCTTCTCGCCTCCCCTGCCTCTAGTAAATATCTACCATCTCTCTCTCTTCCCCTCTGATACACGCAATCAGTCGCCCTTCATCCTGCAATCGTTCGTCTCTTGCTCCCTTCAATCGTTGGCGCTAGACCAGCATCTTGTCTCGCATCCTCGCTTGCAGCTCCACCTCTACGCCAACCCCCTCCCTCAACTAATCTTGCTAATATCCCACGCCCCAGCTAGTTGCCTCTGGTTCTGGCCGGGCTCCAGGTCGCTTCGGTTCGCGGATCTCGTGTTTCCCCAAGCAGCAGCTCGCCGTTTCTCGCCTAGGCCTTGCATTCTCTCTTCCCTCTCACACACACACTCTTTTCCTTTCCTTTCCCTCCTTCGTCCGCAGGCCACTCTTTTGTCCGTGCATCTTCTCACCGAGCTTGCCCACGGGGTCGCTTCTCCCAGCGTCGACTCGCGTCTGGCCTTGGAAAGCTGCCTGGGCGCGACGAGGAAAGAAAGTAATAAGCAAGAAAAGGTGAAGGAAGAGACGCAGAGAAGCCGACATTCGCCAGGCTCGAGGCGGTCGGAACACGACGGAGCGACCTGGATCAGCAGCTGATCCCGCCAACACTCGAAATCGCTGCTCGACACACCGGCCTTCTGTCACCCCTTCCCGGGCGTCAAGCTTCAACCATTGGGCCTTTCCTTCTTTACCATTCTACTCTTCTCCATTGTTTGTCTCTCATTCATACTTTTCGACGTCGAACTGCGGCTTCCCTTTCGGATTCGGGTTCTGTTTATCGGCTTTATTTTTCTCTTTCGCTTCTCGCATCCTGATTGTTGCTCTTCTCCCGCCACGACATCAATCGACATTGCGTTAATCTAATCCTGCTCGACTTTGCACGACATTCGTTCGATCGCGCGCTGTCAAGACATCTTAGCTGGCGTCTCTCTTTGGACTTTTTGGATACGACAGTCGTTTTTTCTTTGCAGCCTGCGTTTATAGCATCTGGTCCCAGCAGCAGCACCTCACGACAACTTGTCTGTTTCTCACGTTTCGATATCGCACCGACACCGCGACTGCCTCGACCCAACCTTGCTTTCAGCTCCGTGCGGTGACTTTGCAGTCTCTTACGTTTCCCTCAGGCATTCTCCTGCTTTTCGGCGTGCTTGGGTTCTGCTGGTTGTTGGGCATCGCTTGGCCACCGCTAGTTCGTCGCTCGCCAAAAATGACCCGTGAGACAAGCCCGACAAGGGCTCGTGGCCGTAATGGGCATTCGCTGCCGAGACACTCGACACAATGGACTTTGAGGAATGCATCAATAGCTATGCTGTCACTACTTGCCGGCACTACAACAGCACAGAACAGCTGCATTTCGCTGAAGGGATCGACAACATGCCCGGCCTTCCAGGCTGCTTCAATATCCACCAACCAGTCACTAATTGATACTTTGTGAGCTCGCCTCCATTCCCCATGCCGAGGGCGAGCAAGTCATTAACGGCCGTGTTACAGCTCATTCTTACAATATGTCTCTGATCGAGAGTCCTTCGACAATGAACTATCTAATTTCGTCAAAACCAGCTATCTCAAAGACAAGTAGGCCGCTCCTCCGGGCACAGCTCCCCTGTCCCAGCGTGTGCTCATCCATTGTTCTCTCTAGATTCCAGTCAACGTTCGGCTGCCACGGCGTCAACTTCACAAACCCGAGCGACATGTACGCGCGCTACACCACAACCGTCATTTGCAACTCGATTGTCCAGATGTCTGCGGCAGGCTGCGGCGTATCTTCACAAAACTCGCAGCCCCTCTGTGCCGAAACCTGCGCTGAGTATGCCCAGAGCGAAGCGTACATCACCGCCGACACGGCCCTGTGCGCCGATCCGAGCACCGACCTCAACAAGCTGATCCGAGCCGACTTCACCGTCTGCGCCCTCCCCGAGCAGGCCCTCTCCGGCGGCTGCGTCAACGGCGTGGACAATGAGCCAGACAACTGTGGATTTGGTAACAGCACTATTGGCCTTTGTTCATACTGCGGCGCCGGCGGCATCAACTCCACGGATACGTGTTGCTACAGCGCTGACGCCGAGTCCCGGTGCAAAGGCGTGAAGCTGCCCGACATCACCGCCACCTTGACCTTCACCACGCCCGCTGCCACTTCTACTCCGACAACTTCGCCAGCCGCAGCTGCGAGCAGTGACGGCCACCACCTCAGCGGCGGTGCCATTGCTGGTATTGTGATAGGATCACTCGCCGGCGTTGTCATTCTGGCTGCGCTCTTGTTTTTCCTCATTAGGTTGATGAGGCGCAGGCCAGCCAGCGCGCAAGGCAGTATCTTCAACCAGCCTTCACCGGCCCGCAAAGGACCGCCCATGAGCCAGGGCAGCGCGGCGCCTCCCCGAGGGTACGAGGTTCTCCCTGGCGGCCGCATAGCGCGCATGTCTGCCTTGGAGGGACACTCGGGCGACTCCCCTTCGCGCCACGGCAGCTCTCCGTCGGGCCGCGCAGTTCCCTACGCCGCCAAGGCTTCCGACCGAATGTCCTCATCCGAGTTTGGCGACACCCCCGAGCCCGAGACGCCCTACACCACCCTTCGAGGCCCGCCGATGACGTCGAGGCGACAGGGCTCTCTGTCGAGCAACTCCATGCTGGGAAGCGACGTGGGCAGCCCCATTGGATTCTCGTCTCCCAACGGCCTCGCGAGCCAGCAATCTGAGCAATTGCCCTTCTTCAAGGACTACTATTCGCAGGATGATATCCACCCTGGAGACAAGGTTGCCGTGTTGTGGGCTTACCAGCCAAGAGCTCCGGACGAGTTTGCGCTTGAGCGAGGAGATATGCTCAAAGTGGTGGGCATCTGGGATGACGGCTGGGCGACGGGTCTCATGGTCGATCAGCGAGCAGACGAGTGGGAGGCGCGGAGACAGGCACAGAGAGATAGCGGCGTATCGAGTTCATCCGCCCCTAGGGACCATTCGCCGCAGGGCTACGGCGACCTCAAGGCGTTCCCCCTGGTGTGCGTCTGCCTCCCGGAGCACTGGAAGAAGACGATTGATGGAGACGGCTCGACAGATACTGGAGCCAGTGGTATCCACGGGACACCTGTTTGATCAATATCAGCCGTCTTCTGATGATATGAATATGCCCCCGCATTCCTCCTGATTTTACACGACAGGATATACAACGCCCGTCGACAGATGCTGCATCGTTACATGTATGAGCCTCATGAGGCTATCTTGCAGATGCTTACATCCCCCTTGACGAAGTACATGAGATGCGATTCCATCATGCCCCCGGCTGGGGGTGGAGATTGCGCGTTTTGATACATTGCAGACGTTTATTTTACAATACCCATTTGAGGAGCGACGAAGTTGACGTTTGGGCGGAACGAAGAATGAGAGCAAACAGTTAGCTTAATCTATTTATATACATATTTCTTTTGGCCAGACTTTGGAGGCGTTTTTGCACTAGGCTGGGCTATATCTGTGTGTGCAGGGAGTTTTCGTGAAGGTCGAAGGATTTGATAGCATTGCTTTTGACACTGTATGAGGCGACTTTTGAGTGATGAGCCGAGGGATTAGGGCTGTATTAGCTTTACTCTTCCTTTGGGGAAGGTTAATAGCAAAAGAGCCTTTCATTGACCTGGACGTTTTGAGGCGGGAGCTGTGTGTGATTACTTTGTACATTAGGTTTTCTCGTTTACGATGCGACGTGGGCTTCGACTGGATGGTTTTGGATTGTTATCGAGTTACTTGTACTACTGAATCAATCATATAATTCAACTTCGATGATACTTGGTATTGAGTGTAATTGAACGCGTCTTGCTTCGAATCTCAAAGCGCAAGTAAATCCAGCGACTGGAGCTCTAATCTTATCAGTCGATAAAAGGCGGAGGAGGGGCCCATTCCACATATTCTGCCACTGACAAACTTGCACAACCTAAACTGCTCCCCAGTCCATTCATCATCCCCCACTTCATTAACGTGCTTGACCAAGCTTCACTTTGACCTTTTCACTTGTTGTCTTTTCTTTCTCCCAAAGCCTTGTTCTCGCGTCCACTCGACATCTCCCCACTGTCTTTGCTTATAGATCTGTGTTTGTTCAGTTGCCATCTTCGCCTCCTCATATCAAGCGCAATGGCAGATCTCAAGGCCAGGGCCGAGGCAGCGGTGCCCAAATTCAAGCTCCTCAAGGTGCTCAACCAAGGTAAGTAGGCATCTAACACAACTTTCACCACCACCACCAACCCAGCATTACTCTCTTTTCCCACAGATTACAACACCTTCTTCACTACTCCTCAACCCCCTTTCCTACGTGAAAACACACACACACACGCTCCGAGATTTGCTCATCAATGTCTGTCTCCCTTCGCACACAGACCAAGCAGGCCGCCGCATCGCCCTCCACGGCACAATCGACAACGTCCCCGCCGTCATGGTCGTCGAGCGCGCCCCCATCCCCTCGTCGGAAGCCTACCTCGCGGCCTTGCCCTCGTCCCTCGCGCGGATCCGGAATCTCGGCGCAAACGACATTTACGCGTGGAGCATGGCGAGGACGGGATCCGTCGAGGACGAGGTCAAGCCTGACGATGCTGCTGCTGCTGCTGCTGCTAAGGTGGACAATGGGCACGACAACGGCGTCGACTTCTTTGCCGACTTGAAAATCAACCTCATCTACCCGTGCACGGAGGCGCACGTCAAAAAGTACAGCAAGCAGGGCGTGCGCTTCGTCACCGAGACGCCGGAGATCTACAGAAATCACATCCGGCCGTTTATGCAGCTCAAGCGCGAGCAAGGGCGGCTCAACTGGGTCTACAACATCATCGAGGGCAGGACCGAGGTGGAAGACGTGATATTCAGGACGAAGCTGGGCGAGGCCGGCGACGAGGGCTTCCTGCTGCTGCCCGACCTCAACTGGGACCGCAAGACGCTCGAGGCGCTGCACCTGCTGGCGCTCGTCGAGCGGCGGGACATTTGGTCGCTGCGCGACCTCAAGAAGAAGCACATCCCCTGGCTGCAGCACATCAAGGCCAAGGTCGTCGGCGCCACCACCGAGACGTACCCTGGCATCGAGGAAAACCAGCTCAAGCTCTATGTTCACTACCAACCGACCTATTACCACTTCCACATACACATTGTTCATGTTGCGCTCGAGGCCGGCGCCACGCAGGCTGTGGGCAAGGCCGTCGGCCTCGACAGCATCATAGAGACGTTGAAAGTGATGGGGGGAGACGACGAGGCGGGCATGGACGCGCTGTCGATGAGCTACACGTTGGGCGAGGCGAGCGAGTTGTGGACGGACATTTACGAGCCGCTGCTCAAGACGAGCCATGGTACAGCTTCTGGATAGCGAGGACGAGGTCGTTGACGCCGGGGCCGTGCGGGCAGTCCTTCCACTCGCCGTCGTCGCGAATGCAGTAGATTTCGTTGTTGAGGCGGATCGTGCAGCTGATGGTCACGTTGGCCTAGAAGCAAACTCGTTAGACGTGTCTCGTCTTCAGCAATGGAAACTTGCAAGAGAAACTTACATCGGCTGACCGCTGAACACTATTGCGCAGCAGCTCGAGGCCATGGGCCGTGTCGTCGCGGGCGGCGCACTCGTTGAGCTTGTTGAAGTCGATGGCGTGCTCGAGGGCGCAGTCCTCGATGAGGGTGCGCTCGGGAATGTGGGTGTAGTCCTTGGTCAGGCACATGATGAAGCCGAGGTTGATCTTGGGGTCGGGATACAGCTCGCGGGCGCAGAGCTCGATGATGTTGCCGATGCACTCGGAGGGGCCGTGCTTGCAGTCGACGCCGCCGTTTGCAGTGGGCCTGCAGCGGTGTCAGCAGGGATATAGACGGAGATGGGGTGTCTATGGAGATGGAGCGTGCGGAGGGTTGACATACTTGCCAATGTAGGAGAGCTTAAAGTCGACCTTGTCGTAGACCTGCTGCATGGCGGGCAGGATCAGAGTGCGAAGAGCGTCCTAGACATGGCGGTTAGACGAGGGAACACAAAACAATACTAGAGTCGCGTCAACTCGTTGCGTACCCTGGTGTCGGGGCATTTGCTGATGATGTGCGCCTCGAGCGGGACAAGGCCGTTGGGGCCGGTCTCGTCGCGAGTCGGGACGACGACGTCGGAAGCCTCATGGTCCACAAAGGGCACCGCGAGGGCGTCGCTGCAGAGCTGGTAGAGCAGGGCGAGGCAGGAGAAGGCGAGAAACAAATGGATGAAGATGCGGAACCGGCGGGAAGAAAGCATGGTGCTGGGTTGAGGCTGGGGGCGATGTTTCTCGTCCATGGTAAGGGCGGTGATGGTTTGCAGGGTCCTAATCTAAGCTGTGTTGTTTTGATGGAGCTGGGTAGCGAGAAGCACTGATGAGGCGCAAAATCGGGAGTATTATGGTTGGCTAGTATGCGATAAGATGAGATGTGATATCCAAGATGATAGAAGATGATGGGGAAGAAGAAGCTCGTCTGGATTGATGGATGAGCGGCGGGTTTGAAGCTTGCGCGAGGTAACGCGAAGATAAAGATTGGACGGACGGGCCATAGCGTCATGGGGAGGAGCGGTTGCGTCGGGTGGAGAGATGGCGCTAGGCCGTAACGGGATGGGGCTGGGGGTCGCTTGGGGGTTTGGGGGTTTGGGGGACTCGGGTACAGACCGATGTACTTACAGTAGCGACGTACCGCGGACGAGGTGAACTGTGGCAGAGATGCTGGACAACCACTGCATGTGCTAATATCTATATCTACATACATATGTGGTTAAAGGTAATCATCTGCTACGATATCATCATACAGTCTGACTGATAGAGGTATGAGAATATGTAGAAAGAGAAGAGAGGCGTGTCACTGTCACGGTTACCGTCATGTCACTGCTGTGCCTGAGCCCCAATCGCCACGCATATCGAGTCCACTAAAAATAAACCTGAAAGCACTGGACTGGCCTTGCGACCCTCTAATGGCCCAGCTTGACCACAATTTGCAGCAAAACTCACTCGAACCAATCTTTGTCATCCTGCCATCCCTCCCCCGTCCTACATACCTATTCAGGGAGGTGACTCTCGTCTGCCTCCCCTTTCGTCGAATACCATCTTCTTCTTATCCTGCTGCTCACATCCGTGTCAGACACAAGGCCCTCGTTATTCTCTCACTCATCGCTGCTTCACTCGCTTGTTCTTCTTACGGCGTTTCTTTTCTGCGCTCTCCGTCAGGGGGGAGATATATCATGAGATACACGTACACGTGCCCTCGATAGCCTCACATAGTCCTTTCTACGTTCTCTCGTTTGCAGGCGCATTTTCCCATGGCCTCTCCAGATATCCACCGGTTCTTGGAGCCGCTGAGCGTCGACGTCGACAGGGCGTATGAGCTCTCGCGGGGGTTTCTTGCGAACTTCAGGGATCTGGCGGCGAACTCGAGGGACCAGTTTCTGCCTACGCCTATATCAGAGTCTATTCTGAGGCCGATTGTTGAGCAAGGGGGGCGGTGAGTCTGCTGTTTTCTATGTCAAATGTGCCGTTGAGTGTTGTAAAGCATCGGTTTTCATGGGCTGGTGAGCTGAGCAGCATGCTGATGAGTGGTTTCATACAGACATCTAGCAATAGACATGTAAGGCAGTCTAGACAAGTTCACCATGAGAAACCTTGATCTGTATACACTAACTCGGCGCCATTCATTCAGAGGAGGGACCAACCTCCGAGTGGGCTTCATCGAGCTGCACGGCAACGACCCGGATCCCGCATCGCGCGTGCAGCGCCCCCTGGAGAAGTCGTGGCCCATCGACAACCACCTCAAAAACGACAACGCAAACAGCCTCTTCTCATGGATCGGGCGATGCATCGCCGACGTCGTGGACGAGGGCTGCCGAACCCTCGGCGTGCCCAACGACCGGCCGCTCCCCCTGGGCGTCACCTTCAGCTTCCCCATGGAGCAGCGCTCCGTCTCCCACGCCCTGCTGATGGACATGGGCAAAGGCTTTGCGCTGCCGTCGGGCATCGACCTCGGCGCTCACATCGAGCAGGGCTACGCGGAGTTCCGAGGCGCTGACCTGCCGCCCATCAAGGTCACCGCCATTGCCAACGACGCCGTGTCGACGCTGGTGGCGAGCATCTTCAGCTACGGCGGCACGGAGCATCACCGCGCGGCCATGGCGCTGATTCTGGGGACGGGGTCGAATGCTACGGTGCCCCTGAAGCTGGACCTGCTGCATCCCAGCAAGCGGCCTCGGACGGTGAGCCTTGTGCCGGGCGAGGACGTGGCCGATGCCAAAATTGCGGTCAACACCGAGTGGAGCATCAACGGCACGCTGCCGCCCATGGTGGAGGCAAATCTGGTTACAAGATGGGATGAAGCCTTGTCTTTGCAGAATGAGAGGCCAGGTTTCCAGCCTCTGGAGTACATGACGGCGGGGCGGTATCTGGGCGAGCTGGCTCGCATCATGCTGGTGGATTATCTGGTCACGGAGTCGCGGGTGCCCGTCGAGACGTTGCCGCGGAGGCTGCTGGACAAGGAGAGCCTGACGACGACGTTTCTGAGCCACTACAAGCCGCTGGAGCCGCCGTCGGCGCTACTGGAGAAGCTGAGGCGGCAGATTCCCGAGGACGTCGCGTCTGGCTTCACGTGGACGGAGGAGCTCGCAGCGGCGCTGTACCACATTGCAAAGGCCATCGAGGTCCGGGCGGCAGGCATCATCGCCGCCGCCATTGTCGCCCTGCTTACCCTTGCGGACGAGCTGCCCGAGAGCATGGACGGAGCAGACGCTGCTGATACGAAATCTCCCGTCCGCGAGCTCGGCGTGGGCTACACTGGCGGCTGCATAGTGCACTTTCAGGACTACCTGGCCGACTGCCAACGCTTTCTGGACCAGCTGCTGGCGCGCAGGCTCGGTGAGGATGGCCGGTTGCGCGTGGTTCTGAAGCCTTGCCATGACGGGGGCGTTACGGGGGCGGGGATCTTGGTTGTTGCGGAGGCGTTGTCGAGGAAGAGCGAAGCGTGAGCGAGCAATGTGAGCGGTGCTTTTTGATCATTGTCCTTCTTCCTGATGCCTTTTATGTTGAAGAGTTCGAGATGGGTTAGACCTTGTTGGAAAGCTAAAGATGGCTTGCTTTGATGGGAGACGTATGTTAGAGATAGATTTGCGGGGAGCGAATCCGGTTCGACGATTGATGATACTGAGGCTGATGATATAGATACATGATTGTGCGTATATATGTGTTCGTACTAGGTATATGGTGCTATATGCCATGATGTGCCTTAGGATGGAGTCATCACACTATTCCCCCCCAAGGACAGTTCGTATCAAAAGAGTACCCGGGGGTAAGCCCCGATTCATCGCCATCATCTGTTGTAATGAATGGGAAAAGAAGGGGTATCTCTTGTGTAGCCAAGTTGCGCCATCCGAGACACGTAGCACATCACCACCGCTCTCTCTCTCCATCGTGCTATGCCAGCGGTTGCTGCTACCAGCAAAAGACTCACGCATGAGAAACAGTGAGGATACAGCATGAATGAGTCACATACACTCAGGAAGCATTGAGACGATGATGTGTTCGTGGAGAACGGGTGCAAGGGGGGTACCGGAGCCGGGGCGTCGGCAAGTAATACCTTGCCGATACCGTTCGTTGCATCCCCCTCAAAAGGTACGAGTAAGCTCCCCATCTTTTCCAGGGCGTGAATGGCTTGCAGCTGACGCTGAAGGCCTGCTGTCCGTCCATGTATCGCCCCTTGAGTCAGCCGCAGAAGTTGGTCGCATTCCATCTCGGCATCCTCGAGCTGAAGTTGGGAGCTGAATCACCCACCACTTGGGCTGATCCATCCCGTCCCACGTCTACTACTCCAATCCTTTCACCTTGCCCGACTTATCGCTCTCCTCAATTCCAGTCAAAGCAATATCTGATCCCTTCGAAAATAAGCTTCATCTGCAGCGGAACCGCCCGCCTTCCCGCGTCCCGCCATCTCGGGTACAAGATCCGCAAGGCCCGACTTACACCGTTTTCTGCCGCCGCCCCCCCTTGCCGCAATTGGTTCCTGCCCTTTTGCAGCCTCTTTTTACAACTGCGCTTCCTCACATCTTTCTTCTCTTTCTTTATTATTTCCTTTCTTTCTGACATTGTGAGAGTTCCTGTCGAGGTACGCAAATCCAAGTTCGTTTGACGAATTTGAAGCGTCTTGAAGCAAGTTGTTCTGCGCAATGTCTCCCCGGATGCCGCAGACGGGGCCGCCGGTCCGGCCGGCTCCGGCGCCGGAAGGCATGAACCGCCGAGACGACCACGACGATGAAGTCGGGAACCCAACGGCACAGCAGTCATACCAAAGCAACTTCAACAGCAGCAGCAGCAGCAGCAGCAGCAACGCCAAAGACAACGTCTCCGTCACTATCACTACCACCACCACCACCGACGACGACAACCCAGCCATCCCATGCGAAACATCCCCCCTCCTCCCTCCTCCTCCTCCCTCAACCTCATCCCCGCCAACACCAACACCCCCCTACCTCCTCCTGTCCACCACCTCCCCAGCCCGCTTCCGCCTCATCTTCGCCCAGATCCTGACGGCCCAGTTCCTCGCCTCCTTCGACGGCACCCTCCTCGCCTCGTCCCACCCGGTCATCACCTCCCACTTCGCCGCCGCCAACGCCGCCTCCTGGCTCTCCACCGCCTTCCTCCTCACCTCCACCGCCTTCCAGCCCCTCCTGGGCAGGCTGTCCGACGCCGTCGGCAGGAAACCCCTCTTCGTGGCCAGCCTGGTCGTGTTTGCGGCGGCGACGGCGTGGTGCGCTCTCGCGGGGAGCATCGGGAGCTTTGTGGCTGCGAGGGCCGTCTGTGGATTGGGAGCTGGGGGGGCGATGACGCTGGGGAGCATCTTGACGAGTGATTTGGTGCCGATCGAGTATGTCTTTTTCCTTCTGTCTCTTTTCGTTTTCTCTTCTCTCCTCGCCCCGTTTCCATATCCCCCTCTTCCCCCCTTATCCAGCCACTCACTCTTCAAGACACCTCAAAAAAAGCCAAACAACAATCGTGTACTGAACATCTTTTTTTTCACGCCCAGACGCCGCGGCAACTACCAATCCTACGTAAACGTCACCTTCGGCGCCGGCTCCGCCCTCGGCGCGGCCCTCGGCGGCGCCATGGCCGAAACCCTGGGCTGGCGCGCCGAGTTTGGCGTGCAGGTGCTCCCCATCCTGCTCTGCGCCGCCGTCGCGTCCGTGGTCATCCCGGACGACATCGGGCTCTCGGGGGATGGCAAACTGAGAAGAAATGTGTGGGATGCGCTGGGGGAGTTTGACTTTGGGGGGTCGGCGGCGTTGACGTTGGCGACGACGAGTGCGATTCTTGGACTGGTGAGTTCACCCTCCTCTCCCTTTTTCCCTGTCTTTATGTGAAGGAGTTGTGAAAGAGCAGAGGCTGACGGTTGTGAGTGTGGGTTGGGTTTGAAGAACTTTGGGGGCAACATCTATCCGTGTAAGTCATTCCTCCTCCCCCCCCTTCCCCCAAAACTTCAAACACCAAACCCGCTCAATCGCCCTTCTGACGGACTCACAGGGTCTCACCCCTTCGTCATAACCGCCCTCTCCCTCTCAGCAATATCCTTCCCAACGTTTCTCTACGTCGAATCCCGCGTCCGCATGCCCATCATGCCCCTCCACCTCGTCCGGACGTCTCCCCGCGCAAACCTGCTCTTTTCCAACTTTATCGCCGCCCTCCTCTCCAACTCCATCCTCTTCAACATGTAAGCTCAAAACATTCTCCCCTCCCAGCCCACCTCTGCTTTGCTCTCATTTCTTACTTCTACTATCGTAATTGCCAAAAAAGCCCCCTCTACTTCCAAGCAGTCCTCCTCTCAAGCGCCACCTCCTCCGGCCTCCGCCTCGCCCTCCCCTCCATCACCGCCTCCGTCGCCGGCGCCTCCACCGGCTTCGCCATAACCTACACCCGCCGCCTCAAATGGCCCGTCGTCGTCGGCGCATGCTTCTACCTCGTCGGCTGCGTCCTCCTCACGCTGCTCCGTCGGGACATGTCCCCCGCGACATACCTCCTCGTCCTCGTCCCCCAGGCCATCGGCCAAGGGTTCCAGTTCCCGGGGACCTTCATGGCGATGCTCGCTTCGTCGGCGCAGGCGGAGCAGGCAGTCGTCACGAGCACGCTCATCTTGTGGCGCTGCGTGGGACTCGTGCTGGGCGTGGCGATGAGCAGTCTCGTTGTGCAGAATGCGCTGGTGCATTACCTTGACGTGTTTGTGCAGGGGCGGGACAAGGAGGACGTGGTGCGGAGGGTGAGGGAGTCGGTGGAGGCTGTGGCCGGACTGGAGGAGCCGTATAGGGACATGGTTGTGAGGAGCTATGAGGCGGCGCTGAGGTTGACGTTTGTGCTTTGTGCGGTGCTGGCGGCGGTTTCGGTGGTGGTTGTCTTGCCGATGAGGTTGCCGCGTCTGGGGCCGGTGAAAAGGACATGATCTGCTGTGAAAGAGTTGAATGCATAAAGGTGTAGCTTGCTTGGTGGAAACGAGGAGACGGCGAGCCTAGAGAAACTCAGCGTGTGATGGTTAGGAAATGCGAAATAGAATGCAATTGGTCTTGATAATCTGTTTGTACATGAACCGCCCTGATGCCTATCCATTCATTACTACCCCCTTTCATTATACAAATGGTCGTTTTGTCTCCCGCTTACCAGATTGCCTTCACGCTCAATGGTATCCGTTGACGTCCCCCGCTCGCAGGGCCTCCAGCTCCTCCTTTGCTTTTCGGTACTCCTCCTGTGCCTCTCTCTCCCTCCGGCTGATGAAGTTGACTTCGTCTCTCAGGGATTCCAGCCTCCGGTTGATGGCCACGTCCTCGGAAATGGCCAGCGTCTTGAATCCGGCGAGAGCCACCTTTGCCTTGTCCAAAGCCTCTGCAGCGTCTGAGACCTTGTCTTTGAGCATCTTCTGCCGCTTTTGGTATCCGCCCAGGTGCAGCGTGAGCTTCTTTTCGAGTTTTGCGTCTTCTTCCGCCGATGTCATGATGGAATCTTGAACGGCCTGTTTCACATTTAGTATTAGAATATCGTTTATCAGAAAAGGCTGTAACTTACGTCAAAAGCAGCCCGCATAGCGGCATCTTGCTCGGCAGCATCGTCACTATAGCATCCCAGCCCCAAGAGCAAGGAATCCCCTCCGGCCCGGCTCTCAAAGGCAGCTTGAATGTCCTCAAACTTGGGCAACGGCTTGGTTTCCGACAGAATGCGGAGACGGGCGTCGGCAAGGAGGCCATCGTCTATGGGAGCCAGCGGTCGCAGCGTTCCCTTGACCTTGGAGCCACTGAGCGGAAACTTGGCGGCATCATTCGCCATCAACGCAGCCGCTTCCTCAGCAATGAGCGCCGCAGCGGGATCGTCAATCTTCTTGGCCCTCTCCAGCAAGTCCGTCAGGTCGACGACGACCGGCCGTGGCAGCCCTCGCTGTATTACCTGGGTCTGTCGTCGCCGTTCCAGCGCCTCCTCAGCCTCTCGTCTCTGGCGCTCTCGCCTGTCCCGCTCGGCAGCATCCTCCTCCAAGGCCTCTTCGCTAGCCGTAGTTGGCACTTGGTCTTCGGGTATCTCAAACTCCCACTCTGTATCCTTTGGCTTGGGCAGCGCAGCCAGTCCAGCCTGCAGCTGGTTCCGCAGGGCCATCTGTCGGTTTCTCACATCCCGGGGGGTGGCTCCTGTTGCTGTCATCCCATCTTCCTGGTTGAGGGCAAAGGTGTCTCGAGGAGTGCGCATGGGCGTCTGTCCAGGAACGGCACCGTTGACGCCGCCGGCTCTTAGGGGCGTGGCCAGAGGGTTCGGAGTGGCCATGACCTGTTTTCGAGGCGCGATGCCTTCGAATCCTGTCGAGCCGGAGCCCTGGTGAAGAGGAGTGTTCTCGCCACCCAGCAATGCGGATTGTGTTTCGTTGAGGGCTCGGATGTTCCTGATCTCGTTGGCAATGTGGTCTTCCTGCGCCGGCGCCCGTGGTGTTCGGATGGGCGCATTCGTGTTGAGCGTCGAATATGAGTTGACGAATCCTCGCGTCGCATCGTTGTCGCTTTCTCTGGCCATCAGGTTGGCTGCCTCGCCCATCTTGCCCATCTTGACAATCTCCTCCAGTTCGCCCTCGCTCACTTGGGGCGCTGGCAGGTTCAGAGGACGACGCTTGCTGCTCTGCTCGGCCTCTCGAATCCGCTGCATCTGGCCTGCCTTGATGGCAGCCTTCTGCGACTCCGAAATGCCGTCCTTGTCATTCTTCCTCCTCTTGCGGTCGTTGTCGTCATCGCCTTCGCCCTTGCGCTTGCTGGCCAGCTGCTGCTTGCGGGGATCAAACGCCGCCCGCTGCATCTCATTCTTGGCCAGTTCCTCCGATGTATCGTAGAATCCCGGGGCAGCCTTTCTCTCGAATGGAATGTCGGCGTTGTAGTCCATCTCGCCCTGCTTCCGCGTCGTCACCTTGATGTTGATGCCGGCCGTCTTGAGCTCTCGCCTCTTCTGCAGCGTCGCCAGGCGGCGAGACTCCTCCTGCTGGCGCTCTCGCGCCTTTCTCTTCGCCTTCTTGCCCTGCGTGTTGGCCAGACGGGCACGGGCTTCGCTGAGCATCTCCTTTTCATCCTCGTCGAGATCGATGGTGTCCGGTCGGGCAGGTTTTGTCTCCGGGTCCGGATCGAGCTCGCCGGGCCGCAGCCTCCTCACGTCGTCCGCGCTCGGGGCCTGCGTCTCGCCGCCCTCGGGACCGGTGAGGCCCAGGCCAGACGACTCGCGGGCCTCGGCCTCGTCCAGCAGCTTCTGGTAGCGCTCGAGACACTGGTTCGCAGTACGGCCGACGATGGGGGCAATGGTGCGCCACTGGGTGGGCATGATCTTGGCGAGGTGCAGCAGCTTCTCATCCTCCTCCTTGCTCCACTCGATCTTCTTGATGCTCGGGTCGAGCCACTCGTTCCACCTGGCCTTGCACTGCTTGGGCGTCTTGCGCGCCAGCAGCGACGACACGCGTGCCCATTGGTTGAGGCCATATTTGGACACGGAGGCCTTGAGGATCTCGTCCTCGATGTTTGTCCAGACGCCTCCCTTGACGACGGGCATGTTGGCGGTGGATGAAGGGAGGGTTGGGGGATGGCGATGGTTATTTCGTTGGTATGATTTGGCGGCTGGAAAATGTCAAGAGTCTCGCTGTAATATCGCGTTGCAACTTTGTTCGAACCTGCTTAGTCAGCGTTCGCGGTGGACTTCATTGGTAGCTCACCGGCTCAGCTGCGGCCGTCACCGAGTGCCTCACCTCGACACCGATGCGGCAACTACAGCACCTTCTCGTCGCTTCTGGCGCTAGTCCCAATGCGGCTGCATGTCTTTCTTCCAAGTTCAAGCTGCTGCAAACCGTCTGTCAGGTACGTATTCCACACGCATGAGGCATCGACAGATATCGTGTTTTGCCCAACTGGATATCTTGCAGCATGCATTCAATAGTTTCTCCATCTAGTATCTTGTTCCTCTTCCTCTTCTTCCCCTGCAACGACTTGCAAGAGGTGCCACGTGGAAGCTCTCGTTCGCCTATCAGCGGAAATAACGGCGCATCTCGAAGCCCAACGGACGCTTATCAACCAACTACAGCAACCAACTAGATACTATCTATCTCTGGCTTCAGAAGAAGCCAATTTTCACTCTCTTTTACCCAACCCAAGTCCCTAGGATCAACATAGTTTTGCCCGGTTGTCGATACATGCAGCCATAAAGTCAAACACGTATCATGGCAACTGGATTTCCACTGAAAGCTAAAACCAAACAAACAAACTCCATCAGAACAACTCATCACTCTCTCTCTCACACACACACACTTTAGCCTGCGGAGGCGGACTTCGGACTCCACGCACCCCAAAAGTCCGACTCTAATTACCAAGCAAAAAGCCCGTCTTTTTTTGTCTCAGATCAAGGCACAACAGGACAAAGCCAAAGATAGCAGCGGACCAATCGCCCGCCCATTACGCTCTCCGGACCAATCGCCAGCTCTGCCCTCCTTTTCTCTCTGCAAACAACTCGAAACCCAATCCAAGGAAGCGTGTCGCCAGTCTCCGCTCTTTTTTCCTGCATGGGGCTTCTGTCCGTGTACCCGGATAGGCTGGAAAGCTTGAGCCTTGCTTGATTCTGGTGTGTGTGTGTCGTTATCGAAACCGCAATCCAGGCACGATCCTAGTCCGTGATCGCGGGCGAGGCGTGGGATACAGAGTAGGCAGCGTCATCGATTCGTCAACTGGTTGGCCGACTGCTGCATGCGACTTGCTGCGCTGGTTCCGCTTCAATGGATTTGCCCACTCCTCGAGGGCCGATTGTTCTGCTGCGTTTGCATTTGCGTTGGGAAGAGGTGCAAAAGAGGAGTTTCATCAAGGAAAAGGAACCCAAAGACGAACATTAAGGGAGATAGTACCGTCGTCACCACTCCATCCGTCCGGGGTCCGTGATAGATAGTGGCCTCTCCCACCCAATCCCCAGCCCTGGTGTTTTGTCTGTCTGCCCAAAGCTTCCTCCTCCTCTCTTCATCTTCCTCCTCCTCTTCTGGGGTCCCCGGCTTTCGTTTCCGAATCCACTGGCGGCCGTCCACGCGATTTAAACCCACGTTGCTTGCGTCTGGTCTTGCTGCGTTGGTTCCTCGGCTCCACCCCCTTGATCCCATTCCCATCCCATTCCCATCCTCATCCTCATCCTCATCCCCCATTCCTCTTCCCCCATGCCCAGGCCCCCGTCTGCTGGGATTCCCTGCATGTAAGCTCTTACTGTACCTCCTTCGGTGCTTCAGAAAATAGCAGCACTCAATCGTCAATCTCTCTTCCTCCATCACCAACGGCTTCGTCGCCCCCTCTTCGCATCATCCTCGCCCATCGTATGCCTTGAACAGAGTATAAGACACACGCCTCCCCTGCTGCCATAGAGAGCCATAGCTGGAGGTCCCGTCCCGGCGAGAAATGGGACAGAGGCAAGGCTTGTGTCACTATCACACATCCGGAGGCTTCTCTACAGCCTTGCCGACCTGATTGAGCCGGCGCGTCTCTGCCGACATCATCCTTGTTGCTCAAACACCAACGACTGTCGCGATATCTAGAGCGCTTTCAGAGCATACGCACAAAATGGCTGGACCAAAGCGGATAAGCGACGACCGGAGCCCGAGCCCGACGATTCGCGAACTCGACGACCGCGACTCGGATGTCACCGAGACGTCGCAATTGCTCAGCCCCCAGGACTCGGGAGCGTCAAAGAACGGATGGGACAATGATGTTGATTTCCAGCATCTGCCCTGGTGGCGCAGGCCGTCTGTACGTTTCGCCCTCTATAACAGCTCCGCAGAGTGCGGATAAGACAGATATACCTTGGCTATCGTGTCCATAAAGGTGATCCAGCTTCATGTTCGCTGACAAGATGCGCCTCACAGGTATTCTGGCTCCTCGGCCCATATGCCGTCTTCACTCTCGCATTCGGCGGCATCATCGTCCCCAAACTCAATCTGTAAGCATCATCAAACTCATAATTCCGTTGATCATCTCATTAATGTTACGGCGTCATACAGCATCCTCGACCTCGTCTGCAAGCAGTACTTTGCCGACCAGCAGCTCCTCAACCCTCACTTCACCTACAAGCCCATCGTCCTCGGCTCCGACAACCCGCAGTGCAACATCCCCGAGGTCCAGCGCAACGTCGCCACCTTCATGCTGGGCATGAACCTCATCATCGGCGGCCTCAGCGCCATCGTCGCCCCGAAGCTGGGCCAGCTGTCCGACCGCTACGGACGCCGCAAGCTCATGGCTCTCGCGTCCTGCGGAGGGCTCGTCAGCGAGGTCGTCACCATCCTGTGCGCAAAGTATCCTCTGGTCTTCAACTACCGGTGGATGTTGATCGGTGCCATGTTTGATGGCATCACGGGGTCCTTTACTGCCGGAAGCATTCTCAGCCAGTCGTACACCAGCGACTGCACTCCCCCCTCCAGGAGAGCCGTGTCCATCGGCTATGTCCATGCGTGCCTCTTCACCGGCCTTGCCCTGGGTCCCCTTCTGGCCGGCTACTTTGTCAAGTGGACCGGGTCCATCATCTCCATCTTCTACGTCGCCCTGGGCTGCCATGCATTCTTCATCGTCTTCGTCCGCTTCATCCTGCCCGAATCCCTCTCGAAGCGACGACAACGCCTCGCCCGCACCAAACACGAGGCCGACCAAATCATGCTCCCCACTCGCTTCGCTCACAACCCCTTTGCCGTCTTCAAGGTCCTCTGGCCCACGGGACCAGGCACCTCGTCGAGGCTGCGCATCAACCTCGTGGCGCTCTCCATCGCCGACACCATCATCATGGGCTCCATGATGGCCGTGGGCAACGTCCTCATGCTCTACAGCGAGTTCATGTTCGGCTGGGGCAACTTTGAGACGTCGCGCTTCATCTCCGCCCTGTCCATGGTCCGCGTCGCCGTCCTCATGGTCGTCTTCCCCATCATCAACTACATCTTCCGCATCCGCCCCGCCGCCAAACGCCAACGCGAATCCGGCGTGCCTCACATGGAGAAGAATGCCGGCGCGGACCACCTCGACGTCTGGATCCTCCGCTTCGCGCTCGCCTCGGACGTGCTCGGCTGCGTCGGCTACACGCTCGCGCGCAACCAGCAGCTCTTCTTCGCCAGCGGCATGGTCACCGCCCTCGGAGGCCTGGGCAGCGCGACCGTCCAGGCCGTCGTCACCAAGCACGTTCCCGCCGCGCGCGTCGGGCAGGTCCTCGGCGCCGTGGGCTTCTTGCAGGCGCAGTCGCGGGTTGTCGGGCCTTTGCTGTTCAACGGGTTGTATGCGATGACGGTGGGGACGTTTCCGCAGGCGATTTTTGTGCTCTTGTGTGGACTTTTTGGGATTGGGTTGATATGTGCTTTCATCATCAAGCCCCATGGTATGTCTGATCTCTCTGTTCAGGTTTCGAGTTTTCCCATCTTTTTCAGGTGCTAACAAAGGGGGGAAATGTATAGTCCATTGGGAGGAAGTCAGCAGCGAAGAAGACGAAGCAGAAGCAGACCAAGACCCGGCCCGCTTCGCCGCCAACGCAGGGCAACTGCTCTCCGCAGGCGACGATTCGAATTTCATCTAGACAAAAGCAGAGGATTCTGACAAGGTGCTTTTCGCGAGCGACTGCTCTTCTTTTCTTTTGTCATTCTGAGAGGTGGCTTTGGTTTTCTTTCGTTGGGTGGCGAGGAAGATGAGGAGGACGATGTAGAACCATTTGGGCATGTTGTTACGGATGAGCGGTATGGATGTATGTATGCTTGGTTTTGTTGATGATGGTTTGGCGAGGTATATTTGTCTTGTTTTCTTGTTATTCCTCTTTTTTTTCCTTTTACCTCCATATAGTTCATGAGATGGAGATGTTTGTTAGAATGATAGAAGATACCAATACAGCAAGGAGTAGACGCAACAGATTCAACAAGAGATTCAAATTCGAAATCCCCTCGCCTCTTCTTATACTCCATTGAACCAATTCTTAGCCAATCTCTCGAAAACCTGTTAGTACGAATATCTCTAAAGGCAGTGCATCAATAGCAGATGAAGCTGTCATCCAAAACCTCAAGGTTGATGCCAATCAGTGCTCGAGTCGAAACACCCCACACTCAGTTGAGCCCAATCAATCAACCCACTTGCTTCTGCCCCGCGCTCCCCCCAGCAAGCTTTAAATCTCACGAAATCTCACTCTCACATTTTCTTACATCTTACCCCATCCGTCATCCCCCCCACGAGAGCAAGCTTTGTCAAGTGGTTCTTATATAACACCGCACTTTCTTTACATAAACCTCATGAATCGGCTCTTCCAATCCTTGTGGCGTGCTTCACATTCAAGTGAGTCGAATTCAACAAGTCGCCCGCTATCTGATCAAACAAAAGAGAGGCAATTGGAGGCTGGCTTAAGCCCAAGAAGCAAAAGATATTGAAACTGACTGATGCGGCATCGTAGGTTCATCAGCTCCAAGACTGCATTTCCTCCGAGCGGCCCGATCTTTAGCTGCCCGACCGCGTTGTTGGTCAGATCCTTCAATTGGAGCGTTTAATAATCATCCCAAGGGTTTCGGAAAGCCTTCTTCGTTTGTGAGGGGCGTCATGACTTCGACTAATACGGAGGGGATGACGATCAAGTTTGGGCCCTTTGAGGTCACGAAGCAGGTATGTATGCACTTTGACAACAAAACCATGCCCAGCTGCCTTTCTTGTCTTCCTCTACGACTCAAACCCCCCAAATGTCACCATGGGCAGAAACAACCATTGTGTATCAGGCTCGGAACTGAGAAGTGCCGCCAGGTCTTTTTGACAACACCTCACTCCTACGGCCTCGTCAACCTCAAACCCCTCCTCCCAGGGCACATCCTCGTCTGCCCGCTCAAGCCTCACGCCCGCCTCCTCGACCTCTCCCCCGCCGAGACAGCCGACCTCTTCGGCACGGTCCAGCTCGCCCAGAAGCTCCTCGCGCGGCTCTACTTCCCGGACCCGTCGGACCCCGCGTCGGGCAGCTTCACCGTCGCGCTGCAGGACGGCGCCGAGGCGGGCCAGACGATCCCGCATGTGCACGTCCACGTGATCCCCCGCGTCAAGGGCGACATGGGCGACGAGGCCATGGACGAGATCTACGTGCATCTGTCGAGCGAAAAGGCCAACGTCGGCGGGGCGCTGTGGGATCGGGAGCAGCAGCTGCAGCAGAGGCCCCGGCCGGGGGGCAAGATACCGCGGATCGAGGACGCGGAGCGGAATGCCAAGACGATGGAGGAGATGGTTGAGGAGGCGGAGCGGTACAAGGCGGCGCTGGGGGAGATGGGCATTGGCAACTCTGCGAGGGGAGGGGAGCGGTTGTGAGATGCCAGTTGCTAGAGAGCAGGCCTGCGACAGAATTCGAGAATGTATCTAGACGTGTCACGATCTTTCAACTTTTAAGCATAGATGAAAAGATCAGTTAGCGATATGCCTCGTCTGGAGATAGTCCCACGCGCGACACGGGTTTGTTGTCCTGTGGAATAAGCGCCAATGGACCCCATACACGTGAAGTTGACTTTTCGTCGTCTTGTCAAAGCTTCAAGCGCTCGACTGGTGGCGTTCAAGCAGGCAACATTGAAAGATGGCTATGAAGTCAAAATTGTTTATTGAGAGCGAACATCGCCCACATCGCTGCGTTCATCTCGTATTGGCGGGACAGTGCATGCTGCGGCTCAACAAGAAAAGGAAACACTCAGGAGGCAAGGGCTGTGCGTTGTTGCAGCGAAGGTTTTCTTGAACGTTGCAGTCACCTTCATGTTGTCGAATGCAACACAGACATTGCAGCTTCACACCACAAACTCAATGCAGTCGGAACAGCCGACGCTGACGCTGATCGCACCCCGAGACCGGCGAGGCGGCCCTCGGCCGGGCAGCACCGCCGTTGCCGAGAGGCGGAAGAGGCGTAAAGTCTCCTCAAGCACAGAACCGGATACTTTGTCCTAAACCTTTTGTTGCTCGTGTCAACAGGAGTTGTCAGGAACAATCAGCGCCGCATCAGCCAAGCAATGCATAGGTTTTCCAACGGTACGGGCAGAGGGCGTTCAAGTTTCGAAGCTTTGATCACCGCCTCAGCCAACAACTTACACGTAATGAATGTGTCAATTCATGCTCTCAGCCCATCTGATGTCGAAAAGATTGCTCCACCCAGTGTGCCCCAGCCTGGCCCAGCCCTCGGGAGCTAGTGCAAATTCTCTGTCTAGTCGTGCTCGATAGATGCATAAGCAAGGGCTTGTGCCATGGGCCCTTGCTCGATTCTCTTATTCCCAGTGGCTCCAACCACGAGAGTCGAGGAGGAGGGGGTGCGTCAGGACCCTCAGGGTTTCGGCACTGCAGCCTGTGGGTGTGTCTTCACACGCCAAGATCCGCGTCGGCGGAGGCGGCTTCCCGGGTCGGGCGTTCAACGGCCTGTTTGCCTCGTACGTCGTGCTCGCCTGCGCTCTTCGTGTGTTCTGGATCGAGACACCCGCCTGGGGTGGCTTCCGGCGGGTGCCTTCGGGAACCGGTCATGAGGCAAGTTGGACAGGCATAAGGCAGTATCCATTGGACCAGCACGGGGAGTCACTTAGCAGACCGCCAGTTTGCATCCGCCAGCGGCGATTCGAGACACATTCCAGACCCAAGGTGAGCGGCGGGGAAGGGAGAAGGAGAGAAGAGGAGGGATGAGGGACGAGGTTCAGCGTGAGAGGGGCGCGAGGCGGGGAACCAACCATCCACCCGGGTGATTTGGGGCCTCATGCCGTGCAGATCCGCATGTTCAACCAGCCATTGCAGCCGGAGCTTCTTGCGCAGGTGGGCGATTCCCCTTAGTTCCCAGAGCTTCTCCGGGCTTCGACAACCTGCAAGATGGACATGGCGCTCAACGAGGCCGGCAGCTCCCCAGAGCTACCATTTCTCCTCACCCTCCTCACCTTCTCTTTCCCCTTTGGCCACCCGACCAGCTGCGGATCGAGGTCTTTAGCGCTGGGAAGCTGCATGAAGCGATCAAATTGGCGCCGAGGGGAGCAAAAGTGTGTAGCGTGACCGAGCAAAACTGGCGCCATGGACCTGGCCGTTGCAGTATTAAGTAATGGCAACTCGAGCCGTTTGGGCGAGGATATCCTGGCCAGCCTCGCCTATATGTACGTATGTATGCACGTACGAGTGCAGACACGAGCATGCAACCCTCTGGTTCGGCTGTCAGTCTTGGGGTTGCATGGCAAGGGAGAATCGAAATTGACCACCAGCTCGCGCAAGCCGAGAGGCGCAAGGGGACCAAATGCGACGGATGAGGTGGGAGATGCTAGCAGAAGAAAAGCAGCTTTGCACTGTGCGCTTGGTGGATTGTACCGGACAGTCGCCCGAATTCGCGGGTCATCGCAAGGCTTCTGTCACTATCACGACTGTCTCTGCGCCATCAGGCGATCTTCCGTGTCTGCGGGCGAGGTCATCATGGCAATCCGATGAAATGCCGTGCCTGGTCAGGTCTGAGACAGAACCTGTCATCTCCAGATCGGAACAAAGAGCATCGCCATCAATTGACCGCGTCACTCCCGGATGAAGCAATTCCTGCGATGCAGCTGATCAGATCGTCGATGAAGGCCTTTCGCAGCTTCGGCTCGTCGGGGCCCTGCGTCAAAGCTGCGCTGCTAAAATGCAAAAGTTGTCGAAAACTTGCCGTCTTGGGTGGGGCGGCGTGGAACAGGGAAGAATCCCCACTGGCCGGTGGCCTCGCTCAATTGCATGGCGCCTCTGCGATATGTGCATATACTGTGTAGTGGCGCCGGTCGGTGCTGCTGCGAACCCGCCAGACGCCGCCAATCGCTGCCAGAAGTCTCCTAGGATCGGAGGGGACGAGGAAAAGTTGCAAGCCTCCGAAGAGCCAATGGCAGCGCATGTGATGGATGGCAGTGTCTTCTCTGGAGCAAGCGACACGAGACCAACAAACAACGTGAAGATGCCACAAGGTGCGTCGTTGGACGGGCAAACGCCGTCACATTTCAGAAGGTCTGTTCGCTTCGACGTTGGCTGATCGCTGCTTGTTAGGGTTGGAGAAGTGAAGAGATTTCATATCATCCTTCCTTCTCCTTCTCAGTGCTGCAACCTCAGCGTCGCATGCTGTGGCAACGATACGGATCTGCGATTCGGAGATGCGAACATGCACAAGGACGGTGAAGCAACGGAGACAGACAGCCGGCCTTCCCCAGACGCGGCGACGAGCCGGACGGAGACAATGCATCGCGAGACTCTGCAGATGGGAGGTTGTAGTAGGCGATGTTAGTATCGTCGTCAGTACTGGGTGGTTGATGCTGCTCCGCCCTCCTACGCAATCTGCCGTTGAACGCAGCGGTTGTGAAACATCATATGCAAGACTTAAAGAGAAGAGAGACAAAGACGAGCGTGTGATTGAACCTTGAATGCTCGAAAAAGCTTCACCGGCTTATCGAGACCCCCGGGGTGCAACGCTTGCGGCTGTTGCCAGAGGCTAATCTGACTAGCGCGTGGCTCGTGCGACCTCGCTTCCTGCATAACTGCCGCAATGCTGCATGCGACCCATCCGTCACCCCCACATGCCACATGCAGCCACAGTCTGCTAAGTGTTTTAGATGCATGTCTCTCTTATCGATGCTCTCAGAGCCCCACCGCGCTTCGGCTATGCGCACTGTCTTTTACTGTGCACGCCCCAAACCTTGATAGAAGTGGTAGAAATAAAGTCCTGCTCCCACCGTTTCTTCCGCCTTCTACCCTCCTCACCATCACCTCTTCATCACCATAAGGCTTCGACTCTTCTTGATCGCAGACCGTTGCTGTGTTCTCGCCTCTCCATGTGCAGAACTTAGCAACACAATACAATCGAACGCATCAAAGAAGCGGATTCTGCCTGCCTGGCGATCTAGATCCACTCGAGTCTCCATCTCCTGATCAGCCTTCCCGAGGCCCAACTCTCGCAACCCGCCTCAGGGACTCGGCAACCTCTCTATACGCACATCAACACACGCACTCTTATCCGTCTGTGCCTGTGTCGGCTGTCGTAAGCGCACACCAAACAAAGAAAACATGGACCTGACAAAGCAGGCTCGTCTTCGCAACCCGGACGACTTCCCGACCCTCCAGCTCTTTCTCCTTGGTAAGTCTTTTCTCTCTTGTATAGTGGAATATCCAACAAGGCATGAGCTTTGGGACTAACACTCTCCAGCCATTGTTCGCCTTGCCGAACCAATCGCTCTCACCTCCATCTTTCCCTATGCCTGGCCTCTGGTCAAGAGATTCAAGATTGGAAACGAGGAAGATGCCTCCTTCTACTCAGGCCTTCTCATCTCTTCCTTCTCCCTCGCCGAGGCCCTCATGGGCATGTACTGGGGCGGCTTGTCTGATCGCGTCGGCCGCAAGCCTGTCCTCATCCTCGGCTGCGTGGGCACCATGCTTAGTATGATCATGGTGGGATTCGCTTCCAACATCTGGATTGCTCTGGCCGGACGCGCCATCGGAGGTTTTCTCAACGGCAACATTGGCGTCATTCAGACCATGGTTGGTGAGCTCGTCACCAAGCCCGAGCATGAACGTAAGCAAAGACCCTTTTCAATGAATCGAATGAACCTGGCTGACCTTCCTCAGCGAAAGCATTCTCCGTCATGCCCTTCGTCTGGAGCATTGGAACCATCATCGGTCCTTGCATTGGCGGAACTTTTGCCGACCCTCACGAATCCTGGCCCGATGCCTTCCCCGTGGGCTCTCTGTTCGAGCGATACCCCTATCTGTTGCCCAACCTTGTCTGCGCCGCTCTTCTGTTCATGAGCATCGTCATGGGCATCTTCCTGTTGGAAGAGACTCACCCCGACATGAAGCCTCGAGTTCTTCTGCCCGCCGACACCTACCTCTCTGAAGAGACGCCGCTGCTGGAGACTTCAGACGCCATGAAGCGCCCGGCGGTGGATCTGCGCGACGAGACCTACGGAACGATTCGGGCCAACGGCAGCAGGAACAGCGGCGAGGAATGCTCCGACCGCAGCTCGAGCGAGGCAGCAGCCGAAAAGACGAAGCCCGCCTCGATCTGGAACCAGCGCATCGTCGGCTTTATCGTCTCGCTGTGCATCTTCACCTACCACTCGATGACCTACGACCACCTCATGCCCATCTTCTTTGAAGATGACCGAGTCTCGGTAAATACTCTCTCCAAATTTGGTGCTTTTTCGCCCTTTTACTCTCCCGGAGGCCTGGGCCTGTCTCTGCGAGAGGTCGGAATGATCATGGCTGTCAACGGAGCCATCGCTCTGTTTGTGCAGGCCGTCATCTTCCCCCTGGCAGCCGAGAAGATTGGTGTTTACCGCCTGTTTCTCCTTGTCACAGTGCTGCACCCCATCGCCTACGCCATTGTCCCCTTTCTCCTTTACGTTCCCGAATCCATCCTCTTCCCCGCCATCTACTTCTGCCTTGCGGTACGCAACCTCCTCTCCATCACTCTCTACCCTCTCCTCCTGATCCTGATCAAAGGGGCCACCCCTTCTGCGAGTGCCCTGGGCAAGGTCAACGGCTTGGCCGCCAGCGCTGGCGCCGCCTGCCGCATGATTGCGCCACCGATCGCAGGCTACCTCTACACACTCGGCAGTCAGGTCGATTGCACCGCCTTGCCGTGGTACTGCAGCGCTCTGGTTGCCGTTATCGGCGCCGTGCAATGCTTCTCCGTCCCCCGAGATCATAACTGCCAGCGATCCGAGGATGACCCCGAGGATCTCTCAACCGCCAGGCCCACTGAAGTTTCAGTCGAGGTTGTCGAGATTTGAAGAAACACAAAGAGACAATCATAAAATGATGCTTTGAGCAAAGAAAGAAGACACAAGAATGATTGAACGGCATCCTTGTAATAGGAGCCGTTTCACGAAGACACCACCTGCAAGTTGCAGTGGTGGAAAAGTTAATCATGATGCACAGGTCTACGCGCGATACAACGGCATTTTGGTTACGGAACGAGGTTCAGATGGTCTATATACCCGATGATTCCTGTCTGCGTTGGTCGGTATTGCTTATGGTTTACAACTTTGGAATGGGTCAAAGGATGTACAATCGGCGCACATAAACTGTGTATTTCGGCGTTTGGGGGGAACCGGAAAAGTGTATGCTTATACTACTAGGCAGTATTTTATCTCTCTCTCGTCCTCATAAAATGAAGAGGACTAGATAGCATTAGAGACTAGACGATATAGTTCAATGTTGAGATCTGTACAAATTGATTGAAAGACCGCTTGGTGGTTGTGAGATGCTGGAACAGATGCGACTACACTGCCGATATGCAGAAGTTTGGCAGCAGGTGCAGAATTTGTGTTGGAAACAATTGAAAACAGATTCAAACATTAAATCATCAGTTTTTGATACACCTTGTTGAAAAGAGATCCATTTCGCATCATTCATGTGCTCTTTTTGGCTGTCGAAGCTGTTGGCAAACGGTAGAATCTTGGGCTACTAAACCACAGACACCAAGCTCTCTCACAACGCAAATTTTTTGACTCATGAAAATTCAACCTCATGCGCCACCTCTGCAAAACTCATCTCTCACGCCCATCTCAGTGAAAAACCCAGCGACATACACAATAACAAACACAACTCACATCTTCATCTCATCCTTCATAACAAAGCATCCAGCAAATAAGAGAAACAAGCAAATCACCACCCACAATGAGCATCGACCAGCTCGCAGACCAAGTCGAGCAGGCCATGCGCCTCGCCAACACAACAACACCCTCCTCAGACGGCAACACCTCCTCCGCCCCAGGCCCAGCCCTCCCTCCCCAGCTGGCCATGAACCGCAACAAGACCGTCGACGAGGTGCTCGCCGACCTCAACAAGTCCCCGCTCTTCATGACCGAGATGGAAGAGGACAACGACGACATCGCCGCCCTGCAGGCCCTCGCCTACGAGGGCTCGCCCCTCGAAAACGCCGCCGACTTCAAGGAGCGCGGCAACGAGTGCTTCAAGGTCCGCGGCTACAAGGACGCCTCCGAGTTCTACGGCAAGGGCATCTCCGTGCTGTTCCTCGAGGAGCGCAAGCGCGCCCGCGGCGAGGTCACCTGCCACCCGGAGACGAAGGAGCCCGACTCCGAGGACGAGATCCGGTCGCAGAGGGAGATGCTCGAGAGCCTGTACGTGAACCGCGCGGCGTGCCACCTCGAGATGCAGAATTACCGCAGCTGCTGGACGGACTGCGCGGCGGCCATCCGCCTCAACCCGCGCAACGTCAAGGCGTACTACCGCAGCGCGAGGGCCCTGCTGGCGGTGGACCGCATCGAGGAGGCCGACGACGCGTGCGCGCGCGGCCTCGCCATCGACCCCGAGAGCAAGAGCCTCCGGAGCGTCGCCGAGAGCATCGTCAAGCGCGCGCAGACGCTCGCCGAGCTGAAGCGCAAGGCGGACGCCCGCGAGGCGCAGAAGCAGCGCCGCGCGCTGCTCCTCAGGACGGCGCTCGCGGCGAGGGGCATCGCGACGCGGACGACGGAGCAGCCGCCCGAGATGGAGGACGCAAAAGTGCGGCTCGTGCCGGACGAGGACGACGCGGCGTCGGAGCTGGCGTTTCCGACGGTCTTGCTGTATCCGCTGCATTTGGAGAGCGACTTTATCAAGGGGTTTCAGGAGACGCACTGCTTGGAGGACCATTTGAGCTACATCTTCCCCTTGCCGTGGGATAAGGAGGGGGAGTATACGCTTGGTGGGGTGACGTGCTATGTTGAGACAAAGGATGGCGGGTTGATCAAGATGGGGAAGAAGGTTCCTTTGCTCAAGGTGTTGAGTGGAGGCAAGGTTGAGGTTGTGGATGACGTGGTCAAGATCTTCGTGGTGCCGACGGGGAAGGCGGAGGGATGGGTCAAGGGATTCAAGGAGAAGCGGGCGGCGGAGAAGGGGAAGAGGTGATGATGGCTGAGGTTGATAAGGAAAGGGTCTTCGGAAGATGTTAGGAAGGTCGGGCACAAATAGGGGTCTCCATTTTCGGAGTGATGGGGTCAAAGAGTTAAGAGTAAAGGGATATAACAGCAGGTGTCGATACTACTACACACTCGTCAACCTCGACGAAACTAGACAACCCAAATACACACAAAGAACAAGTCAAGTCTCAAGCACCTTTCCAGAAGATGACCCAGAAACAAACCCACTGCAAGCGCCAATCCTGTGGGTATCTTGATATCCCATTATTACATAGATGGAGAGTCGAATGGTACCTTCACAATATCACCGACGCAACCCCTCACCCCTAATCGTCGTCCTCAGAAGGAATGTGCCTTGGGTCGTTTCTTTTGGTGGCGCCGCTCAGGAACGTCCTCCTCTGATGACTCCACGACTACCGCAGAGGAAGGCTCTGAATCTCGGGGCTCGCTATGCAGACTCACCAACGCGGCGGCTGCCCTGAAGCGCTCCAGCTCCTGCTGCGGCCGCCTCGCCTCGTATGCCTCAATAAGCGGAACAGGCGAACATGCTGTTCCATCTTCATCATTGAGTCGTCTACGCCGCTTCGGCCGCCACTTCTCTGCTCTATTCTTCTCGGTTCCGCTTGTCTCCGTGCGCAATGATACATCGAAGAACGAGCTCTGCCACTGGAAAGGATTGCGGTCGAGGACAGTTCGGCTGGCAAAGGAGCTTCGGCCCGCTCGGGAGAGGGACTTGGCTTCCCGCGTTTTGCACGCCGTACTTGGAGCCAGAACTGCCATTGGGCGCTGGCGAAATCCAGAGTCGTGAACTGCTGCGAACAAAGGTTGAGGCCGCGCCGGCTGGGGGCGGGACGGCAGTCTGAAGGCGGATGATGTTTGAGACTCTCGTTTGCTGCGCAAAGGGTAGTCTCCAAGCATCACAGGACCATTCATTCCCTCGACAGCTTTTGGCACTCGACTCCTCTGCCCATAGCGGCATCGCTCGACGTCTTCCATCGCTTGCCTGATGATCTGTGGATCGATCACCATCTCATTGTAGTAAGGCGAGTCCGAAGGAGTGCACTGCGACGGGAACGTTGGACCAAAGAGTGGTATTAAAGCACCCGCGATTCCAGCGCAGAACGTTGCGCACACGGCTCTTGCACAGGTGTATGGCATCCAGTATCCTGGAAGAAGAAATCATGAGCCTTCCAGAGACAAAGGGGGGAACAGGGGTTCTTTCGGTGCCCTCACCTTGGGCTGACACTGCACCCCCCGTGATGCTGGGCGATATGTCTCTGAGGCCTGGGTTTTTATCCAGCATCTGCGAAGGTTTGGTCTACTTGAGATTAGTATGTCACCTAAAGGAGAATCCGAACAACATTGGGGCACAAAGATGTTGATTCCCTACCTTTGCATACCCCAAGCACTTGAAGAAAGGAGTCATGCGAACGAGACCGACATTGTAGTCCCACATGACAGTATAATTCAAGTCTTTGTAGCGAAACTCATACTTGAAAGCTGCAGCCGGGCCGCGTTAGACTGCCTGTCGAGCGAGGAATTCGTACCCTGAGGCGCTTACCTTCGATGCTTTCCCGTCCCGTCTTCTCGAAAAAGTCCTTCTTTGAGCTGTTGTATGGAATGTGCTCGCAATTCTGCCGTATCTGTCCAAGGGGTTTAACTTGAAACTGCCGGAGCTCTCGATACGATGCTTGATCGAGATCCTCGAAGGGGGCAAAGTTGACTGGTCCTTGCGGCTTCGACTTGGGCATCCCGACAGGGTTTCCATGAGCCTTGGCCTTTGGCGCTGCAGATGATGCATTTCTCGTGGTTCGCAATGCTTCTGTGGGTAATGATGTCGACGGGGCCGCCATCAGAGGCTCGAACTGTCGATAACTCGTAACAGGCTGTGCAGACGAGGCAGGATTCAACATGGACTGTAGAGGTAGCATCTGTCGACCGGTATTTGCCGGCATCGTATGATCCGGTGACGGGCAAGGCCGAGATGAGCAAGCCGTTTGGAAGACTCAACGAGCAGGGTCGAACTAAACACTGGGCGTAGCCTTTCCCTTAGGATATGGCAGATGTTGGGATGTAGACTTTGATAGCGCTTTCGAAGTCGCAAGCGGCAAGAAGATCAGTTGAGCGCGGCGTGGTAGTCTCAGTGGTTCGGTTATCTACTTTAGCAAACAACAATGAGAGGACAGTAGCTTGTGATGTATCGTCCGCCTGGCTAGGGATCTGGGCTTGATTGTCCGTCAATAAGGGGCCACAGATCCGGGCCACAGAAGAGCTGCGGGGATCTGGGACGTTAAACACTTAACGGTGCGGTCGCCGATCAGGTGCGTCTTTTGGATGAGGTTTGCGCCCCAGACTTCCGGAATGAGGTTTTCGGATTCAAGCGCTCGGGTTTCGGTGTCCAACACCCATGAGCTTCTGCTTCCTGCGTTTGTGAATCTCCGCTACGGCCAGGACATCCGAGGTCTCCCGCAGTAGACCCCGGGGTTTCTAACGGACGTTGGCGGGCCAGGAAATGGGACTTCCAAGAATATCTCGTCGCAGGTTCCCAAAGTAGCGATGGCCGCCAGTGCTTCAAATGTATGTGAATGAGCAGCTCAAAGTAGCTTCAATGGCTTCGGACAGCTTCTCACGAACTTGGTGAGCGGAGAGTATCCTGTTGCTGCCTATTAGACCCTCCGGACGCTGTGTGCTGGAAGAATCAGGATGTCCAGGCCCCCCATGCCCCAAATCGCAGCTTATGAGCTTCGGTTCGCATGCCCAGCAGGCAAATCAGCGGGTATGCGTTGGAGCGCCCCTCGGCTATGAAGCATGAGGGAACTCATCGTCCGCGTAGTCCAGAGGTCCAGATGCCAGTGAGCGGTGGCACTTGCACACAACGCTGTTCAAGACGCATGATCGAGGACCTGTCAATCAAACCATCTCAGCTTCATGACGCCGCTACCACTGCAGACAACCGCCGTTCTCAGTGGAAGACGACGTTACTCTAGATGAGGCATTCCGGATCATCGCTTACCAGAGCAAATGGGCTCGACGAACGCAAATACCGGCTGCCGCACGCATAGCAGGATAGTCACCTGTTTGAATGTCATCTTTTGTCCGTTGACAGAAGCGGCTATCGGATCGGCTGGTTGCATTGGCGGCATCACTGGTCAGTTCTCCCCCAGTCCATTGCGTTCTTTACGAAGCACGGGATAGAGCAAGAGGCTTGGGACTGTGTTCCATCTATCCGTTGACATCTTTCCAAGTATGACAGGATACCTTCGAATCAGCCACGTGTTGGAGCGGCATCATATGGCTCGAGTTTCTGTCTGTCTCGGATAACCATTGGCATCAGGGGATCTTATCTGTAACCTTATTCCTTTCCAATGACGAAGTTGGTTTGCAAATGAGGCATGAAAGTTGCCATTGAGAGCGAGCTTTGAGCAGAAACCCGCGGGATAGGCGTAAGTCCAGACAAAGCCCGTAAGCTAGTGTCAAGGTCAACATGTCCTTCCCTAGCCAGCGGAAGATTCGATCGACAAACACAGTAGGGTCCATGTTACCCATTCCATATCATTCATCTCGGGACAAAGGCCGTGGAGGATGTGTGTACGGGCTCGGGGAAATTCTCCGATGATGCACAAGTTTAATCACCTCGTGAATCCAACTCGGTAGCGGAGGGTTGGGACAAGGATATGATGAAGAGAAGCCCCCTTCCCTTGAGTCATTTCGGCGGCTGAACCGATCGATTGCCAGTGAAGTCGACTCGGAAGTGAGCAGCAGTCTCAAGCATCTAAGCATAACCCTTCCATGTGCGGCTCGCATCAGATCGCCCAGCGGCAGGCCATATCTGTTGCACAAAGCCACGGCATCGAGCAGATGTATCAGAGGGCTCATGCAGCTTTCCAGCACGATTCTGCATCGGGAGTAGTGTCCTCAACGGGCTCGAGTCAAGCCTGGCGGTATACGCACCGCACCTGTCAACGCCTCTTATCATGGACCTGCAGGCTGATTGTCACGGCCCGATGGTTCGGCATGCAACCATCAGTTCCTCGCACTGGTTATTTGCTTCTATGCCATCACGAAATGGAACGTGGAAAACGGAAAGCCGGCGGGGGTGCCATGCCTCGGCAAAGTCAAGTGACCAGTGTTTCTTCAACCTTTTTTTTTCGGAGCAGAATGACAAGGCAAACGCAGAAGAGCGGCGGCACTGGGCTTCCAGGCTCCCGTTAGACTGCCCATGCTTTGACCGGCTGCCCCTCCGTTTGAGTAATGGACATGTTCTAAAGATAACTTGAGTAAAGATACCGGTAGTATAGTTCTCGAACGCTTGGGGCAGCTTTGTACAAAAGAGAATCATGAAAGGAAACGTACCTGACATGGCACAAGGGCCCGTCTATATCCACAGCAGGGGTTTCAGATGATGGCACAGTATTCAAGTGGTACACGGGACATCGAAGGCAACGACAGGTACTGTGTATGTACTCTCCTGCTGTCAGCCTGGGCAGAGAAGACTGAACCTGAGGCGGGTGTTTGCAGACATGGGCATGTAAACGCCCTGTGCTATGCACGGAACCGCCTCGACACTTGCACCGTGCATTCCAGATTCCATCTTGCATGGCGTTTGAGAGCAGATACCGCATTCGGAGAGTAGATCTGATTTGCAGCTGCTGATTGATTTGTTCTGGTGTGTGAAGCAATGCGGCCAGCCGAGAGGTTCTCCCATCGAAAGCAACAGCTCGGAAATTAACGAGGGGGGTCTGTCGAGCACCCTACGCAAGTAAGGTAGATTGACTACACCTTAAGCGCTGGCCATGACGAGATGGAACACTTTTGATCCCGATTTATCCCACCAGCAGCAGTGGAATGGCTGCCGTGATCCATTCCACAGGGTCACACCGTCACGCAAAGGTTAGCTTTTATGTTTGCTGAACCGGTCAGCGAAGCTTCTAGGGTAAGATTGACACGACGGGATCGAACGAGACTTGTAGCGTTGTTCTGGCGTGCAGAGTCGAACTCGGTACGCTCTGGAGACTGTCAAATGATGCTGCAGTCGAAAACTCAGGAGATTTGATGACGGTGTCGTATGGAGTTGACATCCCAACGAACGCAGTCTCTTGTTTGCACGCAGAGCCTGGGAAATTGGGCAAACATTCAATGCTCGGGGCGCATGACGCCAATGAAAGAATGACCAACGGATGATGAGCGACGATTCGAGAGTGCTTCGATAGTCGTTCTGAAGAATATCTCGAGGCGTTTGGACTGCTATGAAAAGATTTGAAGTTTGTCTGAGTACCTGCAGTCGATATATGTAATTTGAAGCCCAGAAGCATCATGATCATGCCTTCCGCTTCATGGGCACATAGAGCAGTACACCACCCTGCAGCCGGCTCAGTTACAGAGCAAGTACCGACCCGCTTTGTGCCGCCACCGGTGTACTTCTGCCGCATCTCACCCCGGATTCACCGCCAGGTACCTCCATAAGCCAGGCTCACTTAGCGCCTCAGGCACCAAAAAACGCGCTCCACTCATGGGCACTTACTAGTCCGAATTGGTCGTAGTGCGGCAACTGCGATAGCCATGTCGCGTCAAACAAAGGATCGAACATTTGTTTACGCGGGGCTTCAACAACAGACAAGAAAAATATCATCGCCTTTCCTTCGAGCCAGCATCGTTCTTTGTTCCGGCTCATCGATGACGAGGGCCTCTTGTCGCCTCGGTCTGGGTCATTGTCATTCCCTTTTCTTCCGTCGCCTTTTTCTTCGTTTCAGAGGCACAGCCCCTCGAAGCTTTGCAGTCATTCGGCCCAACTCTCCTTTGTTACGGCCGCGGGTCTCAAGCCCTTCAGCATCGCCCTTGTCTCGTCAACTGCGTTATCGATCGCGAGTTTCTGGAGCACTGCGAAATTTCGCCGGCTCGCCATAGAAAGGCACCGACGCCATGGACTCCGACGACGATTCCGTCTTCAACATTGAAGATGATTCGGAAGATTACGTTCCAAAGCCCGTAAGTTGATTACCTTATCTTGTCGCATAGAAAGCCCCAACTCTGGAGCTGCGCTGTGATGCGCCGCTGTGCTATGCTATGCTGCGGCCTTTGCGTTACCCTTTTGCTTTGGCCTCAGTTGCTCAGCCTCGAATCACTTTGTTCTCGTTTCCACATTCTCTGCTGCGCAGCCTAGCAACATCGCCTCTTCCGTCCAACACGCAAACTACTGCGACCTCTTTCTTTCCCACCATCCTCTCGGCTATCCACAGCTTTCCTTTCCTTCAGCAGCTAACCTTATACTGCAGAAGGCCAAGGCTGCCGCGAAGCCTGCTGTCAAAAAGATGGTGCAGACCACTCTAAAAGGCAAACCGGCGCCGAAGAAGCGCCCCATCGTCGAGAGCGATGAAGACGGGGAAGATGCCTCATCCGGCTTTTCCAACACTCCGCCTACATCCAAGAAGCAAAAGACGGCGGCCCCTCCTAAGAAGTCGGGCAGCAAGCCTCTTGCAGAGCTGGAAAACGACACCATGGTTCTCGACGACGACGGCGACGAATCCAAGCCCGCCTCGAAGAAGAAGACGGCAACCGAAACCTACCAAAAGCTGACCCAGCTCGAACACATCATCAAGCGTCCCGATACGTACATTGGCTCCGTAGAAAAGACGGAGCAGCAAATGTGGGTGTACAACAAAGAGTCGAAGCAGATGGAGTATCGCAATATCACCTACGTCCCTGGTTTCTACAAGATCTTTGACGAGATTCTCGTCAACGCTGCCGACAACAAACAGCGCGACAGCACCATGAACATGATGAAGGTCACCATCGATCGCGAAAGCGGCGAAATCAGCGTCGAAAACAATGGCAAGGGAATCCCCATTGTCATGCATGAGAAGGAGCATGTGTACATTCCCGAGCTCATTTTCGGTCACCTGTTGGCTGGTTCCAACTTTGACGACAGCGAGAAGAAGACCGTCGGTGGTCGAAACGGTTATGGTGCGAAGCTGTGTAACGTGTTCAGCACAGAATTCACCCTAGAATGCCAGGACAGCGAGAACGGAAAGCGATACAAGCAGCAGTGGACAAACAACATGCAGACCATGCACAAGGCAAAAATCACCTCCAACAAGTCATCCGATTTCGTTCGGGTCACCTTCAAGCCGGACTACGCTCGATTCGGAATGGACGAAGGCATCACAGACGATCTTGAGGCGCTGCTCTACCGAAGAGTCTACGACATGGCTGGCACAATGCGAGGTGTCAAGGTGCAGCTCAACGGCGAGCTCATCAAGATCAAGGATTTCAAGTCCTACTGCGACCTCTATGCCAAGTCCATCGCGGGCGAGAGGAGCATGGAGGAGGGTGGCAACCCAACCTGCACCGTTGAAATCGACAAGGACAAGGGCCATCCCCGCTGGGAAGTCGGCTTCACCGTGTCAGACGGTACATTCCAGCAGGTTTCGTTTGTCAACTCGATTGCAACGACGTCTGGAGGCACTCACGTAAACTACATCGCCGACCAGATCACAGCGTATCTTTTGAAGGCTGTGACCAAGCTGAAGAAGGGACACGGCCTGAAGCCGGCGCATCTCCGAAACCACATCTTCATCTTTGTCAACTGCTTGATCGACAACCCGGCGTTTACGTCCCAGACCAAGGAGCAGATGACCACCAAGGCTTCCCAATTTGGTAGCAAGTGTGTCCTGGGAGATGACTTCTTGAAGAAGGTGGCCAAGTCCGACGCGATCAAGAACATCATGGACTTTGCCGAAAGAAAAGCAGACAAGATGATGGCCAAGAGCGATGGCAACAAGCGCTCACGAGTGAGCAATGCCAAGCTGGTCGAGGCCAACTTGGCGGGTACTCGGCGCGGACATGAGTGCACGCTGATCTTGACCGAAGGTGACTCCGCCAAAGGTCTGGCCGTGTCTGGACGAGCCATCCTGGATCCCGACCGAATCGGTGTCTTTCCACTCCGTGGCAAGCTACTCAACGTACGAGACGCTTCTATCGACCAGATCACCAAGAATCAAGAGATCCAGAACATCAAGCAGTTCCTGGGCCTCAAGCACAAGCAGGTGTACACGGACACGAAAAGCCTTCGGTACGGCCACCTGATGATCATGGCCGATCAGGATCACGACGGTAGTCACATCAAGGGTCTTCTCATCAACTTCCTTCAAGTGCAGTTCCCTTCGCTGCTCCAAATCCCCGACTTCTTCCGAGAATTCATCACGCCCATTGTCAAGGTCTGGCAAGGGCCCAACCCCAAGAAGCCTCAGAGACTCAAGTCCTTCTTCACTCAACCTCAGTACGAGGAATGGAAGCAGGAGCGCGGCAGTGAAATCTCGAGATGGCATTACAAGTACTTGAAGGGTCTGGGCAGTAGCAGCAACGAAGATGCCCAGGTGTACTTCACAAACCTTGACGAGCACTTGAAAGAATTCAGTGTCATGAAGCCGGAAGAGGCGGAAATGTTTGACCTGGCCTTCTCCAAGAAAAAGGCCGACGCGAGAAAGGAATGGCTGGGCAACTTTGTTCCCGGCACCTATCTTGACCACTCTTCCAAGGTCATCACCTATAGCGACTTTGTGAACAAGGAGCTCATCCTCTTCAGCATGGCGGATAACATAAGATCCATCCCGTCCATGATTGACGGACTGAAGCCCGGTCAGCGAAAGGTGCTGTATGCATGTTTCAAGCGCAACGTGGTCAAGGACGAAAAGGTTGTGGAGCTGGCTGGTTACGTCTCCGGACTGACTGCTTACCACCACGGTGAAGCCTCTCTGCAGCAGACCATTATTGGCCTGGCTCAAGATTTCGTGGGATCGAACAACATCAATGTGCTGGAGCCCAGCGGTAACTTTGGTTCTCGACTTGCCGGCGGCTCTGACGCTGCCAGTCCTCGTTATACCTTTACTCGCCTGTCCCCGTTTGCCCGCTCGATCTTTTCCTCGCTCGATGATCCCAACCTGAAGCACCAGTATGAGGATGGCAAGCAAATCGAGCCCGAGGTTTACGCCCCCATCCTGCCCATGGTGCTTATCAATGGTGCCGACGGTATCGGCACCGGTTGGAGTACCTCCATTCCCAACTATCACCCGCTGGAGGTTGTCAAGAATCTGAAGCGACGAATGGGTCGTCTGGACCCAGGCGATGATGAAGAGAAGCCGTTCGAGACGATGACTCCCTGGTTCCGCGGCTGGAAGGGCACACCGGAAGCTGCTGGTCCTGACCGCTACAAGTTCAATGGTATTGCTTACCAGAATGAACAGAACCCAAATGAAGTGGTCATTACCGAGCTTCCGATCCGCGTCTGGACTGATGACTTCAAGGCTCGCCTTGAAAAGATCATCAGCGGCGTGGATGGCCCCAGCTGGATCAAGGACTACAAGGAGTTCAACGACCACAAGACGGTCCACTTTGAGATTCAAGTGGACGAGAAGCACATGCCCAAGGTGCTCGAGGAAGGCCTGCTTGAGCGGTTCAAGCTCACCAAGCAGGTGGCCACATCGAACTTGGTCGCTTTCAATACTAACGGACAGATTCGCAAATACGAAAAGGTTGAGGATATTTTGGAAGAGTACTACGTCTACCGACTGGATATGTACTCGAAGCGAAAGGTAGGGCAGATTTAGGACCACGGCTGTTTGCGAGCACTTTTACTGATGGAAATCACGCAGAAATACTGGCTTGGCGTCTACGATGCCGACCACCGGAAGTTGAAGAACCAGGCGCGCTTTATCCAAGAAATCATCGACGGGGACTTGATCGTCGGTAAGAAGAGGAAGGATGTCCTGGTGAAGGAGCTCCGAGACAGCAAATACGAGGCCTTCCCTCCCGTCAAGAATGCCAACACGAAGAAGACGGAAGAGGAAGAAGAAGAGGATGACGAAGAGGGTGAAGAGAGCGCCCGTGACTACGACTACCTTCTTTCGGTAAGTTTTGCTAGTTAGACCAGCTGTTATGTGACGCAAAGTCTAACGGTCTTCCAGATGCCCATTTGGTCATTGACGGCAGAACGCCTTGAGAAGCTGAAAGATGCTATCCGGAGGAAGAAGGCTGAGTACGACGAGCTGGCGGCCAAGAGCGAAAAGGACCTGTGGTGCGAAGACCTCAGCGCCTTCGAGGCCGAATGGGAGAAGTATCTGGCCCTCAGCGCCGAGATCCAAACCAACATTCGTCGCATGGGCCGCCGAGTGTCCAAGAAGATAGGAGCTGGCGGGGGCCGCGGTAAGAAGCCCAAGGCGGACGACGACTACGAGCCGGAGAAGAAGGGCCGCAAGAAGGCAGCTCCAGCGCCTAAGCCAGAGACGAAGACTGCACAGAGATTTGCCGAGATGTTCAGTGCCAAACCTAAGCCCAAGAAGGAATCGCAGCCGGAGGTCGTCGAGTTGGATGACTTTTCGGACGACGATTTCGCTGCCCTTAGCAGAAGCAAACCGGCACCTGCCAAGGCGTCTGCATCACAATCGACTTCGAAGGCGATCTCTCAGTCGCAGTCGGAAGAGCCAGAGGTGGTGCCCGTCCGCAGCAAGCGAGCCGCAGCCTCCAAGGCAAGGACTATGTTCGACGCCGACTCCGCTAGTGACGAAGACGACGACGACGAGATATTCCACGACGTCGAGATGCTTGACGACTCTGATACGAAGGCGTCTTCCAAGCCGGTTCCTAAGTCACAGTCGAAGGAGCCGGAGGCGGTGCCCGCTCGCGGCAAGCGAGCCGCAGCGTCCAAGGCCAAAACCTTGTTTGACGCCGACTCGAACAGTGACGAAGAGGACGACGATATGCTTAGCGACGTCGAGATGCTTGACGACGTTAGCGTGAAGGCGCCTGCATCACGGGCGTCTTCAAGGCCGATTTCTAAGTCGCAGTCGAAAGAGCCAGAAGCTGTGCCCGCTCGCGGCAAGCGAGCCGCAGCCTCCAAGGCCAAAACATTGTTTGACGCCGACTCGGACAGTGACGAGGACGATGAGCTTCTCGACGTTGATGCGAAGGCTTCTAGATCGCGGTCGGTTTCGAAGCCTCTTTCACTGGCGCAGTCGGAGGAGCCAGAGGCGGCGCCCGGCCGCAACAGGCGAGCTGCAGCCTCCAAGGCCAGAACCCTGTTCGACGCCGACTCGGACAGTGATGAGGACGATGACAAGATGCTTGGCGACGTTGGCGCGCTGGTTAAGGGGATCGACAAGCCGTCTGGAGAGACAAGCGCACGACTGAGTCTGCACACGATGAGCCGGCCGGACTCGAGCCACGGCAATACGAGCACTGGAGCGGTCTCGAAGTCCAAGGCCAAATCAGCCAAAGCGTTTGATTTCGACAGCCCCGACGAGACCAACTACGAGATGCTGGCCAAGCCGTCGCCCTACAAGCCCAAGAAAGGCGACGAAGCGTCGGATGATGACGATATCTTGGGTACTTCTTCAAATGCCGCCAAGTCCAAGCCTGCCGTCAAGGCTTCGGTAACGGAGAGCTTGCTTTCAACCAAGAAGCGTGGCAGGGTGCCGAAACCAAAGGATAAGGCGGCAAGCAGGGTCAAGACGACGCTCAACCCTGCGCCCACACTGAATACCTTGTCACCCGCTGCGATGAGATATGCTGCCAAGAAGGCGGCTATGAAGGCACGTAAGGACGAGGATGATGATATGGAATTCGACGAGGAGGATGCGTCGATTGCCCCAAGGCCGGCGGCGCGGGAGAGACCCGGACGGGCTGCGGCTGCGAAGAGAAAGGTCATCATTGACGATGAGGATGATGAAGACGATGACCCCTTTGAGCTGGGCGACGATTCAGACTGAAGCGGAGGCACTTGCTAGCCGGTCTTTATGTCGAGAGCTCATGATTATGTCTTTTTTGGGGGGCTGGGTTATCTGGTACATAGGTTCATTCGACATATACTGTCGTAGTCAGGTTGGCCTTGGTTGAGGAACGAGGATGGCAGGTCTAGTTACTATTTGCTGGCTTTTTGTTGTGTGTACGGAATATCTTTGTATGGAATACCTTTTCGCTTGACGAATGAATGAACAAGCTGATTCTCTGTTGCATGATGTCCGGCAGCAGATGCAAGTAACGTAGTTGTGTGCTTGAGTCTTGTAAGTTATTATGTTTACGCCCTCTTGGTGTTGAACAGTATAAGCGGCTGTTATCGATAGGAGCTTTGTCCTTTGGAGGGGCAAGCAAAGCTTCCACCACTGTTCTTGCTCTTTCCAGACTCGCCCCTCCATCTTCTTACAAACCGACCTTCAACTACCTACAGACACCCGACCATTACAGCTTCATCACCCTCAAAAGACACCGAAGAAGAAGAACGCAATTGTACCAGAGTCCGACACAGCAGCCGACATACAAAAAGCATCTCAACGCACCCATCATGGCCTCGTCCGACGAGCCGCAATCGCTGCGCGCCATCTTCGAAGCCGCCGAGGCAAAGCGCCAAGAAGTCCTCGACGCACCCATCGCCACGTCCCCGAAATACGCACAAGACCTCGCCGAAGCGCTGAAGCTGTACGCACAGGCCCGCGACCAAATCGCCGCTCTCTCGCTCTTCTCGGCCAACGAGGGCGCGGAGGACATTGCGACGTCCTCGCTGCCGTACCTGCTGGTCGACTTCTACATTGCCGAGCTTGTCCAGCGGACGCCGCATCTTGCGCCGAAGGAGCGGCTGCAGGTCCTCGGCCAGGCGAGGGCCGCATACGAGCGCTTCCTCAGCATGGTGGACGGCTACGGACTGCTGACGCCGCCGTACGACAAGCTGCTGGAGCGGTACCGCGACGACGAGGAGGGCTTCGCGGTGGTGGCGGCGGGCGCGGACATGGCGGCCAAGCGGGAGGGCAAGATTGCCAGCTTCAAGGCGGAGAAGGCGCTCAAGGAGAAGCTGCAGGCGCTGCGGCGGAACCCGCGGTACCTCGAGCACGGCGACGAGGAGCTGGTGCGCGAGCTGCACCTGACGAACATCCAGTTTGCGGTGCACAGCACGTTCCAGGCGCTCGACTCGCTGAATCGCGAGGTGCCGCTGCTGCGGTCCGCGCCGTCGCCGAGCGCCGCGCCGACGACGGGCAGGGAAGATCCTGCCGATACGTCGTTTCGGCTTGATCAGCCGTTCAACGGGTCTCGTCCCGGCGCGGGCGGTCCTTTGCTGTCGACAAAGGGGAAGCCCCTGCAGCCTTTTACGCTGGTTGGGTCTCGCGCCGACCTCGCAAGGGGCGTGTTCCGGCCGGGTCACAATCTGCCTACAATGTCCATTGACGAGTATCTGGAGGAGGAGAAGCGGCGGGGCGGCATCCTCGAGGGCGGCGGCACGGAGCCTCCGAAGAAGGTTGTGGACGAGGATGACATGGAGGCTGTCGATCGGGAGACGTACAAGGCGAGGGCGTGGGACGACTTTACGGACGATAATAGGAAGGGGTCGGGGAATACGCTCAACATGGGGTGATGGGGGATTCAAATTTGCGTCATAATTTTTGCGTGTTTTCTTTCGGTTGAATATTGGGGGCTGGCGGTAATGCATTGGGCGAGGCGAAGCGTTTTTGCAAAAACATCTGATTACTTCTCTGGGTTTTATACATACGGAACATGAATAGACAAACCAGCTTTGATATCACCCTATATAAAGACAACGCCCCTCTACTTACTGCCCGTCTAGACAGGTGGTCATGGCATATGGAGTCGTTACACTAACATGAACCCATAACCATCTCAAGACCAGACAGCTGTCATCTTTGCTCCCCCAGACTATCCCCCTTGACGACCGCACACCGCCAAACATGCAGTCCATCTACCCATACCTTGCAGTATAGACAGGCAGCACACGCAAGCAAGAGCCTAAAAGGGTAGAGTGATGGCTTCTCCTTGGAGCCTCAACTCCGTACACGCACAATCTCTCCTCAAACCTCCCGTCGTCCTCCCTACCATCGTAAGGGCCGGTCATGTCCAAAAAACGAACCACACACCTCCCCAGCCGAACTTGTATCAACTCGCGTCACGGCTGAAATGTGTCGATGAACAATCATCGATGAAGACCTCAGCAATTTGGTGCAAAAAAAAGCCAACCAACCCATAAGGTTCTTGCCTTCCGCCCTCCCAGAAAGAAATCATAAAAAGCCAATTGTCCAGCGGCAGAATGCACCAGACCTCAGTGACAAAAAGGGACGATAAGCTGACCCTCTTCTTCTTGCTTGCCTTGCTCAAGCCCCCAGCTCGAAAACGGACGAGGATCGAAAAAAGCGTGACGAGGGATCCGTGAATATCGCCCACGGGTGGGTGAGCTTGCCACCAGACCTCTTGGGGTTTGCAGTGATGGGCTTGCTGGATGAATGTCGTCCATTGTGAAGATCCATGTTTGCTTTGACCGATGGCGTGATCTGCAGACAAGCTCCAGTGTCAAAACCCAAGCTGCGTTGGGCCTCTTCTTCCTTCTGGAAGGGCGTACTTCCATGAACTTGGTGTTCTCCGAGAACATGAACGACTGCACAACGCGATCTCGGATGACAGACCTGCAGTTGGGCGCAGAAGCTTTCGGCTGATGTTTGTGCCCGGCGGCATGTACGCTCAAAGTTGTAGCAGGAGGATGCAAGGATTCGATTTGTGTTTTCCGAAGAGTGAGAGGAGGTGACATTTTTCATTGTCAGGTTGATGAGGTGGGAATGTTTCTGCCTTATATACCTCTACGTATCTATACTTTCTCTATAGTTCGGTCAAGTTTTGTTTCTTTGTTGAGTGTTGAGTGAGGCCTTGTGATAGTTTGTTGAATGAGAGTCAAATGTCGCCGAAAGCTTCACTCACAGTGGTAGGGCTTGAATCAAGCTGTATCTCAGTGGCGCGGATCGCGATGCCGTCTCGCCGTGACTTTTGAAAATAGAAGGCGTACCGGAAACCTTCAGCATGTAGAAAACTCTAAAGTCGAAGAAAGTAATTATCCCAGATTCTATCCGTCAAAGTCTCCGCGGGTGTCATGGCTGGTTGGGTATCTTCCCGGTTCGGTTCTGCCTGGACAAGACGGTGCCTTGGCAGTGTAGTCGATGACCATGGACTGCCAGTGTAGAGCACACTTAGAGATGACCATGAACTGTGTAGAGCACACTTAAAAGATGAACGCAGCTTGCAGACCATTCTCATTCATCCAGAACTGCTAGGATTTGAACTTCAGATTCTAAATAGACGGCTCTCAAGTCAGACTCCTTGCTCATGTTGCGAGGCTGCGCTGTCAATCTATTCGTAGGTAGTCATAACTTTCATCTCTCATCCAAATCCTCCTTGTAACCCAGGATAATCCAACAAAATTCCCAAATTGCCCATCCCTTGAAAAGTACAGGGGATAAATAACCAAAGCGCATACCCAAATCGTAAGATTCCACGCCAACTTACCACCACATTCATGACGCAGGAAATATTGCTCATCCTTAATCATCAAGACTCATAACATCCCCATCCTCATCGAATTCTTCAGCGCCGCTCTCCAAAGCGCTGCCCATAATCATCACCCGATCTGTCGTGACCGACGCCGTATCGGAATCAGAGTCCAGCGATTCCACCATCATGTCCACCGCGTGACCCATGTCCTGATGCTCGGCTGGGACCGCAAATCGCGCCTCCTGGTAGGACTCGGGTCCGTCCACCTCAAAGGACTCGGACGCGATCGAGGTGTCGTCGGGGATGACGTGGTCGGGCGCGTACACAGTCGATGTTCCATCCTGCACGTCCACGGATCCCACGACGGTGCTCCCCCTGACGTTGAAGGCAGAGAAGCCGTCAACCAGCGACCCCGAGGTGCTCGATGTTGAGGGAATCGTGATGCCGGTATGATAGGCAGGCCCAGGGCCGCTCGGTCCCCAGTCGGCAGGAGGAAGCTCTTCCTGGAAGACGCCCCCAGTGCCGTCATTGCAGCCGCCGGCCCAGAGCGGGAGATACTTGAGCTCGTTGTTCTCGAGAGTGAGAAGCAAGTGGCGCGTGATGTTCAGCGCAGGCTCAATGTCAAATCGCAGCCACGAGCTGCCGTACCGCAATGTGGCATCGTGCATCTGTCGATTGAGGGCTTCCAGGTCGATGAGCGGGTTCTTGACGCGGAGAGGCCCCTCCGTAGGATCCAAAAATATCGCCCATTGTGGTTGGCTTGCCCTCTCGGGGTTTGCAGTGATGGCTTGCTGGATGTCGTCCATTGCAGCAATCATATTTGCTTTGATCGAGTTGGGCGAAAGCTGGTTAGCCATAGCCAACCACTTGGACTGCGTAGGGTCATTATGCCACCATTCGCTCATATGCTGGTATGCAAACGGCAACAGGAATTTCTGGTTGAGATTCAGCGTGGGTATGATCTCCTCCAGCCGTCTGAAGTCCTCCGGCAACACATATGTAGCTCGATCCTCGTCCATGGAAGCAAGCGCCTCCTGCTCCGTATTCGTTCCTACCCAAAGCCGGGAATAGGCGTTTGAGATGCTACGACGCATCGCCGCCATCAGCACAGACATAGACTTGGAAGCCTTGACGCTGGCTTCGTCGGATTGCTGCGCCAGCACTTCTTCCATTTCCCGTAGCTTCGCATATTCTTCAACCTTGAAATGGTGAAAACCGCGGAATTTGCCTGGTATCGCCGACACTCGTTCAACAAAAGCCCGAGCGGCGTGCTGGACAATGTTGTGCAGCTCATCATCCAGGTTCCCAAGTCTCCTGCCAAAGACGGTGACCCAATTGGGATCAGAGCTCGAATCACCACGGTGCGGCTGACTGGCGGCTTCCTTGAGGGCCAACTCATTGACAAGGATCCGGAAAGCACACTGCGTGACCTGCACAAGCTCCAGGTCAAATCCAAGCTGGAGTGCCTCTTCCGGGAGGACTTCTATGAACTTGGTGTTTGCCGAGAACATGAGCCACTGGGCAACTCGGTCTCGGATCACAGACGTGCAGTCGAAGATCTTGGCCACCGCAACAAGGGTCCAGACACGATTCGCCGAGTCGAGCATGATGTCCTGTCCCTCAATCATCATCAGGAGGCGGATAATGCTATTGCGGTGGCGTATAGGGCAGTAGTCAGGAATGTTGCGGTAATCCGGGATGTCGTAAGGCTGGTTGATGCCATGCTCTTTCTTCGAGATGAGATCGTCTGGTGTAGGAGCGGTAACCACAACGTCGTTGATATTGCTGCCTGGCGGTTTGTTGTCGTTCGGTGCCGACTCTTCCTGTCCCTGTCCCTGTACCTGTCCCCTCCCGTCTTGTCTCGGGGCCCCCCAGCCGGGGATGTGTTGCCGACCACAGGTGCAAACATCGTCATGTCCAGATACCAGCCAGTTGCTGACCTTGTGAAGACCGCTGGCAGCCCACCACCTGATGATTCCGGGGGTGAGAGACAATTGCGTCATTTGTGAGACGAGTTCATCGCCCTCAGACTGCGGCGTCAAGTCGAGAACGTACTTGACGCCTTCCGGAAGATCCTTTGTCAGCTTCTTCCGTCTTTTGATACGGAACTGGTACGTCGGGCTCAGCATCTCGGCGAACTTGGCAGAGCCGGTTGCGAGCAACTTTTCCGAGTGCACGCGTAGCTTCTGTGACGAATAAGATATGCCGTAGCAGTCGGTCTGCTTCGATCGGCGGCGTGATACATCCGGAAAGTCGACAAAGACGAGCGTGTCCCCTGAGATGAGCTCCTGCTCGACGACTCGCAACTTGCATGCCTCAGCGAATCGAGACGACTGAATCTCCTCTTCAGACATGAGGCCTTTCATGACCATGTCCCATTGGGACTGCTTCAGGAACTCGGTTGTGTCAAACTCCATCTTTACCGAACTTGACGTCTGTCGCCGCTGTCGCCGCTGATCTCTCTCCCAGTCTTCGTTTGCTTGCTTTAGTATAGCGAGGTAGTCAATGTCATTGATGGGGGCAAGAACATCGCCAGAGCGCACGTCGGCACCGTCACCAGCTTGACGGTCCGCTCTCGACGGGACAACTACTTCGAACGTCCTTGGAGTGGTGGACGGCCACGGCTCGTCAACAGGACGGTCCATCGTGCTGTGTCTTGCCAGTTAGTGGCGGACAAATAGCAAAGATGTCGAAAGTGGCTCGCCGGGAGGTTGCCGGAGGTGTACTCAGTGCAGAGATTGAACACAGCCGACAATATGAAGAGCGTCGATTTTCATATGTCAGATGTCATGGGCATACCTAGTTCGCTGTGTAAATGAGAAACCGGCGACTAACTCAGGCTGGCGAAACTCTTTGTACAGATCGATAACATGGACTCTATCGCTATGCAAGGGGGGAGTTGTGACACTTTTCGGAGACTTGACAGTATGTGTTGGAAGAGACGAGGGGGAAAAGAGGCAGTATGTGCAGGCGCTTATGCTGATAGCTGGCGAACTGGCTGCTGAAGCTGATAGAGACGCTCAAGCGAACGATGGCAATCAGTCGATGAGAGAGCTGCGCTGATTCACTGCCGCAAACTCCAGAGCTGCAGCTGCAAAAAGATAATCACAAAAGGTGATGCTGCGAATAGGAGAATTAAATGGTAGACGATGGTGAAGGATGGAGGATGACGAGGCAGCGACTGGAAAGCAAGACAGCACAACATGCGCCTTCCTTTTAGCTTCCGGTAAGGTTAGGTAAGGTAAGGCAAGGTAGAGCTGCTGCTTAACGAGCTTTACCTCGAGTTACACAGCCTCATTAAACGTTGTTTATGTGAGTCCACGTAGCGGGTGTTAGTAACACCAACATCTGCTAAGAACAGAAGAACTTTATGCCAGATGACTCGACTTGAACATGGCGCGTTTGTCCCTTTTGGTTCGGTGACTGGCTGCCTCGTCTGCCTATCAGATGGGCGGGACAGGCAAGTCACCGGGGACGTCGTACTTATTTATACGTGTAGAGCGACATAACAGGCTACACCCTTTGAAGGCGGAATACATTCATGTACAGATGGGCTACAAGCGGCACAGCCGCGTGACTGTCGGCACTGCCAGACGGCGGGGTGGCGGAAGCATCCTTCAGCCATTTGAAGAACTGAGACGAGCCAAGGCTGGGTGGTTCAAACGAGGGGCGGATGTACCGTCGAGTATCCTGGACGGAACGGGCTGCACTTTTCAAGTTCCGGAATGTCCCACCAGGCAGAAGGGTGTCTTTCGCGAGGTTGCGGTGGTTGCCTAGCGGTTGGGCTGCAGCTTGACCTTGTGGCGAGCCGCGTTCAAAGTCTGATAATGACTTGCTTGTTTGCCTGTTTGCGGTCTCTAGACTAATAAGCTATAAGAACAAGACGGCCAATGTAACCTTCATATTGGTGGCGATGGTTTGAGATTCTCCATGACTGTTATTTGCGATCCGCAATGGTGGCAATGCTGGGGAAAACGGAAAGTGGAATTACAATCCCTGCCAGGTATCATCTTCGCAGAGCTGACCTTCTTGCTAAACACTTCTCATCGTCTTGATCGTTTTTGGAGCTTACTCCAACAGACCAATTCAAAGACAGCCAAAAAGAGATAAAAGAGAGAGGAGTAAATAGATAAAAGAAGCAAAAAAAGAAACATTTCAATATCTCCTCCGGGAAGGCTCGAACTTCCAACCTCCTGATTAACAGTCAGACGCGCTAGCCAATTGCGCCACAGAGGAAATTGCTCTGATGGGTGGAATTTTACTACATACTATAAGCCAACCATGTCTGCATCCGCAGCATCTTTACAGACCTCTGAGAAGATGTTGGACACTCCCTGTAGGTTTCCAGAGAGAGATTGTGAGCATTACTGTCTGTAACTATGCTGCGGAAACTTTTACTTTTATTGTGTTGAGGTCTTGACAAGTAACCGGCCATCTCTGAGGTCGCTTCGAAAAGAGCCTCGTTTCCTTGTAAGTTGGCTCTCTTTGGCAACTTTTTCATCATGGCCATCTGCTTTGGTTGCTTCACGAGCTAGCTTCCATCTTCCTCTAGATTATCTATAATTGTAGCCTTGAGTTGAGTTCCATTGTTGCGTCAAGGCACCAATAGGGCTATTGCTGATCTGAGCAGCGATTCGTTGTAGAGGTTCACCCGAAGATGCCACAAGTAGAGGCCATTCAAAGTTTTCGCCAAGGACCAATTGATCACGTCTCATCGTGAACCACTAAGGGAACCTTCATACGCAACTCTTGAGGTTAGACATTTTTGAGGTCCCCAAGCCATCAACTCCAAGATCGCATCAAGCCTAGGATGGCCCGTTATAGCAGCGTGGGGGCACCCCAAACGGTATGAGATGCGCTTTCGCTTATAAGCTTACAGGATGATTGGCTGACTGTGTCTCCAGAGACTCATTTGAGCGAACTTTAAGTGAAGCCAAGCCAGAAGCAGCTGAGAGATGATGAGACATTGAGAGAGGTTTCGAAATTCATTGTCGACCAGTCTGCACCTCGAGTGCGCAAAGGTCAGGTTGCTTCATCCTGTTCGCGGGAATGAGGCCTCTCGTGATACAAAGTAAGCCTAGCCCATCAAATGAGACAGAAGGTAGTCGATTGCCATCACATGCCCAGAAAACTCCAAAACTCCATCTTGCGCTCCGTAATAAAACCGTCTGAGGACTTGTTCTTGGCATATTGATTGCAGTACTTTGCAACCCAAGTCCAATATCCGTACATCAAGACATTAGCTTATACAAAGCAGGAAAGAAAAGGGGCCGCGGATTGGATCTTTTAGACGGCCAAGTCCGCGTCTTGAAGCTAGAATCCCCTACCCCTGCTCCCAGAGAACCACCCAATTTGTGATGGGTTTGATTTCTTTTCCCGTTGACACAGAAGGCAGATGGAAGGCTTGGAAGCAATTGAACCAAGGCTTGCAAGGGTACGAATCGTCCCATGCTCGTCTACTCGGCACACTCGTCGTAACCAAGCGGGCGCTAAGAAGCTCGTCGGCCCATCACCAACTGCGCTGTGTGACGCGGCCGCCTCGATAATAGGTTCACTGTTTGCTCTTCTCTCTTCCCTCTTGTCTCTCGTCTTCCATACAGCCGGTTGGAAACGACAAAAATATTCAGTGTAACAGTAGCAAATGCACGTGCTAGCTAATCGGGTCGCTCAACAGCTGACAATCAGGGCAAACGGGGAGGCAAATCAGCCCAAACTGACCCATCTCTGTGTTATCAAGTCCATGACAAGGGAACGGTCATACCTTAGCTTGACGCTACCTGCGCGAGTACGAGGACGCTGTGGCGCATCCAAACCCAACCGAAGGGTGCCTGCGTTCCAAGGACGCCAGAGGAGCTAAGCTCGGTGAACCCCAGCTTACGCTAATGTTAGTCTCGAGAGCTATCATGGCACCTGGACACTGCAGTTTGATCGTCCCTGTCTCTTGACGTCTTGGAGCGTCGGCCATCTCGATCCCCGGTGATGGAAGGATTCCATCCAATTTGTTGGGAGAATGATGGAGGCCGGATAAGCCCTCAGACAACCGTCATACAGGCACAGAGTGTCTGGCGAATGGTGCTAATACCTGTTGAAGTGAGGCATTGTTGAAACCTGTCTGCATTCCCGCTCCCCGGCCGTCATTGCCTCCAGCCGCTTCCACCGGAGAAAGAGCCCCGTCGATACAATGGACCTGTCAAAAGATGGCGGCGGCCGGCAAGCAGACCTGAAAGTTAGGGTCATCTCTTATCAGCTTATCCAGCACCTTACCTGCTCTGATCAACGACGCTGCATCAGAGGCTTCAAGCTTCATCCCAAGTGGAGAAGCTGCATCGATTCCCGTACGGCTGGCGATTTGGCACGGTAGCTGAGCAAGCTGAGCAGCCGTGAGAGAAGCCTCGAGATAGCATGTCTTCCCAGTGCCTTGGAACCGGGTGCCGGGGGAGGAGTCAAGGTTCACAGTCACAAGAGCTTGGTCGGGACGCCTGCCGCCTCTCGCTTCATATCCCTCCCGTCCAATTTCCATCAGCCGTGTTGACATGTCTGACCCAAAGCCCGGACCAGTCGAGCAAGTGCAAGTCATAGTGCATCGCCACCCGGCCAACATCCAGGTTGGTGGTGGTGGTAGTGGTGGCAGCTTGGTGGTGGTAGCAGTGCATTGGTTGCTAAACCGCCTGATGGATGGCTGGTGATGGCGCTCGTCCATGGTGGTGGTAGGTTGGAGAGCAAGCGGGGGAAAGGCGATCCAGTTCGATGTGATTCCTTCGTGGGCAGGCCAGAGGCGCCGGCCAGAAATGGCACACGCACGAGCAAATCACCCAGCCAAGAGTCAATCCAAACATGATTGCTTCGTCGGCGCTCCTCTTTCGTACGAGGCTTTGAGAGGTCAATAGCCCCCGCAACGTCGCCAAAGGGCCCAAAGGCGAGCCACAGCCGCATTGTTTGCAGCAAGCCGCGCATCTCGCATCTCGGCCTCCTCCTCCCTGCATCAACGCCCTTGTCTGCCAGTATGCATGCCGGCGTCACGCTATGACGAGTGGCGCTGGGCCGGCAGATGGCGCTTGGGGGGGAGGGGACGCTGTTGGATGACGGCCGCTGTGACTGGCGCTCGTGCGGTCTGTGAAATTGTGTCACGATCTGCAGGTCTGCAAGTCGGGCTCTGTTGCCAGCCAGTCCCGACAGTCATTCACGACTGTATGGTGCAGTATCTCGAACATACCTCATCACTGATCCTGCTGATGCACTCGTATCAACATATAAGCAGCCGCTGGCTGGCCAATGGCTCCAGTCAGCCAGCAATGCGTCGATCACACGTCAAACCAGAGCTGGCCAATACAGTATCCGGACTTTGGTCGCGTGTGAGTGTTGCATCTCGTCCTCAAGCATGTTCGCGCCATGAGACAGTTGGAGGAGACGCCAATGGCCTCGCCCGGCCGCCTCGGAAGCCCAGCCCAGCCCGTCTGATTGGCGCCCAAGGGCCTAACCAGCACCACTCCAGGCCACCCAACAGCGCTAGCGGCGCTGCTAATTAGGGGCCCCCCAGCACTTGCTCGACTGCTATCCGGCCTGCTCAGGTGACCCCCGCGGGCTCTTGCCGGGGGTGATGCACAGCGACCCTCGCCCCGGGCCCCCATGTCAGACCCTGGAGCACTGGAGCATCAGCTAGATTGAGTCCTGGACCTCTATAAATTGTTTCTGCCCTCGTGCTCCGTCCGACTAGCACCAGTTGAGTCCCCGTCCTTGCGAATTCCCGGCAACCCCTGGCTTCTTTTTTCCTTCTTCTCCGGCCTCAATTCTCTGTTCCTCTGATCTGACAAATTTCCATACCGTTTGTCCAGGCGGGGCCTTGAAACACCATTGCTAATAGTGTGGCTCTTCGTTCATGCCACGGCCCCCTGCTCCTCGGGCAGAACCACTCCATCCTCGCCTTTATATCGCCCACGGCTGCTCCTGGTTGAGCAACTCCATTTCCCGCCTCTTCAAACGCTCTATACCTATCCTCAATACTCGATTTCGATACGAGGTTCTCGCATTACGAGAAACTCCAGACTCCAGACTCCATATTTCACTACAAGCGAGCGATTGACGCACGGGGCCTCGGCACCCCCTTGTTATTCCTCGACTCTCTCGGCTCCTCTAAAGAGCTTGCATCTCCCGGACTTTCCGTCCTTTGGCTTCACCACAACGCCTTTCGGACTACAGAAATTGTCGAAATATTGCCATGGCTACTACCGAATCGTTCCACGACATCAAAATGACCGTCGTTCCTCCACCGGAGCACGATGCGTCTCGAGGGCGCACGCGTGACCGCATCATGCCCATTCCCAACTCCAAGAACCTGCGTCCAGACGAATCCAGCACACTCAGAGGTCGCTCTCGTCGACGCTCAGTCTCGCCCTTCAGCCTTGCTTCTCGAGGCTCTTCTCCTTCAGTCAAGCCATCCGCCAACAGACTGATGCTGCACAACCGTTTGCGAGAGAAGCGCCGCGAGCACTGCCCTTCTCGAATCGCATCGCCCGCCAACTCGGAGGTCCTACACAAACAAACACGCCTGAGGAGCCGAAGCCGCGGGCCGCGAAGGGACAAGGAACCCCACAGACCTGTCGACCACCTGTCCAGCCTACGAAACGAGGTCTTCCTGTCGGACGAGGAACAGCCCGGCCACGGCAAGACTTCCTGACATGGCCATCTTGTCACAGAATGGTACATTTCTGATTTGCATGAGCGTCAGAGGCACTGAAATTATACGATATGGGGGTTGACGATACCTACCTGTACTATGACTACCACGAAGGGGGATATGAAAAGATACAGTTTCCTTTGTTCTTGGTGTTGGGGTGGACGACAAATGGGAAACTACACTTGAGACTGAAGTAATGGGACAGGTACGGATCTGGGATGCTACCTAATTTGCTTCACGCTTCTTCTTGGTCCTTTTCTCTATTATATTTTTTCATTCTGCTTTTCCTTTTCCTTTGCTTTAGGCGTTATGGAAGCTTGCGATGCATTGCCCGTTCACGATGGCGGGAAACCAAAATCACCCTCTGGAGCGGTGTGTTTGTAACTAATAGTCTGCAATTTCTTACAATACTAATTTGACATCTCTTCTTACCTTAATTGATTCCTACTTTAAAGTAACAAGGCCATCTTGCCCATCTTTTCCATCTTTTTCTCGCCCGAATTGCATGCCATATGATTATCAGCGTAGGTATCTGTACTCTACGGTCAGCAACTCGCGAGCTCCTGTCAATGAAACGCCGGCTTGCCTCGAAAATAAAGCGGGGTCCGTTATCCGTTATCAGCCGGAGCTGCTGCTGGATGACTAAGCCACAGCCCGCTGCTGTTTTCGGCGACCCACCCGGACCTCTGGCTCGACACCATCTTTTTCGATCAGCCCATGATCTAAAAGTGAAAAGATGAGGCTGCCATTGCGTTCGTCCAGGCCCTGAATCTCCCGCTTTCCGCCTCGGTCTCGCAGATACTCGGGCAGCATCTCCAGCGCCATCGAATGCTATGCCGCCCTTGCAGCTCCAATCCGAATACCACCACCATTCCAGCGCCGATTGGCCCGCCTCCCGCACTGCAGGCGTCTGCGCTCGCCTCGACCAGCATCAAAACGACTCCACGACCCGGGCTGCCTGTCGGAGGCATGCCAATTTGGCCTCTGCACCTTTGTCCATCGCATAGCTAGCAGGCCGTCCGCGAACCGAGCCGCCTGCTGGGCCAAATGCTCGAAAGAACCGCGGCCGCGAGTCTGGAATCATGCAACATCCAGCGCATCCTTCCGAAGCCCACCCGCTCGACCAAGCGCAGCCGCCAGCTTCATACGGGCTTCTGGCAGCATGGGGCGTCTGCCATTGAGCTCGCCAGCATCTGGCCCTCCATAGGGCGCATTCCCGAGGCGGAGCCTGTCGAGAATGCCACCCGCCCGCTGCAGGCTGGCTTGGTTGCCTCGGCCTTTCTGCTCGATTTCCTCTATCCGAGTGCTACATATTCGCTCCTGCGGCGGTTGTATCCAGGGCTCCCGCGGCCTCAGGATGGAGGCCGTGCTGGTGGTGCTGCTAGGAGGAGGCACTTCACCTCTTCCACTGCCGCTGCTGAGCATCCCTCGCAAAGTTATCCCACCGCTTCGACCCCACCATCGATGGAGTGCTTTTCCCCGGCAGGGAGCCAGGCATATCAACGGGACGATGGAGCAGCTACGGCACGAGAATCACAGACCTCTAGCAGTAACTCGAAAGCTGCCTCTTCAGACTATGACTCTCAGAGCTCAACCTCTTTGCGCGTAGACCACATGTCCAGGTTGCAGTCAAACGCAGCACAGCTACAAGATATGCTTTCACACCAAGGCGAAGAGCGCTTTCACGATGTATGGGATTTATACTGCAGGCTCGATGAACAGCATCAGCTTGATTTTCGCCGCGACATGATTCTTTACCTCGCCAAATCCCGCGGAATAGTCGAGGTTGGGAGAGCTATCTCGCTGTTCCGTCAGATTCCCATTTCTAGTTGGGATGATGAGCTTCTTGCTGCTGGTGTCTTGGCCTTTACACGGTCCGGCGACCTAGAACATGCTATCAGTAGGTTGAAAAGTGGCATGGAGCTCAAGGGTCTGGTCGGCGGTCTTGAGTATGTCCTGGCTGAGGTCATTGCCAACGAGAAATGGCCGACGCTCATAGGGGTGTGGCTCGAATTCTATGCGTCTCGCCTCAAGTTTGAGCCGGCTGGCCGACCAGATGCCATTCGCTTACAGCGGCTCGAAACATTGCCTGGCTTGGACAGGCTTTTCTTTTCGTTCGAACAATATCTCTCTTCCGAGGGCCGCAAAGCCATTCGCCCCATCAACATCTATGAGACGACCAGATTGGGTCTCAAAGCTCTGAGAAGAAAATTGGCAGAGCTGGCGCTGGCCCAGCCTTGTCAGCCAAGGCAAGCTGCTGCCATATTAGAAATCTTCAACGACCCTCAGCTATACGAGCATTACTTTCTCCGCGTTCTGGAAAGTTGGCATAACAAGATCGAACTGACGTCCAACGTCGCCTGGCTATCGGATCTGTACAGGACATACCGCAAACTCCCCGGCGCGCATCCGCCCGTCTCGCTCCTCCAGCACATGTTTGAGCTGCATTACCCAGCCGGCACGGCAGCGCTCGAAGAGATCTACCAAGATTGGCATCGCGCCTGGGGAGACTTGGATCAATGGGGATACGAAAAGTTCCTCAAGTTCTATGCAGGCCTGGGCGACATCCAGGCCGTACAACGGCTATGGGGGCGGTATGTGGCCAAGTACCCGGCCGTGCTGAGAAAGCCCAGGGCGTTCAGGAGCACGATGAATGCCTATGCGCAGGTTGGCGACGTCGCCAAAGCCGAAGAAGAGCTTCGCCGCATGACAGATCACCACGGAGTCAAGCCCGACTTGGACATATGGAACACCTTGCTGAAATGTTACATGAGAGCGCAAGATTACAATCGAGCCGTCGCTTGCTTCAACGAGATATGCGGCATGTACCGCCCCGACTCCTTTACGTATGCCCACATCATGGCCATGTCTGCTAAGAAGGGCGACCTGGAAGCAACTCTTGGCTTCTTCAACCGCTCTCAAAAGGACCGGATCCCCGTCTCGAAAGAGATGGCCATGTCTCTGGTCATGGCGTACTGCCGCAATGATCGGCTGTTGGAAGCGGAGAGGATATGCATGGAGCTGGCGGAACGGGGCGCGACGAGCACGGCCATCTGGAATCAGCTTATCCAATTCAACGGCATGCAAGGAAAGCTCGGCAAATGCTATGAACTGCTGCAAGCCATGAAGCTGTTTGATCTCACATGGGACCATCAAACGCATGAGTTTCTTCTTCAGGCCCTTGTCAGGGTAGACCAGGTACAGCCTGCCTACCTCCTCTTGCAGACGGCCTACAAGGAGAAGTTGTTCCCGGTTGGGCCGGAGCATTTTGCCGTGGTCATGGCCGGAGCTGTACGTACCGGCGAGCTTGGGCTTGTCGAGCTTCTTGCTTCGCATCTGCTTAAAGCAGGCCAGTCGATGAATTTCAATGCCAAGGTGGCGCTGGCCGAGGCTTCGTTTCGAAAGACGCCATCGTCAGATCGGACGCGCCAGCTTGGCAAAGAGTTCGTGGGCCACCTGCGCTCTATGCTGGCTCACGAGACCAGCGGACGTGACGCCCGTGCTGTTTCGACGCTTCCGAGGGACATTCGGCATCTGAAGAAGCAGACCAAGAGCGTCGGCCGTGCCATCAAGCTTCTGGTTGAGCTGCGAGACTTCAAGACGGCCGAAGAAGTCATGAACTTGTACAGCAGCATATTCCCCAAACACAGGGGCGGCGAACCGTTCCCTCCCGAGGTGATTTCTGCGCTGATGCTGGGCTACTTCAAGGACAGGAAGTTCCGCCAGATACACAAGATGTGGAACGAGATGTGGAACAGAGTACTGGTCCGAGCCAAGCATCGCAAAGCGGCGGGCATCTATCCCGTCCACGAGTATGACGTCTCCAGGCCGATGGCAGTTCTGGCAAAAACTTTCAGGGAAGAGAACGACGGAAACGGCTTGCTCAAATGCGTTGAGCAGGTCACTTCCTCTGGCTTCAAGCTGACGAGAAACAACTGGAACCTCTTGATTCGATATCTGGCCGAGATGGGCCAATGGGAGCCCGCGATGCGCTGGTGCGAGACCATGCTCATGCCGCGCTGGCGTGGGTGGAAACCGAGCAAGAGGAGCCTTCAGGAGCGCCGCCATCTCAGGAACACGCGCGTGCTGCAGGCGTCCAACGCGGCGGTCCTCAGCTTGCAGCACCAGTGGCTGAAGCTGCGCAAGTTGGCTGCCTGGTCGGCCGATGTCTCTGCCAAGTTGAGGGAGATTGAGAGGAAATATCCTCGTCTTCATTACGCCTTCACCAATACGGATTTCGAGAATCTCTCGAGCGGCTGGGATAGCCGCAGAGCAAGTCTAAGGAAGAAGGCCATGGAGCTGCTTAGGCCTTTCTCGCATGCGGAGCTTAAGCGAATGAAGAGGAGGTTGGAGAGACAGCTTCGGTCTCAGCGCAATAAACGGCAGCAGAGGCGGCAACTGAGAAGCTCGCTGCGAGCGATTTCGAGCGTGTCAAGGAGACGAGCTCGTGGTGCGCGAGTGCCTGTGGCCAAGGCGGAGAAGACGAAGCCTCAGACGTCTACGGGAAACAAGGACGAGAAGGAGGAGTGAGGGGAAGAGGTTCCAGGAAGCAAAGAGGCAACTTGCATATTGAATTTAAGCATTGGCATAGACTTATCGCTCGGCAACACTTGTAATCTGTAGATGGGATGGATGCTGTGTATGGATATGTACTGTATGTATATTAGAAAATATCACGCATGAACTGATGAGCATATATGGAAAGGGGGCCTCTGTCGTTTGTTTACTGTCTGAATATCAGAGTTCTTTGGTGTTACTGTTCAGGACAGCTGGATACCCGGGAGCTGGACATGATTATCTTGGGCTTGGGGCATTGATGAGGCTGCTATAAACTATGAAGCTGTAGACATTAATCCTCATCTATAAACGAATATCTGATATCACAATATCTGCAATTCTAGGAGGGCAGTCGGCAAGCCTGGTATGTAATACGTTCAACCATCACTGTTACTGAGCCAGACTTCCAATCCAAGTGGTGCCCTCGTGACGTGCCCCGCCAACCCGCTCTGGTGTTGTAGACGGTCCTTGCTCGTCTCTGGTCACAGCCATGATTCCAGCGTATTTGCATCCTCTCAGCTTGTAATAAGGTAGACGATAGTACAGATGAGTTCAAAATACTCGCAAAATTCTCACAAAACACCAATTGATCAAGAGGTGCCCTCATCCAAGTACATCTACCCCCATCACATCCGGCTCCGTCGTACCCCGCCAGGTACAAGTACGCGATAGCTTATCCACGCCGCCACCACCGATCCCCGCAGTTCAGCCGATGGAAGGTACTAGGCCCTCGAATTTGACGTAGCCAAATGCCGCCTAGAGCTCCGGCCTGCAGTTTGGATTATTAACGGCCTCTCTTTTGCTTCCATCGTCGGTTCATCTTTGTATTACTCAGTCCCGACATCAGTCTCCCTTGAAAACAAAGGCACCCGGGCAATGCTCACGACAGGCAGATTCTTGCGGGCTTGCTAAGAGGACTGACGGAACTGTCTGCGGGTTTTACTCGGTTTCTCTCCCTCCATCCCATCTTTCTCTTCTGCCTGTCCATTCATTGTCTCTTGACTCTCCCTCACCACCTCGGCTGGATCTGGATTTCTAATACCACCACCACCACTGGCACCACCACCGCTACCACCACAAAGCATCACCATTCGACATGCTCCCCCGATCACGAGCCTCCGGGCGCCTCATCCTCGAGCGCTCAGCGGCGCATCCGGCCCGCGCGCTGTCCGATTCGATCCCCCGCGCCTGGACACTGAGCTCGGCTCTGCGCGCCACTCAGATCGCCGGCCGCCGGTATCCCGCACCACGTCCCCGGGTGCAGACGGCGGCCTTGTCGACGAGCGCACGACTGGGCAAGGAAAAGGACAAGGGCAGTAACTTCTTCGACTCTGCCGTCGAGCCGCCAAAAGAGGAGGAGGACGAGGCAAAGGCAAAGGACAAGCTCGAGAACGCCAAGGAGGAGTCTAAACCTGCCATTGCCGACTCAACAGCCTCTGCTGCAAAGAGCGAGGGCGGAAAGGCGGAAGACGGGAAGCCTAGCGGTGCTGCCGGAAGCGCTGCCGGTGCCGGGTCTGGCGCAGGCGGCGATGGTTCCAGCGGCGATGGCGGGAAGCGAGGGCGCAAGTCTGCCGAGAGGGCGCTGTCGAAGCCCGTCATCCCCGAGGTGTACCCGCAGGTCCTGGCGATTCCCATTGCCCGGCGGCCGCTGTTCCCGGGCTTCTACAAGGCCATTACGATTAAGGATCCCAATGTCGCGACTGCCATCACCGAGTCCATTAAGCGTGGCCAGCCGTATGTCGGAGCTTTCCTCTTCAAGGACGAGAACGAGGACGACGACGTTATTCGGAATGTGAACGATGTGTACGACGTTGGTGTCTTTGCGCAGATTACCAGCGCATTCCCCATTCACGGACAGGAGGGTGCGTTGACGGCGATTCTATACCCTCACCGGCGAATCAAGCTGTCCAGCCTGGTGGCGCCTGGAGGGCAGGACGCCGACAAGACCGAATCCAAGACGGAGCCCGAGCCCGAGCCGATACCGCAGAAGACGGAGGAAGATACACAAGAGAAGAAGGGCGACGTGGTGGCGAGCTTCGAGGAGAGCGCCGTGGAGAAGAAGTCGGAGCAGCCGGTGGACAAGTACGAGCCCACGTCGTTCCTCAAGAGATACCCCGTCAGCCTGGTCAACGTGGAGAACCTGGCGGACGAGCCCTACGACCCCAAGAGCCCCGTCATCCGCGCCATAACCAACGAGATTGTCAACGTCTTCAAGGAGGTGGCCACGATGAACAACCTTTTCCGCGACCAGATTTCCACCTTTTCCATGAGCCAGTCTACAGGAAACGTCACCTCGGAGCCGGCCAAGCTTGCCGACTTTGCCGCTGCCGTTTCTTCTGGCGAGCAGAACGAGCTGCAGGAGGTCCTGGCTTGCATGAACATTGAGGAGAGGATGCAAAAGGCCCTGGTTGTGCTCAAGAAGGAGCTCATGAACGCGCAGCTGCAGTCCAAGATTACCAAGGACGTCGAGAACAAGATCAGCAAACGCCAGCGGGAATACTGGCTCATGGAGCAGATGAAGGGCATCCGTCGGGAGCTCGGCCTGGAATCGGACGGCAAGGACAAGCTGGTGGAGAAGTTCAAGGAAAAGGCGGCCAAGCTTGCCATGCCTGAACCTGTGCGCAAGGTGTTTGACGAAGAGATCAACAAGCTGGCGCATCTGGAGACGGCGGCCTCGGAGTTTAACGTTACACGAAACTACCTCGACTGGCTTACCCAGATTCCCTGGGGTCAGAGGAGCGCGGAGAACTTTGGCATCCCGAACGCTGTCAAGGTCCTTGACGAGGACCACTACGGCTTGCAGGATGTCAAGGATCGAATCCTCGAGTTTATTGCCGTGGGTAAGCTGCGGGGCTCGGTCGAGGGCAAGATTCTCTGCTTTGTTGGGCCTCCCGGCGTTGGCAAGACGAGTATCGGAAAGTCTATTGCCCGGGCGCTCAACCGGGAGTACTATCGATTCAGTGTTGGAGGCCTGACCGATGTCGCGGAAATCAAGGGCCACCGAAGGACGTATGTCGGTGCTCTGCCCGGCCGGATCATCCAGGCTCTGAAGAAGTGCCAGACGGAGAACCCCCTCATTCTGATTGATGAGATTGACAAGATTGGACGAGGCTACCAGGGAGACCCTTCCTCGGCTCTGCTGGAGCTGTTGGACCCTGAGCAGAACAGCTCATTCCTGGATCACTACATGGACGTGCCTGTCGACCTGTCCAAAGTCTTGTTTGTCTGCACGGCGAACATGACGGACACGATCCCCAGACCTCTGCTGGACCGTATGGAGCTCATCACGCTGTCTGGATACGTCGCGGACGAGAAGAAGGCCATTGCGAACCGGTACCTCGCTCCGGCCGCCAAGGAAGCGGCTGGTTTGAAGGATGCGGATGTTCAGCTGACGGATGAAGCCATCGAAGAGCTGATCAAGTCGTACTGCCGAGAGTCTGGCGTTCGAAACCTGAAGAAGCAGATCGAAAAGGTCTACCGCAAATCAGCCCTGAAGATTGTTCAGGAGTTCGGAGAGGATGTCTTGCCCGAGGAGGAGGCTCTCACGGACGAAGGCAAAGCGGCGGCGGAAAAAGCCAAGGAGTCTGCTGCCGAGGCCGAGGAGGGCACCGAGAAGAAGACGGCTACCGAAGCCGACGAAAGCGAAACCACGGAGAAGCCGCGCAAGGCCCTGAAAGTGCCGGAAAGCGTCCACGTCACCATCGGCAAGGACAACCTGACAGACTACATTGGACCCCCCGTCTTCACGTCGGATCGCCTGTACGACGTGAGCCCGCCGGGAGTGTCCATGGGCCTCGCGTGGACGCAGATGGGTGGCGCGGCCATGTACATTGAGTCGATCCTGCAGGCACCGCTCCGACCTAGTTCACGACCCGGCCTGGAGATCACTGGCAACCTCAAGAACGTGATGAAGGAGTCGACGACGATTGCCTACTCGTACGCCAAGTCGTTCATGGTCAACCGGTATCCGGACAACCACTTCTTCGACAAGGCCAAGATGCACCTCCACGTGCCCGACGGCGCGGTGTCCAAGGACGGCCCTTCTGCGGGCATCACCATGACGACGTCGCTGCTGTCGCTTGCGCTGGACACGCCCGTCGACCCGACGGTGGCCATGACGGGCGAGATTACGCTGACGGGCAAGGTTCTCCGGATTGGAGGGCTTCGGGAGAAGACGGTGGCGGCGAGGAGGGCGGGGTGCAAGACGATTATTTTCCCCAAGGACAACATGTCGGACTGGCTGGAGCTTCCACAGGTATGCTTGCTTCTCCTGACGCGTTTGGAATAGGGATGAAGATTGCTTACATTCACATTGTAGACCATTAAGGAAGGTATCGAAGGCCATGCCGTAAGCTGGTACTCTGAGGTGTTTGATCTCGTCTTCCCCGAGATTGACCACGCAAAGGCCAACGCGTGCAAGATCTGCGAGTGGAAGGCCAAGCAGAAGAAGAAGGAGGAGGCCGCCGAGAACAAGGAAGATGACGACTGAAGCATCATCAAGCCGATGAATGCGAAATCTTGGAAACCAAGCGAAAGAGGAGGGGCGCAGCCCCTCAAAGCATTTGGGATACTCCTTTTTCCCTCGAGCATATCGAGGTCACCGGACACTCGAGACTCTACACACATATTATTCATTCATCCTCTGATATAAATCTGCTGGGAAAAAAACTGCGATATATGAATGGCGGCCATGGTCACGGGGTTGCATGAGCTGGGCGTTTGATACTAATCTCCCCTGAATGTTTTGTTCTGGGGGGGAGGTTGGGAATGGGCGGATATGGCGGGCATGGCGGAACACAGAATAACTCCTACTCTACTTGTAAAACATAAAGGACAAAAAAGATGAAAGAAGTCAACAGAAGGCCGCAGTTTCGAGTCTTGGTTGAAGGGGGGAGGATGTGGCGGGGGAAGGGGAGAGGACTGCGGCCATGCAATGTATGTGTGTATGTATGTGTGTATATTATATATTAGATTAAAGAAGCTCTAGTCAAGTTGGACGGAGATGTAGAATTATGAATGGTTTTCTAGACGATGCAGAAGGGTTGACAGTGTCTGATTTGAATGAGTGAGGGGAGAAGAGCAGCGTGTGATGATCTGTATATTGTATATTCTTTTACCCTAGAGTAGCTATCATTAAGCTAGGAGCTAGTACTTCTACTGATTTCCTTCGTGGTGATCTGTAGATAGTGAATTGGCTGATTGTGCGCTTGAATTCTGCGAGTAATTATGTTGAACGTTAAACCATTTCGACGTGCGACGTTGAGGTGGATCTGGTGGCTGTCTCCATTGCCGGACCTCGAGCTCGAGATTTTGAGCTAAACACAGCGCCTCTACGAGCCGGCCAAACTTCCCCACTAATATTTACACTCAAATACACGAGTTTCTACCCACCGCCTACCCTATGATTTTCTCTTCTTTTACGTAGCGCCGTATGCTATCTCTATGGAGTGGACATTTAGTCTTTTTATTTGTGTTTCTGAATGCCAAGGTGGTGACGTTACCTTGAAGATGAAGGGGACTGGAGTCTCATCTCATAGGATCGAATGCAACGGTAGCGGAACGAGCCTCACGTTCAGAGCAAGAAGCTTGGGTATTGAAGTTGACGACATGTATCTAATGCATACCGAACCCAACCCGACTTATTCGTGGGCAAATACATGGGTCAACAGCAAGCGACGCGTCAACTTCTTGATGAATGAGCAAACGAATGGACAAATGAATGATGATGATGATGATGATGATGATGGTGGAGGTGGTGGTGCCTGAGAGGATGACTGGGATTGATTGGGTGGGAGAACGATCGTCAGTCTCACTCTGGTTCGCACAAACTGCACCGTTTGATGGCTCGTGTTGGGCTTCTACCTGCTTGCCTCCAACGTTTGTTTGCCTTGCTTGTAGGTCAAGGTGCAAACAGTCCGATCCGATGCATTCAGATGCAAGGTACTCACCGTTCGGCATCAAGCATCAAGCGGCTTTTCGGGCTGCGAGTTCGATTGGATTCGATCCGATAAGACAGACGGGCGTAGATGCAGCCTACAATCTACTGTTCTGCCCAATAAAGCGTTGCAGTTCATGCCCGAATTTGCCTTACATACAGCTACACGATTAGTGCTTCATAGACCAGAGGTCACGAACTAGTAGCATTATCGTAAAGTAGGGTGATGCGAGGCACTTGAGACGGACGTGTGTAGGTACATGTAGCAAGCAGTGAGGCTTCAGTTGTTCGGGGGTGATCAGCGGGGGTGATGGAATGCAGTTGTGCCTGAATCCCAACGCTAAGGAACAAGACGGCTTTTTGTGTTGGTTGCACTCATATCTGGGTTTCTTGAGAAGTGATGCGTTCCTTTTTTTTTTTCTCTTTTTTTTTTTTCTTTTTCTTGGGTTTCGGGTGATGTCTACTAGTCTATGACTGCTAGGTATGTCGGCAATTCTGATTCTGGGGAATTGGAATCAACAGTTGAGTGTATCCAGAGAAGACAAGGGAGCACTGGCAGCATCAAAAAATAAGAGGCTGGTTGCGAGTAACGATGGACAAGTATCATGGCAGACCATGGATGTGCATCATCTCGGAACAGATCCCGGAGGGCTGGGGGGAAAGGCTGACAAGTGCGTTCTGCGGAAGCGTTCCGGAACGTGCTATTCTGCGAAATAGGGATGTGTCAGTGACGATTCTCGAAAAAGGGGGGGAATTTCTAGCTGTCCTTTCGTATTCCTTGTCTTTGGTGATTTCGTGGCTCGGACCTGGTCAGTCCCTACCGCCGAGGTTGCGTTTTCTATCTTTGCTTCTTCTTCGACTTTTGACTCCAAATGAAATCCGACTTGCGGGTGAAGCTGTGGTGTGTTCATGTCGGGTCGGGCTCGATTGACTGGCAATGTAAATGCCCGTCCTACAACGGCTCATTGCTTTCAAGGTGAGCATCCATCTGACCCGACACATCTACTGAAGAAGAGCGGGTTCAGCCAGGGAGAGAGTGGGCGAGCAAGGCCTAAACCGCGTGGCCGGTACTAGTAGAGCGCTCGTGAGCTGTCGGAATGCCCGAGTCAAGACGGGGTCAGGATTAGGGATCAGTAGATGCCGGGTCGAAAAGCATGGGGCCAAAGTCCATCAACAGGCAGGCTTGACAAAGGAGTTGATTTGTGATAGGAACGGCCAGATATACGAACGAGCGAGCGCATCGAACGTCGACGTTACTCGGGCTATTAGTATGTGCCTCGTCATGTAAGGGACTTTGTATGCGAGTAAAGAAGGACGCAGCAGCCCTGGCAGATGGGATGTGTGTGAGCGAGTCCAGCATTGATTCGATTGATTGAGCGTGTGTTCCATGTGAGCCCGCATGTACGATACGGCATGGTCCGATCCAGGCCCGTTTGCTGTACGAGTATGTAGGAGTAAAAGTGAGCGATGATGATGATGATGTGAGGTGGTTCTTGGTGTGGAGGCTAACGCGAGGACGAAGCAGTTCGGTGCCCAATCCCACCACAACACTTGGTTGGTGATACCAGACAGCAGGATTTGATGCCACGAAACGGGCAAAGGAAGGATACTACATACATGCTAATAAGCTGGCACTGCTGCGTTGTTCAGGAACTAAGTATTTCCAGGGCTAGATTGGCCCTGTTTGCCGAACTGCCAGCTCACCTTGACCATGATGATGATGATGATGATGCCTTCAGGTCTCGATTGTACCTCGTACATACACAGGGGGTGGCCCGGCTGGATGGACAGAGTGTCCACTGCCAGTCAGGCAAAACATACAATCGCATGCATAATACCCGTAGCGACATGCGCAATCCATACGAGTACCTACGCAGTTGCCACGGCAATAGAACCGACTCTTCTCTTGTCGTTCCGATTCTCGTGGTGCTTTCGTCTCTCTCTCCGCCTGTAGGGCTTCTCTTCTTCCACAGGGCCTCCCGAAAAGGGACAAGCGAGAGCGGAGGCTGGGCCCGGTGTCGTCGAATTGGCGGTCACGGGCGTGCAGACGGTCGATGGGGCAACCGGGGATTGGCCATTATTTGCCGCTTTTTCTGTCCTGTTGAATCATGTTGTTTTGCTTTCTCTTTTCTGGCCAGTGGAAGATGCAGGTCTGAGAATGAGAGGTTGGAATTGGTGGAGATGTGAGGAGACGGTAATACTCTGGTACCTTGACCGTTGCCTCTCATGTGTAGACGATACCTCGGTTTGTCTGCGTACTGTGGCTTGGGGTATATAACTCTGTGGTATCAAGAGCCTCAGAAGCGCCCATATACATTCAATAACTAATATTGAATACTCAGCAATAGAAGCGCCCCGCTGTGACAGCGCTGTGCCCCTCGTCATGCCACCCCCTGGTTGCCCGTTTCGGTGCCATCAAGCATCGTGCAGGTCATTGGAGCACAACCTTGAAGCCCGGGATGGCAAGTCACTGCTACCAGCAGGGTGTCATCAGCTGTCCATTTCCGGGGACTTTTGGGTCCACTGAGAGAAGAGCGTCAATCTTGTCAATCAATCAATCATCTGGGCAGTCAATCAATCAGCGCATACAAGTACCTACCAGGTAATACGAATGTTCTCCCAATATCATCTCCAGCATGATAGAAATAGAAATAGAAAAAGGAGGGGTCCAACGAGCCCAATCTAAAGTGATTTAGTGCTGGTCCCTTGGACACGAGTTGACAGACGGCCAGAAGAAACGGTCCATCATCCCCTGCCTTGCCTGATTAGGCCCCCCCCGATTGCTGGTAGCACAGGTGGAGGTTCGAGTTAGTGGTGGTTCTAGCGGCAAGCCTCCGCTGTTAGTGGCCGCCATCCGCCGTCGCTGGACCGCTGCGGCGCTCAAGCTTCGCGGTCCATTGGGCTGCTTGGGCCCGGCTGTGGCTTGCTGGTGGTGCTGGTGGTGCTGGTAGTGCTGGTAGGGGACCTTGGGATTGAGGGGATCAACTGGAACTGGACCCCATGATATCAGCTGCCGCTTCAGCTGCCCCAGGCCTCGAAATGAACCTCATCAACAATTGATGACTTGCTTATTATCATTACATGCCGCTGCACTGCCTCGCCTGGCACGGCTGGGGAATCCATCCAGTCTCTGCTCGCTCGCTTCGCAACTCTCACCGGCTGGCGGAGCCCGGCCATCGCACGAATCCCAGGCAGTCTCTGTCTCTGTCTCTGTCTCTGTGCTGCATCTGCACGAAGCACAGCACAGCACTCAATCTTCTCTTCCACCCGGTCACGACCCCAGAAAGAGGAACCTTGCCCTGTTTGTACATCCATGCTTGCCGCACCCTTGCCGCATCCCTACCCATCCCTGCCCGTACATGACATGTGCACAACTGACGGCGGGCCTGCGTCCTCGGAACGATTTTGATTTGGCTGGGCCTGGTCCTGGTCCAGTTCCGGCCCAGCAACACCAGCGACAGCGAGCCAGATCATAGCAATCATACCAGACAAAAAGGCTGATCGTCAACTCCAGCCTCTCTTCCCGCTCCACCTCCTCCTCTGCCTGCCTGCCTGCCTGCCTGCTTGCTGCCCTTGCTGCAGAAGCTCTGTCCAGTCTCTGTCCGAGCCTCTGTCTGTCTGTCACTTTTGCCTCCTTTTTTCCCTCTCCCACCCCCGCCAGCCCGTCATATTTTCCCCAGCCGACAGCTTCCACTATTTGTGCTTCTTCCGCCCCCCCCCATTTTGCCTCGCCGCTCCCCCAAGCGGGCTTCTCTCCACGAACCAAGCAGGACCGGAACATCTCCATCCTTCTATCCATCCAACCACCTCCATCCCGCCTCGCCTCGCCTCGCCATTTACCTGCACGCACGCCTCAACGTTTGCTGCTGCTACTGCCGCTGCTACCACCAGACAGACGCTTCCTACTGGACCGACATCAACCACTCAGGAGCTTCCATCGCCTGTCGTTTCTGCCTGCTCGGCTTCTTCATCTCTTGGACTCCATCCCTCGGCTTCAGCCTGCGGCCAGCGTCCGGAATACAGATTGCTGGTGGTCTTTGCTTTGACTCAGACGGCAATCGACAACCGGTGTGTCTTGTTCCAGGGAGACTCGGTATCTGGCTCGCTTGGTGAACCGATCAGTGCATCACCATCAATCCAGGCAAGCGTCTATTTATATCCTCGAGCTGCCATCTTGCTGCTGTCCGTCAACACCCTACCGGCTCCAGCACCCCTCTTTACCTCTCAGCCTCACGACTGGCTGCCATCACGATACCCAGACACAATTCTCTCGCTTCTCACTGGCTGAAAGGGAAAGGAGAACAACGGCCTGCTTATATATACCATTTCTGCGCGACCCTCGTCCTTGTTCGTCTCGGGTAGCTGCGGATTCGCTACACCCTCACACCCTGATAGCAGGTACCCGGCGCTGCGCAGCTCCGTAGCGCACATCGACGAGCACATCAATCTGAAACGGCGGCAGCTTGGGTTGCCCAGCATCGCCAAACCATGCCTCCGCTCGATGGCCGGCCCTGCACCTCGCCGCCTCTCCTGCAGCCGCACCTCCAGACGCTTCCGCAGTCTTCGCAACCCGCAAAGCAGAGCTTCCTGCGCAAGCTGTTGACCCGTTCCGACAGCTCCAGGAGCTCCAAGTCGTCCGCATCGTCCGTCTCCGCCAGCCAGCAGCCAGCACCTGCATCACCACAAGCGCCTGCAGCACCCGGCTCCGGCATCGTCAAGCGCCTGTCTCGGAGGGTCGTGCCCGGCCTGCCTCGGTCCCAGACGTTCAAGCGCCAGCTGTCCGAAAGCAGGGAGCACCTGGCCCCCGTCGAGCCGTCGGCCGCCGTGCCGCGTCTGTCGACAGACGATGTCACTATCCGCAAAAGGCGGGCCGCCGCAGCCTGCGAGCGCATCCCGATCCCCGATCGAGCGCCCCCAGCTTCTATGGGGAGACGCTGCACGAGACGGGCTCAAACTACGCGCAGTCGCTGCCGGTAGACCTCGCCGACCTCGCGGATATCGAAGCCGCGGGCTCAACGTATTCAGACCTGCCGCACGCCATCACAACGGACATGGACGGCAATGAGGCCGACGACGAGTACACCGCTCAGGACGCCGTGTCCGTGGCCGACTCCCGGTCCGTGACGGCGTCCCAGTATGAAGCCATGATTCACGACGAGCTGGAGAGGGAGTGGATCCTCAACCTCAGCATGCACTTTAGGGACCGGTCGAAGCGGGAAAAGTTCTTCGTCACGTACCGCGAGCAGGAGCACATGTGGCGCCGCGTCACCGTCTCGCTCGACTACCGCGACGCGCCCGAGAACTCGCTCGAGTGGGATCTCAACCACACAAAGTACCAGCGGGACAAGAGCGCCAAGATTTACGAGGCCATCCGCGAGAGCCTGCCCGACATACAGTTCTACGACACCGTGACCAACCTCAAGCTCGAGACGACCGACGGGAGGCTGCATGTCCACGTGGTGGAAGATGGCAATGTAAGTAGCCGGCCGAAGCACATTGCAGCAGCATGTCACACAGACTAACAGGACAAGGAAATCATCCACTATCCAACCGTCAGCCAGGTTCGGCATCTAGGCTGCAAGCGAGTCAAGGAGCGAGACATTGTCTTCGACTCCCACATGTCCGGCTTTGTCTACAAGGTCAGCGTGCAGGGCCACATGCTCATCAAGAAGGAGATTCCCAGTCCCGACACCGTCGAGGAGTTTCTTTACGAAGTGAACGCCCTCAACGGCCTGAAATTCTCGAGGCACGTCATTGACTTTTACGGCGTCGTCGTCGACGACAATGACGAGCATGTCAAGGGCCTGCTCATCAGCTTTGCCGGCCAAGGCGCCCTGATCGACATCATCTTTGAGAACTGCAAGGAAAACAACATTGGCCTCCCCTGGGAAACGAGGGAGAGGTGGGCAAGGCAGATTGTGCAGGGGCTGGCGGACGTGCACGAATCGGGCTTTGTCCAGGGCGACTTTACGCTGTCCAACATTGTCATTGACGACAACGGCGATGCCAAGATCATCGACATCAACCGCCGCGGCTGCCCCGTGGGCTGGGAGCCTCCCGAGGCGACGGCCCTGATCGAGTCCAACCAGCGGCTGTCCATGTACATTGGCGTCAAGTCGGACCTGTACCAGCTCGGCATGGTGCTCTGGGGGCTTGCCATGCTCGAGGACGAGCCCGAGACCCAGGGGCGGCCGCTGATGCTGGGGCCGGAGATTAACGTGCCCGACTGGTATCGACAGATGACGGAGATTTGCCTCAGCGACGACCCGCGAATGAGGTTACAGGCGGCGTCGCTGCTGCGAATGTTCCCCCGCGTCATCCCGGGCGACGAGCACAGCGATGCCTTGCACTCTGACCAGGAGCCGGTCCGCATGGATAACGTTGCCATGACGCGTGAGTATTCCTCGGACGGCTACGATATCGATCACCACGCAACGAGAGCGGCCGACCGCGAATGGACCTACTCGGGCTCGGCATATGCCGACAGTGGGCTCCTCCCCTACGACCAGAACTACTCTGCACGAGGCCGGTCACCACCGAGTGCGCTGCCCAGCGACACGGAGGGCGATGCAGCGAACAAGTCGGGCTGGGCAGCGAACAGGTTCATTGCACCGTCTTACAGCGACAGCGGCGAGAGCTATGTGCTGCCGGAAGATGAATATGGCGTGCACCGACAGCCAACCCCAACCCCGTCTGCGGAGAGGTTCCTGAACATTAGCGACCGACGTCAACGGCCTCTCGCGCAGCTCAAGTCTTTTGACCAAGAGAGCACCGACTACTTTACCGCAGTGGATGACCAGGGTGTCAGGGGATTGGCCCCCGGGGCGCCCGAGTCAAGCTGGGGAGGATCGGCAAGCAATTATACGGCCGAGGAGGACACCATATTAGAGAGCAAGGAGGCAGAGGAGGACACCATACTGGAATCGAGCAACGCAGCGGAAAAGACTGTTCCCGCCGTCGTCGTGACGGAGACTCCCGACGCCTTGCCCCAAATCAGAACCCCTGAGATGCAGCAAGACGGGTATTGGGGAAAGAATGATGGCAGCGAGGACGGTTCCCGGAGGCAAGACTCGGCCTTTGAGATGCGATCTGATGCTCGACCGGCGAATAGCCCTGATCTCCCTGTCAGGACAAGGTCGAGTCCGAGGTTAAAGCTATCGAAGAACACGGCCAACATCAAGGTGAAGCGGCTGCGCAAGGTCCCGAGAGCCGAAGACGGCTACCGGTCCTCTTCCTCCCACGCAACGCCGCATCAGACGGTGCCCAACACGCCAATTACAGCAGAGGCCTCGAGGCCCGTCGACGAGGCACGAGTCACGACGCCGGAAACGGGGTCGGAGCCCGACTACATTGCCTCGCGGTCACCGGGCTTCAAGTCGGGGGACCCTCGGCAAAGCTACAACGCCAGCGCTGCGCAGAGAGCCGGACAGCTGCTCAACGGAGGTGCGACGAGGGAGCAGTGGGCCCAGGAGAATGTCCAGGGCCAGGCAGAAGAGGCAGGAGACTTCATGTATCCGCGGCACGGGACGATGCCCGTCTCGCTGACGGGGATTGGAGCGGCGCATCTGGGGCTGCAGGGCGAGCTGCTGCCGGAGAAGGGGCTGATGGATGACGAATTCCAGTTAATGACACGACCCGAGGCGACGCCTCTGATTACGACAGATGCTCAGACATGAGACAGACAGACAGAGCGAGTTTGATAGCCATTGGGGCCTTTATTGTTTAGTTACTCTTGATATTTACTGCTTAGGGGTACCATTGGATATTTCATGTATAGCAAGGTAGATGTGGTCGCGGGCAACTGACCTGGCGCTTTTTGACACCTCTGGATATGGGATCTATGACTGCCATCTACTTTTTGGAATGGCTTGCCTGGGCATTGCCGGCTTATGAGACATGACTTGTGGTTGATTTCGGAGAGCAGATACTGAGCATGCATTGCATTAGCGAGCGGTTGAACAATCGAGTTTCTAGCAAGTACCACGAAGACAACATTTCCAATCTCACTGGTTGTCTCGCTTCAACTTGGTATCTATATATCGTTCGTTTGGGCTGAGGTAGACAAGGAGATGTAGTTCGACACCATTGTACCTCAAGACAAAAAATGTACAGTCTCGCAAATACCATACGGAGGTAATGGCCTTGAGAATGAATGGACGGCTGAATCGAGTTTGAAGTGTTCAATTTTACTGATTATGATGTGGCGGACTGTGTACTAAAGCTGTGGTATGGATTTGACTCTGTCTGTACCTTGTTGTAAGTAGAGCGAAACTGGGTAGTGTACCTTGTCTATAAGGGAGTGTGTCGGCTGGACAGAGGTGTCTCCTCTCTGGTAATTTGAGCTTGAAGATTTGTAAAAGTGTGCTATCTTGACTGAGCATATTGAGATGATATGCTCGAGTTTCGCTGATATTAGATAGGCTTCTCTATCTATGACACTGTGCATCATAACTGAACAGGGTAGCATTACCTTAGACTACTATTGCCTGAGGTTACTCGATTATTTTTTAAACATGATATTCAGGTACGGAGTGAAGTAAAATCCACTGTGTAAGCAAAGAGCAAACCATTCTTCTTCACATGTGAAGATCATGTAGCCTGACGTGAGCTTGACATACGTGGGAATATCGCAATAAAGCTTCAGAGCTTCCAGAGCTTGCTATCAAGCTCAATTACCCAAAAAGGGCAGAAAACCGTCACGAAAACCTGCTCTATGCAAGCCCAAGCACGCCTTTCCAAGCCACGAGCACATTTCCATCGCATGCTCTCTTCTCATGGTGATAGCATGGCACTTTTTGCCTTTCCGTCCGCTCCCGTAGGAAAACGCACGAGATTACTAGCCCTTGACATCAGAAGCACATGAAAGAAAAAAAAACAAGAAAGATAACACAATGGAATGAGGTGGTCTGAGACGTGTGGTTCATAATCACAAAAGTGGCTTGTGGGTGTGGCTTTCAGATCTCCCAAAGATGCACAATCGCGTCGACGTGATTGGGTCCGATGGAATTCGTGTGGCTTTCGGCTAGAAGGAGGAATTCGCTGAAAAGATACGATACGTACCCTGCCTGAAGCTTCCATTCTCAATGCATGTTGTTCTTGCTTGCCGTATGTGGATTTTTTATAAAACTGGGGCGGTCCGGGATATGGAGCCGGCCAGAAGCGGGTGGGCGGGCAGTCAGTTTTTTTTTTCTGTTGGGGATGACGGGGGTTTACGTACGTATTTTGGCATTGAATGGTATGGTATGGTATGGGCATGGGCATTGGATGATGTGTTTTTTGCAGATTTTGGGGGATGTGATTTTTCAGGGTATCGAGCCGAGGTTTGGAGGTTTGAATCGAGGTGAATGTGATGATGATGATGATGATGCAGACAGATAGGCTATCTGCTGCGTAATTGATGGACTATTGACTGGACGGCTGTGTTACGGAGGACGAGCTGGGGGTGCAAGTGGACATGAGATGAGATGGCGGATGCGACTAGATAGAGGGAGATGGAGCTTTGGCGATGCGGATGTCGGTTTACTGCTATGTATATGTGTGTGTTGTTTGAAGTGATTCGTATCTTGCATGGTGAGTGATGCCCGGCTTTGGATGCATCTACAGAACGAGTGACATATACAGCCCGTGGTCTGTATCTTGTAAGTTGTTTGATGATGGTGTAAGCCATCGCCATGCACTGGCAGCTCCAGCAACCATCAGCACCAGCATCGCACAGATTCAGGGCCCAAACTCAGCCAATTCACATATAAAACATGGCTCACATCGAGAATCATTCAAAGTACCAAACGGACCGGACACGAATCTTCACCCGCTGCTCCGTTTCTAAACAAATTGAACGGGCAAAACAAAACATCAACTTCCCCTTCGTCAGTCAGTCCCCGAAGAAAATCCCAGCCTAGCCAAAAGCAGCAACGCCCCAGAAGCAAAAAAGTTGTTGGGGAAAAGAAGCCTTGCGAGAAAAAGGTTGAGTGGCGCTCTCTACCGCCGGCGTCTGATTGGTCGATTTTGCCTCTCTGGGGAGGGGTGGCGTCTTTTCAAGGTGGGGGGGGGGGCGTGTGGGGAGGAAAGACGGACTTTGAACTTTGACCTGCATTATCATCTGCTCAAGGTCGCCTCTGCTGTTGATGCTATCAAGTATAGTGAAAAGCGCTGGCAATATCAGGCCAGAGACAGCTCTGCATCTGCTGATTCCATCAAGACAAGAACGCAGACAGTTCTTGCTCGATACCAACTGTTGAGCGTCAAGCGAGATGATGGGCTGATGCAGCCTCCCCCAACTGTTTCAAAACAGACGTCTCTCTGCAATCGCTGCACGCAGTTCCGCAATGCACGACTTACACACGAGCAGTACCTGAAGGAAAACGCAACCGGTACCTGTAACCTGTCGTCCCAGGCCCCAGCACACCGAGCCTGACCCCGGAAGCTGCGTACCGGTTACTCGTAGTACACGTTTTGCCTCCCAACACCCCCCAAGATCCAACAAAATTCGCGGCAGTGCGGAGGAGGTACCCTCGCAAGCTGAGCAACTTCCTTCTGTCCGCCACGCGCCGTGGAGTTGCCAGGTACCGTTCGCCATCCGGGTACGTACAGAGATGGACACAAACATTCACCTCGAAACGCCGTTTGCCCTGCGATTTGATTCTCCTCGTTCTTGTTCTCTCTCCCCCATTCCGATTTCTCCACCAAAGCGGCAAAAAGAAGAAGAAGACAATTTCTTCGTCGTTCGGGAATCCCTTCATTGTTGCCTCTTCGGTAACTGATCCCTTCTGCTTATGCCTTAGCCCTCGCCTCTTCTTTTGAGCTTGAGCCTCTTCGACAGGATTCGGGATTTTCAGGCCTCGATTGTTCTGATCTGGGCTGATCCGGGCCCCTCCACCTGGCGGAATCTGATACTAGCCAGGACCATCGCTTGCGCTTGATTTGATTCGCACGCCCCTCTCCTCCATCTTCGTCCACTGCTTGCTGCAGAGAATCCACACAACAAGGCACCGTCTCGTCTTCTCTTCCTCGTTCGTTTCGCACGCCCTTCGCTTCACGCCCTCCACTCCACGCCCCTCCGCTTTGATAGCCGTTCGTTCCCTGGTCCTCCCTTGCCTCCGGGAACTCTCTTTATTAGAAAACACCCTCCTCCTTCTCGATCCTCTTCTTGTCCCTTCTCTCTCCTCGTCCCTCCAGCCCTCCTCCTCCTCCTTTCCTTCTCTTCGACAGAGACAAAGAAGAAGAAGCACAACCACATCGCCAAACCATGTCGGACCCTTCAGCCTCGGCCGCAAAGGCCCAGGCCGCGGCCTTCCCAGACGGCACAACCGACTACGTGCCTCTGCGGTCCGGCTCCAAGTACGACCCCAAGAAGGTGCACATCGCCGACACGCCCATTACCTGGGGCAACTGGTACAAGCACGTCAACTGGCTCAACACCACCTTCATCGTCTTCATCCCCCTCATGGGCTTCGTCTCCGCCTACTGGGTCCCCCTCAAGCTGGCCACGGCCATCTTCTCCGTCATCTACTACTTTAACACGGGCCTGGGCATCACGGCTGGTAAGTTTCGACTTCGGGACAGACACCTGATGGATGGTGAAGCAGACATACTCACATGACAACCAGGCTACCACCGTCTCTGGGCTCACTCCTCCTACAAGGCCACGCTTCCCCTGAGAATCTACCTCGCCGCCGTGGGAGCGGGCGCCGTCGAGGGCTCCATCCGCTGGTGGTCGAGGGCCCACCGCTCGCACCACCGATACACCGACACCGACAAGGACCCCTACTCGGTCCGCAAGGGTCTGCTGTACTCGCACATGGGCTGGATGGTGATGAAGCAGAACCCCAAGCGCATCGGCCGCTGCGACATCAGCGACCTCAACGAGGACGCCATCGTCGTCTGGCAGCACCGCCACTACCTCAAGTGCGTCATCTTCATGGGCCTCGTCTTCCCCACCGTCTTCTGCGGCCTCCTCTTCGACGACTGGCTGGGCGGCTTCGTCTACGCCGGCATCCTGCGCATCTGCTTCGTCCAGCAGGCCACCTTCTGCGTCAACTCGCTCGCCCACTGGCTCGGCGACCAGCCCTTTGACGACCGCAACTCACCCCGCGACCACGTCATCACCGCGCTCGTCACCCTCGGCGAGGGCTACCACAACTTCCACCACGAGTTCCCCTCGGACTACCGCAACGCCATTGAGTGGTGGCAGTACGACCCGACCAAGTGGATGATTTGCCTCTGGAAGCTCACCGGCCTGGCCTACGACCTCAAGCAGTTCCGCGCCAACGAGATTGAAAAGGGCCGCGTACAGCAGCTGCAGAAGAAGCTCGACCAGAAGCGCGCCACCCTCGACTGGGGCACCCCGCTCGAGCAGCTGCCCGTCGTCGACTGGGACGACTTCGTCGCCGACTCCAAGAACGGAAAGGCCCTCGTCGCCATCGCCGGCGTCATCCACGACGTCGGCGACTTCATCCGCGACCACCCCGGCGGCAAGGCCCTCATCTCCTCCGCCATCGGCAAGGACGCCACGGCCATCTTCAACGGCGGCGTCTACAACCACTCCAACGCCGCCCACAACCTGCTGTCCACGATGCGCGTCGGCGTCCTGCGCGGCGGCTGCGAGGTCGAGATCTGGAAGCGCGCCCAGTTCGAGAACAAGGACGTGACGTACATCAACGACTCTGCCGGCCAGCGCATCGTCCGCGCCGGATCCCAGGTGACCAAGGTTGCCCAGCCCGTTGCCAGCGCCGATGCCGCGTGAGTTGTTCCGTCGTCGTTTTGTATGGACGTTGGAAAAAAGATGGGAAAAATAGCATGTGAAGAGGAGAAAAGTTAAAGGGTTGTGTGGGGGGTTACCCATCATTGGCAAGCCAATTAGGTACCCTTGATGGGCATCTTCCCAGCCTTATTCGCACTCTTTTTCTTACCATGCGCAACAGACAAAGAAAAATCATGATTTGGCTTTTCGAGGGGAATTCTTTTTTTCAAAGGGGGCCTTGCTGGATTGGAGAGGCTGGATCAAAAGGGGCGTTTTTTTTCACTACTTGTTTCTTTTTTTTACTTTCCTTTATCACAAGCAGTACGAATGAAGAAGACTAGAGCATCCATCATTCCGCACTCTTTTTTCGTTAGTTGGAAGAAGAGCAACGCACTCAATGCATATATACATATACATATATATATCCAACTTTCAACCATGCGTACTCTTCGCTTTGACTTGGCATCACAATGATACTGGTAGCTGTTTGCCCTAGGTAACTTGAGAAGGAAGTAACCTCAAATGAAATAGAGAGACGTGTGTAAAGAAACACTGATTAATGCGATATGTACATGTCAAGAACAACATTTGCGTCCTATTCGCCTTGCTCGTCAAGACATGTCCTCCAATAATCCATATACTCCATAACCATCTCAAAGACAAAAAGAAAAAAAAAGAAAGAAAGAAAGAAAGAAAGAAAGAAAGAAAGAAAGAAACTTCCAAACTCCCATCCCCCACCCCCAAGTCCAGTTCGTTTCATACATCCCTAAGGCGCCGCCATCCTCGTCTTCATCATGACCAACTCCGAGCTCTTGGCCCACCTCCCGTCCGGCGTCTGCCGATAGCACAACAACCTCCCGTCGTCCCCCGTGCTGCCCAGGATCTGCCCGTCGTCGTCAAAGCCCACGCGCCACACGGGCGTGCGGTGGCTGTCCAGCCGCGACATCTCCTGCGCCGTGTGCCGGATCTGGCCCGGCTGGCCCGTCCACGCGCGCTGCTCGGCGAGGCTGCTCGACTTGGCGAGGCTTGCGCTTAGGGTCGACGAGGGGTGGTGCGTGTGGTGATGGCCGCTGCTGCTGTAGGGATTGCTACTGCTGCTGTTGTTGTTGCTGTTGTTGGTGTTGGTGTTGGTGTTGTTTGTTGAGCCTGCCGCTGCTGTGTCGTCGTCTTTCGATCCTCCTCCTCCTGCTGCTGCTGCGTCCTTATGCTGCTGCTGCTGCTGCTGCGACCGGTTCAGCAAGTGCGTCGCAGACCAAGACCGCCCATCGCTCTCCGAAAAAGGCGTATCGATCCGGAACACGCGCGCGTACCCGTCCTGGCACGCCGTAGCGATCATGTCATACCCCCTAATGTTCCCCGGCGCCCACGCCACGTCCCTCACCAAGCCTCTGTGCCCGGAGATGTCGGCCGCGAGGTAAAACTCCTTCTGCAGGGTGTTTGCGCCAAAGTTGCTCGCCGCCACCTCCCGCGTGCGGTACACCTTGACGGAGCCCATGGCGGCGACGACGAGCCCCAGCGCGTCGGCCGGCACGCCCGCCCGCAGCGCGGCGTAGCACGGCTCCGGGTTCGGGTCGAAGCGCACCTTGAAGGCGACCTCGTCGCCGCGGCTCGGGCGCGCGCACACGCTGAACTCGTCAATGGACGCGTACTCGGCCAGGTTCTCGGGCTGGTCGTTTTCGTACACCGTCAGCCGCCCGTCCGTGGCCAGCAGCGCCAGGTACGTCTGCCGCGTCTCCTCGTTGTGCTTCATGGAGAAGGACCGGTAGGGGGCGCGGGCGGAGCGCGTGTCAAAGGCCGGCCGGCCGTTGACGGAGCGCGCGGCGCAGAAGCGGCGGCCGGGCGCCGCGGACGGGTTCTCGGCCCAGAGGCGGAACCAGCCTTCGATGCCGAGGGAGGCGATGAGGTTGGGGTAGATTGTGGACGGGAGCCATTGCAACTTTTATACGCCAAAGGGCGAGTTAGCCGTGGAAACAGACGATGTAGGGTGTATATATAGGCGGGTAGGTAAGAGATCTCGATGGATAGAAAGCAAAACACACCTCGACGACCTCCCCCCCGTGCGCGCTCCACGTATCGCACAGCCTCCACGTCCCGTCGCGATGCCGGTTAAACACCCGGATCTTGCCGTCCACGGACCCCGTCGCGCAGCGGTCGCCGTAGGCGTTGAAGGCAATGGCCTGCACCAGGTCGCGGTGGCCGTGCTGCAGGTTGAGGTCGAACGACCTGTTTTCGTCGTCGGTCGGCGACTGCGGGAGCGAGCTCATTGTGTGTGTGTCTCTGTCTCTGTCTCTGTCTCTTTCTTGGCGCGCGCGTGTGAGTGTGTGTGTGTGTTTCTCGGTTTCTATTCCCCTTGCGCTCTTCTCTTCTGATGATATGAGGTTGGCGTTGAGGAATGTGGTGAAAGCTGCGGGGTGTTTCGAGGGGAATTGATCGTTCTCTCTATGAATTGTTGCGCGGGAACAAGTTTGATGGATCTCAATTGTCATCAAGGAATTGAGTCATCATTTGCCGTCGTGTTCAATGTCAACTCTTCAGACTGTCAGAATAGCAAAGTCGATGTGAGATCAAGTCCGAGTTATGTACATGTGAAGTGAATGAATCCAGAAACAGCAAGAGCATGAGCTGAGCTAAACTTGAACCCTCAAGCCAAAGCTCCAACTTTGGCGGGGCTCAACCAGCAGGGTACAAGTACGTACTCAAACGGACTACAGCTGTGGCGTAACAACTGCGGCTGCTGCTCCAGCTCCAGCCACAGAACAAGAGAAAGAAGCGAAAATACACGGAAAGCTTCAAAATGTCCTTTCCGAACCCCGTCTCAACATCCCTCACCATGGGAAGTGGATCACCACTTCAACCGGTTCCATGGTCTAACGGTTATGACTGCGGATTCTGATTCCGCCAGCGAGGGTTCGACTCCCTCTGGAACCTTTTTTTGCCAACATTTCCTTTTTGCAACTTGCATTCGCTTGGGAACACACGGCACGTTTGAAGGATGGAGCGATATGTGTATTGAATGGAGACTCCAGATCAGAGGGCGATTCTTTTGCTTGCCCCCTCATAACCCATTTTTAAAGAGGACAACGAACGTGGGATTGAAATCCAAGCCAGTTGATCCCCATAGCCCAAAGAGACGTGTATTATCCAGTAGAAGAGAATCCCGCGTGTTACTCCCGAACCCAATAAGCCGACATGGTCCCTATCCATCCCGATAATCCGCCAAACTCCAAACCCTGTAAATGCGAAGGACAGAGAGAAAAGGCTCCAAAGGTGGCTGCCCGTGTCTAAAAGCTTGCAGAACCAGACTCTTTGCGCAATGAGGAACCAATTCGACTCATCAAGTTGTTCGCCAGTTGCGCCGTGAGGCCGTCTTCTCAGCAGAAGGGCCCCATTCCAGTGATCATCAAGAAGGAGGGGTATATAGTTGGACGCCAGAATGAAAAACACAAGGGATAGAAGACGTCAGTCGTCAGAGTCTGTCAGTTCTGCCGTTCCTTTGGTCGGCGGCCGATGCGCGAGCTTCATCAGATGAGGCGTTGTAGGGACGGGCGTCTCCGGATCGGGCGTCGTCGCAACTGGCACCTCGACAACCGGCTTCCTCAGATCATACAGCTGCTGTCTCAGCTGTGGCCCGTCCCACAAGTCCTCTCGCCACGGCCAGCTCTTCATCATATCAAACAGCTTCTCGCTCATCGAACGCGTGTAGCAGTTTGTCGCTGCGATGTAGAGCGTGGTGATGACCCCAAAGTCCACATTGAACCACGGCGACCCTCCCGCCAGCGTTGCCCGAAGAGCTTGCTTGATCGCCTCTGCAATCGAGGCCACTTCCTTGAACTTGTTCTCGTCCTCGTCGGGAGGCGTGTACGCCATGCCCTGGGGCAGAGGCATGGCATCGAGCGCAATCGACGCGGCGCGGTGCCGAAGTAGACAGCCCATGTACTTCAAAAAGTCACGCGGAGCAGGTGCCCGCTCCATGTCTCCGTAGACGCTGTTTGCCTTGTTCAGCAGCTCTCGGATGTGGTAGCACCGTTGGTGCAGCACGTCAACCTGGAACCGAGCAGCCGCATGATCCCAAGCACTGTCGTCGCCACTGTACTGTCTGCACATCCAGCTAAACGCATTGATATCTTGGAAGAGGTCGTCGACCGCCTCTTGCAGCTTCTCCAGCGATGTAAACTCTTTGGGCCCTGCGGCGTTGCTTTTTCTCGTTTCGTAGGCCTGGAGGGACAAGGACGGCGGCGAGTTGGTCCTCATGAATGCTGCCGACCCTTCCCACCGGCGAAGCAGCTTCACCATGTAGACCGCCCTGGCGTGAGAATTGTCGTGGTCGTGGCTGAATATCTCCGGATGGCGAAATACGTCCTCCACCTCGTCCGGGAGGTTTGACATCAGCCGGATGCCGTTGGCAAGGTGCATCATGGCCGTCGGCCAGTTGCCCCGCAGGATCTCAATGTAGAAGAAGGAAACGCAGCAGATCATGATGATTCCATAGCGCTTTCTCATCGGTAGCCCGTTGAGCTCTTCGGCCATCCTATTCAGCGACAGGTTGTACTGACGGATGATGTAGCGCTCGCTGTTGGTGGGTGGACCAACGACGGTTGTGTTGGACCCGGCCAGCCGAAAGTCGTGATAGGCCGAGCTTAGGGCAACGATGGCATGCTTCACGGCTTTGGACGTGAAACAGTACTCGGGTACGACGTGTCCCCAGAAGAAGGAGTTGTGGACGTGCGTGATGCCCACCAAATCTTCTGCAAGGGGGAGAAACTGGTGAATATACTGACTCTCCACCACATCGCCGCTGAAGTTGGTCACCAGGGGCCGTAGCTGTGTAAGAGATGATGAAGATGAGTGGAGTGACGAAGAGGACGAAAGCTGCTGAGAGAACCCCGGCTTTCTCGTTGCTTTCGGCTTCGTGGTAGCTTTGTAGCCATCGCACGTTCGGCCCGTCGAGATGCATCTCTGGCATGCCGGCTTCTGCTCGTCGCATTTTATCCTTCTGATTCTGTAACAAGAAAGTCAGTATTTGAAGAGGAAAAAGGGGTCCGAGATTGCAGGAACAATCCATCATCGGTCTCCTCTGGTGGTATGCGGGTCGAAGCTCACTTGCTATTTCATCGTGTCAGTCGCAAAGCTTCCATATTCGTCGCCAACGAGTTGATGTGCAATGTGAGGGGCGCTCAGCATCGCAGGCGAGGTTGCACAACATACCAGGTTACACAGCCCGTCCGAACCTTGGGCTTGCCGGCCCGCCTTCGCTTTTCCTTGGCCGGCTGTGCTTCCGACTCCTGCGGCGGCGTTATGGGTGTGACAATGACAGAAGCCGGCGCAGAGGATTCTGAGGACGCCATGATAGATGCATTGGCTGGAAATACGAGGTGCGTTGCGGCTTCGAATGGTAGATCCCACACCCCAGGTTGGTATAAAGTGGGAAACGGCAAATGGACAATCTCAAAGACAGCAATGATGAATCAACGGGAGCACTAACGCAGTGCAAAGGAGATGCGCCAAGGTGCGACGAGGTCGACGCAAGGTAAGGGGAGGAAAAGACAGGGCCCGCCGGGGTGGGAGCTGGATAGAAGGCCTTTTGCTTCGGGTAAAGCTCGAGATGCCCCAGACAGCGAGCTGTTATACGGTTGCTTCTTCTCGCGTTCCAGTCCAGACGCCGCCAGGTAATAGCACAGAGTACGTCTTGGTCAAGACCAGAATGGCGGGAAGCAGAGAAGAACAACCAGCGCCGTCAGATGGTTAGATGCTGACGAGCAGATCCAGCAGTCAAGTGGGTTCTCCAGCGGGTTTCGAATGCTTCAAAAACCCACTACCCGTCGCCCGCTGCTCGCTCTTTCGCGCTCAAGTTGAACCTGTCGAGGGAGATAGTGACCCGCGGGCCGGAATGCGGAGCCTGGCCACACTAAGCAGAAAGAGAAACTGGGAGGAGGGTGATGGAAACTGAACCAGGGCAGGAGTAATACTTTGCAAGTGTCCAAGTTTCCAGTCCTGCGAACTTGCAACGAGCAAGGATAGACGTCCTTATTTTCCTATCGAGTTACCCTTCGGCTCGTCACGGAGGCACGTCGCCACTCCACACCGGAAGGAGGGACATAGCAGAGATGGAGCGAATAAGACGGATCGAGTCGCGCGCCGCTGAGGCTTTGGCTTTGACCGTCGGCACTAGCCAGAGACAAGACCTGGGGCGTCGAATGGACTCGCTTGTTGGGGCCATTAGCCCGGTGGGTGGTCTTTGATCTCGTCCCCATCGGCTGTCGCTGGGCTTAGGGCCGTGGAGGACTGGAACATCAGCCTGCAGAGGCTGCGTGTACGTGTACACGGACAGGCACGCCTGCAGCCAGCAGATTGTTAGCTCCAGCAGCAGTTGTGGCACAGCGCCAACGGTTTGCTTTGCCGTGGTTTCCCCTGCAGCTCGTCGCAGTGGGATTACCTAGCATAGCAGAAGACGTCCTAAGGCTTGTTTGGAGCAGCCTCTACCTTATGCAACCTCCCTGCTGCTCGGCTTCCTGTATGCGGTACTGCAGCTCTTGGGCCGCGGCAACGGCACATCTCGGGCCCCTCTTTGCCCTGTCATGCCACGAGATGCCGGTAAAAGGGGGGACGGGCTGGTGCTCCGGGCAGTAGGCGGTAGTGGTGGCTTGATCTGCCTGTTAAATCGGATGTGATGGTGTTCTTGGCCGAGAGTTGATGAGGTTGAAGGGAATAACAAGGAGAAGAAAAGAGGAGAAAAGGCGGCCAAGACGGAGGGTTGAGGCACGGCAGGAAGCGTCTTGGCACCTGCCGTGGTGTGCTACAAGTACTGCAGCGTACTCGGTACGCCTCACCGACTGGAAAGGGAACATCTCATCATCTCATGCTTCGATTCAACTGGCGATGGTGCTTACGGCCAATGTATTGCCTACAAGTGTTCTACATGATGTTGTCTGGAGGGAGTACCTGCGAGACGGTGGTTGGTACTACAGCTGCAGGTATCGCCAGCCCACTGCGGAGAGCAAAAAGTACCTGCAAATAAGCCGCCCCATGTCTCCATGCCAGCGAGTCGAGGTAGCGCAGCCGACCGATTTCTCGGGACACTCACAAGCCAGAACAGAAAGTGGGCTTCATGCCGAGTTGATCCAGTCCGGGCTCTGGGGCGAACAGCAAAGAGCGGGAGAGGAGAGACAGAGTCATCTCTTTGTCATCGCCGACCTGAATCTCGACGTCCAATAGGGCAAGGAATTACTGGATTGATGGACGTCCTTATTTCCGCAGCTTACTCGGCTTTATGGTTGATTTGGCTTTCAGGTGGCTTGAATCACGTCCAAGGTAAGTAATCATGCCACTGAGGATTATCCGTTTGGTTACCAGTTGTCCTGCTCGGCTCAAGTGGCTTAGGTAGCCGAGCTCATCAAGGAACAGACAACTTGGAGCAACATGGAATACTCCTGAGTCGTCCTGGGCAGAGTACAGGTACAGTCATGGATCACGGCCTGACAATCCCAGCACGGGGATGTGATAGGACTCGAAGCCCAACAAGGCATGTGTACGTACTCCGTAACGTGCACGGAGACTCAAGTCCCGGAGCATGGGGTTGACAGCGCTAACGAACCCGAGACAATCAAGGGAGACCAGGGAAAGGGAGAGAGATCCCAGGCAAAGAACCGCCCAGATAATCTCCAAGCACAGCAACCGGGCACAAGTGCGGCACTCTGTTTACTGCGTTAATCACATCTTGGTGCAACGGATCCGTCTGTCTGGGACCCAGATCTAGCCGGTCTTCGGGAGAGATTTGACATCCTTTCCGTCCCGGAGAGGTCAGCCATGACTCGAGCATCCATTATTGAGCTAAGTGACGATATCAACGGGTAGCAATTACTACATGAACTGCATGCAGAAGCATCTTAAGGCCATTAGTTTGCAGTGAAATCGACCCCTTACGGTAATTCGTATGTTGAAGCAGAACAGGAGCTTGCATGACACTACTATGCCCAAGTTTCCAAGACAAATACTGCAATTGGCAAGTGTTTGCGAGCTGTCATCTGAAGAAGCCAAGTTCCGCGGATAGACGGGGTTATTACTGCTAGCAGTAATATTCATCTGCGGTTGCAGTGGTGCATCATGATGCCCTCAGAATACTACTCGTACAGTACTACGCCCAGTGTGCGTGCCAAACAGGCAAATCGTCAAATCACATGGAATCCTACGCCAATGCTATTATGCGCCTCCCTGCATTCCGTGTATGTATCTGTACTCATCCTGTATCATGCACTCAATCTGGAAATTCTTGCAGCTACCAAAGCATGCAGTGACAGCTCGAAAGCAAACCCAGGTGCCGAGCAAGGGACAACTACATTGTAGCCACCCACATGCAGGGCACCTAACCATCTCCTCCCCCCTCTTCAACATCTCTTCCCCCCCTCCCACGCCCCAAGTCGACGAGCCAACGCTGTCAATTCGTCCCTCTGGCCTCGTAAGGCTGAACAGCCGCCCGCCATTTCCCTCAGACTAACAGACAAGTTCACCTGGGAATAACGGTGGCCAAGAGAAGGGACGGACATGTGGGAGAAGCTTTGCGACTAGAGGCTCTAGTGCTTAGGCACCATTGGAGAGGGCTGTCTGTTCGGACCCGAGCTGGAGACGGTTGGCTACCAATGAGGGCTTGCTTGTGGCATCTCAGCCCTAAACATGCCAAAGAGCCCGATTCAGAGTTTTCGGACTTTATAGCATTCGTGACTAGGAGTTATGAGGACTGGCCGACTGGGTTTTGACCTCGATCGCGGACGTTGATAAGAACTCAACGGCGGGCTGGGTCGGGGTCCTACCGGGAGGAGTAAGAACCGGGCAGCGGAGGCGGAGGCGGGATGGTCAGGCCGTCGCATGATGAGCACATCACTGTATTCAGACCGATGGCTTCAGATATCGCAAGGGCATGCTCCACACAGGAATATGTGAAGCTTGAAATTTCAACAGAGAGCTTGGGCATATAAGTGAATGGCCGAAAAGTCTCAAACTATCGAGGATGTAATATTTTAGGATTACCAGAAGTCAGACTGGCGTGACACACGCTCTCGTCACGGGCAGTATCTGACGCCCTCAAAGCTTTCACGAACATTTTACCAGATGAAGAAACACATTGCGAGTCCAGTCGACGAACCGCGGCTCGATTACTCAACAGCTGCCGTGGTTCAAGGAGAATTTGCCGTCGGAGTATGTAAGACTGCTCGGTAAGTGAGAGCTACTGTCCCGCGCCAGCTCTTCTGACTTTGACTTCAAATCAACTTCTTCTTCTGGTCGTCTGAATTAATCACAAAATTGATTGTCGTCCGTATCCGATAGTAGAGAAACAGGTTCGTCGTTGAATTTGAAGCGGGCGACTCGTGAAGGTTCTTACTCAAGGGAGCATTTTATAAGCGTGTAAGCTGACCCATATTGTCCGCACCTTTGTAGGCAGTAGTTTGGTCGCTGTCTTCTTGCCGGACAGCCAATTGTCTTGGGGAACTTTTGCTAATATAGTACCCCAGGCCAGGGCCAATATAGACCCCTTTTCGAATTCGAAACAGTCAAATACTGACCCTCAGACTCGATAGAGGTATGTACTCCGGTGCTCTAACATGATACGAAGTCCGCCCCGGATCCCCAGCGGAGATCGGCAAGATTTCATATGTGACCGCTGCCGGAACCTAGACAGTACATTCTGTTCAGCTAGAAAGAAGCACGTGAGCATGTATCCGCAGGTACCCCTCGGCGACAGCTCCAGTGGGTCGCCGAACCTCATCGCGCATCCAAAAGTTTCTCGCCTCAACGACATTCCAAATCCCCGATCCTTCTGTGCCTCGTCCGTCCCTTCGTTTCGGTCCTTTCCTTTGTGCGTGTCATCTTTCCAGCGGTCTCACTCTCGGAAAGAAGAAAAACATCATTGAACCACGGCAATTCTACGCGGCTTTTCAGCAAAGCGGCTCCGCGCCATGAGCCTCCTCGCAAACCCGCTCGCGACGCCCTCGCAGCTCTACCACCGCGCTTCTTTGTCGTCGCTGCCGCGGGAGCTGGACGAGGCCGTCTTTTTTGCGACGCAATGCCTGACCCAGGCCGCTGGTCGGCTGCTGCAGCTGCCGCAGTCGGTGACGGCGCAAGCCAACGTCTTGCTGGCGCGGTTCTGGCTGACAGAGTCGCCAATGGCCCATGAATTCAGTGTGGGTGAACATACGACATGATGGAACCTACATGGGAGAATGGAGATGGCTAATACTTGCCGCGCATCATCACTACAGGATGTCTCAGCTGCCGCCCTCTACCTGGTCGCGAAACTGGGACCGCTGCCTCGCTCGCCGCGTGATGTGTCCAATGTCTACGCCTACCTCTCGTCTGCCAACTCGGCCCTCTTCTCGACAGGCGAGCTGCTCAAGGACGACCCGCAGTCATACTACCAGACCGAAGCCGACTACTATGCCTTCCAGCAGCGGATGCTGGGCCTGGAGGCCCGTATCCTGCATTCGCTAGGCTTTGAAACCCACGTCGCTCTTCCACACTCGCTGGCCATCACCTACCTCCAGACGCTCGACTTTCTATCGCAGCCACGAACGACAGTCTCCCTCCGGACGATACAATACCTCAACACGGCTTTACTGTCGCCCCAGATGCTCTACATCACGCACCAGCCTCACGCGCTCGCCACGGCAGCGATATACAATGCGGCGCGCGATCTGGGCGCCAAGATGCCGGAGCACGAGTGGTGGGAGATTTTCGACGTCGACCGCGAAGAGCTCGGGTTCCTGGTGGTTGCCATGCGCAGCCTCGAAGGGTGGATGCAGAAGCTCAAGGAGGAGTTCCCGAGCTTTGGCAGCAAGATGCTCACGAGAAGCATGGTCGAGGAGGAGTTGACCAAGAGAGGGCTGCCCGTCGGCAACGGGGAACAGGCGCCTGTGGATGCAGAGGATGAAGTTATGCGAAGGATGAATAGTCGGTAACGCAGCAACCCCTACGATTACCGTGACGCACAGTATCACGGCCTCGCATTGGCTGAACCGGACGCCTCATACATGGGTAAACGGCAGCTTGGATGGAGATGGTCCGGCTTGGAGACCTGTCCAGAAGGCATCGGCGCAATCCGGTGGAAATGATCAATCGGCTCCGGCTGTCAAGGGCTTACTGAGTTCGCCATTCGAAAGTCCATTGTTGGCATCATACGAGGTCCACCCTCGACGAAGCTTGCTGCCTATCACCAGGCACCGACATCGATATCGCCCGGGGGGCCTTTATTTCCGGACCCCACGAGGCGTCGCTGGGCTGACGAAGAAGACATTTCGCGTATTACCCTCACAGGTAGATTGGCTCGACCTAGAACGTCGTGGCCGAGTTCCTCCCTTGCGAAACTCTTCTTTGGATCCTTTATAGGCGCCTCGGAGCAGTGCCGTGATGCTTGGCAACGTTGGGTGGCGCCAACCCCTGGAGAATCGACTTGGAGACTGCCACAGAATAGTGGTACCTCATCGTTCGAGACGGCTATCCATGTTTCAAAACGTCGTCATTCAGCTACGGTTGGAATTGCCTATTACAAGGTCTCACATAGCGAAGCACAGTCTCCTGCTAGGCTACAGCATCAAGACCAGACGGACGGGCGACGACGGAAAACCACGCTTTTTGTGGCAGCTAAAAGTCCTAGCTGAAGCACCACAGCAGCAATGACCAGGCACCATTCCTCTTGAGGCAAAGCTATGATCATCACGGCTGATGAAACCAACTGTCTCGTGGTTCCCAGACTTGGGAGCGGCCAAAGCAGACGCAACCAAACTATGATTAGATGAGTCTTGCAAGGATATCGAATGTCAAGAGCTTCTGATCTGGGGGCCCCAGTGCGGGGGAGCAGAGAGCAAGGACGTGATGTTGGATGGAGCTATGTTGAAGTCGTCGATGGCGGCAGCCATTTCGTCCAACGGGCCTTGCGGCAACGAACAGATTATAGACGAGGCCGAAGGTCATTTTGTCAAACTCCGTTCCGCATATTCCCCATGGAAGCAGACTACTATTATCTAGTCAGACCGTTATCATTGTACAACGTCATGCAGACAACTTGAACTTTCTCATTTGTGTTATTTGCGCCATCGAAAACCCGCTGTATTGACTTTCCTGCATCTTTCATCTTTAGCGGGATGAAAGCCATGTAATCGTGGAGCCCAGAAGCATGTCAATAGCATCAGCTCACAATTCTGGTCGAGTAAAAAAGTGAAGATGGTGCTGGGCGATTATCCGTGTCCTTTCCGTCAACTCATCATCTAGTATCAACTACCCGTCGGGCATCTACCGAAGCGGCGCCACCATCTCGTCTGACATCTAGACTACTTCAACCAATCCAGAACCACGGCTGCTCAAGTAGGGAGAGGACAAGATGGAAGCCGAGTTATCCAGAGGCTGATGGAAAGAGGGGTCGAGGGAAAGAGAAGCCGCTGAGATACAAATAATGTCATTGATCGTTGGCGGCGTTGTGGGGGGTTTTCGTGAGTGAGTGGTGATGTAGAGTGGCTTTTGGGCTTGCTTCGTGCTGGCAAAAACGGGGTTGTATGTAAATCCTGCGCAGAACCTGACGCTACGGAGGCAAGGGAGGGTTTGTAGTTTGCTGCGAAGCTGAGCTTCTTTCCTTCTAACATTTGTGTGACATGTTTGGACTTTTTGGTCTTTGGGGGCCGGAACAAGGTTCAGCAATATGTTCTTTCGGCGGACATAAGAAGTTGTATCCTCTTCGTCGCTTCGCATCTTAAAAGCACCGAGATCAGTGATATGGAGTCGTATTTTGTGAAAGGTTGTACGTAAAGCTTATTTCTTCGGAGGCTTTTCACGCTTTTGATTCCTTTACACGTAGAGTTTAGATACGATGGCAACGGTGTATCAATGTCTGTAGTACTACCTATCTAGTAGATGTGTAGCATCACATGCGGGCTGTCCTTGCTGGCATTCCATCGTCGGGTATCGGCATTTGCGGCGGCTTCTAGAACGCTTCGCTGCAACGTTGATGAGCAAAAAGTGTGTGTGTGTGGCAGTTGAGCATCACGTCACACAGTTTGGGGGTTCCTCTGTTACTAATTTATATCGTCGAGTTTTCTTTCTCTCCAATAAGTTTCTCGAATCCCATCACCGCCAATTTCTATATTTGTACCAAGACGAACAGAGCTGCACTGGGTTGCATTGGACTGCTCAATGCCGTTCGCTGTTCTTTGCTTTTTTTTTTCTCTTGCTTGTCTGCAATTTCCGGCTGTGAGACGGAGTCCGGAGCACTTTCTTGCCCGCTTCGGCCGACCGACGGACATGCAAAGGCGTAGCATCCGTCAATCTGCTTGCAGGTGCTCGGTGAAGGTGCTGTTTGTCACAATTGATGCGTACTACATAGACTATCATGTAGGCTAGGTTGTTTGGATAGTATTGCAGTCGTTGCGTGGGGGCGGTTCATGTTGTGAGACAGATGCATAGCACCTTGATGAATTTGTGAGCAAATCCCACGTCTAACATCAATCAATTCTGTCGAGAGACAAACCAGCGAAAAGGGCATGTGAATACGTGTAAATTGTCTTCCACAACCACCGAATAGGGGTGTGTCGAACGTCCACACTCGCCATGAATCAGTTCTCCTCTTCTCCAGACGGTAGTATCCATTCTACATAGCCATGGACCGGGGGAAATAGTAGAAGCAGGGACGCTGTGTAATTAGTATTACGGAGCAACCCCCAATACTCCACACATATCAAAAGTCCGGAACACCAAGCTGCTAATAAGGTACGACTTGCTAGTCTCAGTTGATTAAACCAAGAGGGAATTAAATGGCTCACCTCCCTGATCTAGCTGAAAGGCTAATCATACATATGTACCTGGACCTCCAAGACTGATACACACTGTATTGTACTTGGGTAGTAAAGGAGGCTTGAGGTTTATCTCCTGTGACGAGGTTCTAGAATCCTCGGACTGCTCGATCCGGGCATCTACTGTATCATCGATTGGCTTGGCTGTCTATCTGTCCGATGGAGGGGAGTCACCCTCCACGGATAGCAGACACCACCCCCAGAAAAGAACAAAATCACAAGCACGGAAACCTAGAAACTCTGCTTCAGATACTCCGTACAGTTCCATAAACTGTCATGTCCGTGATAGGCTGAGGCAAATTCCCCCGAAGCCGTGGACCCTTGCGTATGTTACCTTAATCCGTATCCATTTGTCGCCGGCCCGAGTTTGGATCGCTGGATCTCCGTTCCCGCCTTTTTTTAATTGGATTCGGTGATTGGTCTATCACAATAATCGTAGAAGCTGGAACTGGTACCTTTTGTATAAAGGCATCCCGACTTCCCCATGCTACCCACACTGGCTCTTCTCTTCTCCTTCTTCTTTTCCCTGTCAATTCCTCTCCTGATTGCTCAGCTCCCGTTACGAACAAACAACTACATTACACGCAATTCAACCGCAACATAAACAACACAGCCTTTCAAAATGCCTTCCTCTGCTCCTCCTGCCGCAGCTGCCACCGCTGCTCCCGCGCCCGCCGGTCTCGGCGACAACAAGGGCATCAAGTTCCAGATCAAGACGGGCAATGCTCGTTGGGAGTGCACCCTGCAGGACCGCGCTCAGTAGTACGTATAGTAACCCTGGCCTTTCATGTCTCGCGAATGCAAATCTCTAACTCGTGGATGCAGTGAGCGCATGAAGGCCAAGCGCAGCGACTCGAGCGATTCAAACTCTTCGACCGGATCTACCTCTACTACCGAGTCACACTAAAGGACCAAAGTAGAGCAACAAGAATGTAAAATCAAGAAAAAAAAGAGAAGCGCAGAAGAGGCAAGAGTCTGCGTTATGGCGTTTGAGGAAGTTCTCCTCATATCATTTCAATCGGTTGCTGCTCCGTTTGGGCAGCAGGTGTTCGATATCCATGGCGGGGGTGATTTAGCGATTGGGAACAGTCTTTAGACTCGAGCTGTCTTTGCAGAAACAGAATCATACCATATCACACAGTATATATTACCTCCCTATGGTAGGCTTGTGTCGTTGCTCAATTGTCCGTCTGCTGCGTGTGTCTTATGGTTCCACAGATGCGTCAGTTGGAGATTCCCAGCAGTCGGAGGACGTTGAGTGAAAAACGTCGGCTGTGACTTGCATGTCGGGGTGCTCGCGTGACACAATTGCTGGGGGTTGTGCGATGTGAAAACATGTAGTATCTTGACAAGATTTCTTTGACACAATGTTGACGAGCTTCCCTGTGCTGCCTGATTGATGGCTGCGACGGGATGAGTTGGATGTCGCGGTGATTCTATCTATGGTGAAGCACTATTCGGTCATAGTCTTTCACCTTCCTCATTTTGGAGGCATTCTTGGCGCCTTGATTCCTCGGTGTGCTCTTTGGGACGTTGGTCGACGATCAAGCGGATGATATGCCGAGGGAGCCTCGTGCAGGCCAACAATTGGTGATCTTTTCAGTACAGTAGTATCAACTCTTTCTGTTGAAGAACACCACCTTCTGTGCCAATCAGTAATATGAGCTGCGACGTATTTTCAAGTCCGTCAATTAGAAATCCTTGTATCATCTTCAGCACATGCGTCTTCATTAACCCCAGCATACGCCTCCATCATCGTACATGAAGCAGCAGTAGCCTGCGTCTGCTAGTGCCTCTGTCCAGCACTAACAGCACAGGCCCTGCAACCCGCCATAACTTAGTTGTAAGGTACAGATGGGCCTCTCCCTCCACCCGACACATCACCATCACCACTTGTCAGACAACTCGACTCGATTCCAGCAGTCGTCAGGCCTCGTTATTGGGCACGAGGTATCCCATACCTTATCGAGTACATGCGCCAGAGGCAGCAATTCGATGCGTTGTCACGACAGGTCAGCGGTCATGTGACGCCCGCAGCCTGAGGTATCGGGTACAAGCAACAGGCTGCCCCCCAGGCCGCGCACCAGCGTTACGAATACGCCCAGCAGAGGTGGCAAAGCTGCCCGCCCAGGACCACGCAATCGCTTCGCCTGCTCGCTTGTTGAGAACTCGTGTGGCGGCTTTGAGGCTGGACAGTGTCCCTCTTCTCTCTTCTGCTGTGGCGGAACCTCCTCAACTCTTCCATCTCTTCTTTCTTCCCTGGCGATAAAAAAGCACCTGAGCTGCCAAAGGTAGAGCCGGCGGAAGAGCAGAGTCCACAGACCGTCTGTCGCTCAGTTTGCTGCCTTTCTCTCTCGCTTCCTCCATCACCTCTCCCCTCTTCTCTCATCTTCCTCCTCCTCCCCATCATCTCCGGAAATAACCCTCGAACACGCAATCGCAGAGCTGCAGCGGCTCGTTGGTCCGCATTGCCCAAGTCAGCAGCTCAGGCTCTCGTTGCCTTGCGTCTGTGCCTTGTCTGTGCCTTAGCCGCCCGTCTGCTGCCCCTCTCGCTCCTCGGCAGCTCTGGTTCTGACCTTGCCTCACCTTACATTCTACCCGACTCCTACACTTGCCTCTACGCCCTACATAAACCCGCCAAAACCGCCATCATGCCCATAGCGCATCATGTCGTCCTGGCCTCGGGCGCTGTCGTTGCAGTGTCCGTCGCAGTGGCTACCTTCATCGCCATCTACGAGTCCCCCGAGCTGCGCCAGTACGCAGACGACGTGAGACGACGCATTGCCATGGCCTTTTACTCCATCGGTGACGGCATCACGCCTCCAGCCCGCGAGCCCCGCTTCAACAGGCCCGAGGACGCCGACGGCTTCTTCGAGTCCCGCCGCGGCCTCGGCGCTGAGCCCGGCGTCGACGCTGACGACGAAACCCGCCGCCGGCAGAGAGAGGAGCTGCTCTACTGGAACTCGGTGCGGCTGCAGCAGCAGCAGGACAAGGAGAAGCAGCAGCAGCCGCAGAACTCGTCTGAAGCGCCGCCTCGGCCTGACAAGCTGCCTCGCCGCGGATCGACATTTGATGACTTTTTGCGGCCCGACGACACCGCTGAGCAGGGCGCATACGTCTTCAACTCGGGTGCTGACGTTAGGGACTTTGGCGGCCTTCGTCGTCGCGGAGAAGGCGCCCGGGGCTTCATGTCGCCCGCGTACTCCAATCCCTTTGCCGATGAGCATCACCTCGATGCCGATGAGATCCAGGACGCCCACATCGCCCACCAGCTCGGCCCGGAGCCCAGCGAGATGTCCGACATTTACAGCGCCACCACCCGTGATGACCATGAGGAGCGAAGCGCCACTCTGGAGGCCATCTCGCCCTCGCCGTTGGTTGATGTCACCCCGCTGCCCTCCGCCGGTTCGCAGTCGCCGCCTCCGACCCTCGAGCGAGAGCTTGCCGAGGACGAGTTCATGTCCGCCGGCCAGCCCGATCGCCAAGACGTCCACGCCACCATCCAGGCCTGGGCCCAGGAATCGAGCCGTGACTTTTACTCCCCGACACAGGACTCGAGCCGTGACTTTTACTCCCCCCTCCCCGTGACTCCCGTAGCGCCAATGTCCGAGCCCGACGTCATCTCAGAAGGCGAGCTGACCCCCACCGACTCGGTGTCTCTCGTTGGGTCCGGCGAGGACATTGCCAATGATGCGCAGATTTCCGAGCGCGACAGCAACGGACGGTACATGGACGTCATGAGCGAGAGCGAGGGCATGCTCACTCCGGCGAGCTGGTCCGAGGTGGGTAGCGTCATCAGCGACAACGAGGGCCCGATGCACGCATGAGTGTAAGATGTGATGAATGGTCTATGCATGTTTGGATCGTCTTCATGCACGGGACTCTACCACATGCCTTTTACTGATTTCTTTTCTGTTGATGATTTCCGGTGGACTTATAACTGTGTGGCGTTGGGATCTGGCGTTTTGGGACATCTTCACAAGTCAAGACATGACACTACCGCGGTAGCCAGTCCTCCCATCGTTTACGGGGCCTCTGTACTATGTGTACGGGGTATTTTGTTCGTTTTCTTAGCGCTTTGGATTCCAAATAAGGGTTGATAATGGCGGCTGCGGCATGTTGATACCCAACACATGTCCATATTCGGCGTCTCTGTTGCGCTCCCAGCCTATGGTCCATTCTACCTATGTATCTTCCATCTACAAGTCGACCATGTCGGGTTGAACCGAGTCTCTCTATTGTACCAGTCTATGCTTCTTATCTTATGCCAATATGTGCTACATGCCCGTCATACTCACAAACCAAAATCATGCCTCGTATCTAACCAACTACGAGCTCTGTCTCAAAGTCCTGGTGTAGTCTGCAAACAGAGTCTTGACATCCTGTCCAAAAATGCTCGTCCAAAAGACGCGCTCGTCATATCGGCTCACCCTCAACTTCTCATTAATCCGCCGCACCGTCCCGTTCCCAAACCGGCGCTCAAGATAATCCAGGAAATAGGCCGTGTGCTGATAGCCAGCATCCCAGCTATCCTTGACCTCCTGCTTCCAATGCGGCGGCGCCAGCCCGCAGCGCAAGCGAACCCAGTCGGCGATGCCCTCAATCAGGCCCCCCGGCGCCGTCCCGCGGCCGTTGTACTGGAAGCAGTGGACGAGCTCGTGGGTCAAGACGCCGTCGATCTCGCGGGCGACGCGCGAGGGGTCGACGCGCGCAATGTACGACTCGGAGAAGTGGATCTCCTTGACGTTGCTGTCGGCCTGGGCGCCGACGGTGTAGGCGACGCCGTTGAAGTCCTCGAGGACGAGCGTCACGGAGGAGGTGGGCGGCGGGGTGGTGGACGGGTCGGAGGGCGTGCCGTAGAGGAGCCGGAGGAGGTTGCCGATGGCGCGGGGGATGACGGCGGAGGGGTTGGTGGAGGAGAGGAAGAGGGAGGCGCCGGGGTGGGCGAGGTTGGCGATGCGGAGGTTGAGGGGGGGTTGGGGGAAGGCTTCGTTGGCTGCTGCTGCTGCGGTTTGGTCTTGTTCTTGTTTGTGATCTTGGGTGGCGGTGGTGTTGGTGTTGTTGTTGTCTGGGCCGGAGGAGGGGGGGAGGGGGCTTGGCTTGGGGATGAGAGTCATGGTGCTGTAATGATTATGTGATTGCTATGGATGTGAATGAATATCGTCAAAGTTCGTGAGGGGAGGTTCTGATGAGATCTGACGAGGCTGAGGTGAGCTGACGGATCAACCAGTGAAGGACGAGAACGAGCCTTTATAGCTATACTGCGTATATAGCAGTCAAACGATGGATCCCCTGAGACATCAGATCACAGAGTCATTCCAGCTCTTCTCGATGGAATTCAACCATGGAAGAAAAAAGCACATGGACAAGTCACTTCTCATCCTTCCTCAGCCGCAGCAACTTGTCTCATACCCACCAACACTTCTTTGATCCCGACTCGCGGGGCTGCAGCACATCACGATGGCGGGGTAGGGGACCCTAGCCTAGCTGGCACTTGAACTGGGCCTCATACTACATGTGCTGTAGGGGTTAGTAACGGTCGGGGGGCTCTTGAACCGCCCAAGCCACGCTTCCGACGGGCCCTGAAGCTCTCCCGGCTGCTCCCCAAGTATCTGATACCTGTCGCTCTCAGGGGCGCCACGCCGTTGTGTCCACTGCCAGCCCCCGGGAGAAGCTTCACTGGACCCGCCAAATCTCATTTGATCAAGGTCCCTGCCAAAGTACCGTCTACACGGCGCCTGCAGCCCCTCTCCTCCCCTCCCAGGGAGGGCCGTCTCGCTCAACTGCAGAGGTTATCTTCCGCCGCACAAGCCGCCAACAGGCTCAAGCTCCCGCCAGCGCTAAGCCACAACGTGGCGCACCGGCGACCGGGGCAACAGGCATGGTCACGTCACGCCGCAACAAATCAATCCTCGCTCCTTTGATTTATTTTCTTTTCAGTTGTTTTGGGCTGGAAATGAGCTGGACGAAAAGAGAGCACGAAAACTCCACACACACTCAACGCCAACTCCAACACAACACCGTCGCCGCAACGTCAACAAAAAAAATAAACACGCGCTTCGCTGCGCCCACGAGGATCGAAAGGGCTGAATAAAGCGCAGAAGCAGATCGAAAGGCGATAGAAAGGCAACAGAGGAGGGAAAAGGGGAACGATCATCGACTTACATAAGAATCCATTTGCGGCTGCCCCTCCAGCTCCAGATGCCATTGCCATTCCAGCGATTGCTGCGCATTGTGTGTCTGAGACGTTAGCATTTGCCGGACGAGCGACAACAGACAAGGACGAAGGAAGAAGAAGGAAGAAACAAAGAAAAAGAAGCACAAGATCGGAGAGAGTGTGTGTGTCTGTGTGTGTGATCGCAAAGGCGCAACACCTTGTTCCTGTGAGTCCCCAACTTGCGCCAGGCTCTGCTGTTGGTTTTGCGACAAGCCAGTCAACAACCGCGAGTCACTCCCTCCTTTCAACAGCATCATGCGCAGCAGACCGATGCTGACACGGCGCAGGTCATCCAGCAAGCAGCAGCCTCGGCCTGCCACCGGCGCCATGGCCGACACGAAGCTCACCGACGACCAGGTCAACAACCTGGCGACCGTCCTGCGCAACGACAACACCCACTTCGACGTCAAGGTCCAGTACGTCAACGCCATCAAGTCCGGCATCAAGCAGCACAACATCCCCGAGACGTGCATCCCCCAGCTCTTCGATGGCCTGCGCCTCGCCTCCAGCTCCCAGCACGTCGCCCTGGCCACGGCCGGCTTCACGGCGCTCAACCACCTCTTTACGCGCATGTCGCGCCAGGAGCCCAAGCATTTAGCGAAAGAGGCCGCGCGCACGCTGCCCCTCGTCATCGAGAAGCTGGGCGACTCCAAGGACAAGCCCCGCGCCCTGGCGCTGCAGAGCCTCAACACGCTGTACGCCGTTGCCCCCGCCGACGTCGAGCGCTCGATTCGAAACACGGCCATGGTCGGCAAGAACCCGAGGGCCAAGGAGGCGTCTATGCAGTGGCTTTTGGAGGTAATACATCGATTCTGTGGAGGGTGTACTCGTGCTGGCTGAGGACTAATCACTCTCTCTCTGTCTCTCTCTCTCTCTAGACTCATCAACAGCACGGACTGCCGTTTCGTAGTTTCGTCCCCATGCTCATGGATCTTCTGGAGGATGCGGACGGAATGGTCCGAGATACTGCTAAGAGCACCGTGATCGAACTCTTCAAGTGAGATTCACCCTGCACCTCCTTCTCACATCGTTCATACAGTTCGGCTAATTCAATGCTCAGGAATGCGCCCGCGGCTGCCAAGTCCGACCTGAAGCGACAACTGAAGAACTACAAGATCCGACCCGCCATCGAACAGGCCATCGTCAAGGCTCTTGCGCCCGCCGGTCCTCGCTCAGAGACCCCATCAGATGCCGCGCCTACTGCTTCGCGACCTGCCCTGTCCGCGCCCTCGTCTTTTGCCGCCAGCGAACGACCTACGACCCCGATGGCCGACATTCCAGCCGAACCCGTTGAACCGCAATACGTTAACACCAATCGCGAATTGGACGACATCATTAGGGAGATGACCCCATACTTCGAAGGCAAGGAGTCCGAACACAACTGGATGAAGAGAGAGCAGAGCATCGTGACGCTGCGGAGATTGGTGGCTGGCAACGCCCCGGCCGAATTCACGGACACGTTCATTGTTGGCCTCAAGGGGCTGCTGGACGGCATCATCAAGGCCATCAACTCTCTGCGCACAAGCTTGTCGAAGGAGGGCTGCAGTCTGGTCCAGGAGATGGCCGTCGCGTTTGGGCCCGCGATGGATCCGCTGGTCGAGCTCCTCATGCAGACGTTTATGAAGCTGTCTGCCAATACCAAGAAGATCAGCTCCCAGATGGCCAACACTGCCATAGACGTCATCATCAGCAAGGTCACGTACACGCCCCGCATCATGCAGCACATTTGGGGCGCCGTCCAGGACAAGAATGTGCAGCCTCGAACGTATGCGGCCGGGTGGTTGATTACCATACTGAAGAAGGAGGCCCATCACAAGAACCACATTGAGCACACGGGGGGCGTTGACTTGATCGAGAAGTGTATCAAGAAGGCCTTGGGTGACGCCAACCCCACCGTCAGGGAAAAGATGCGGGCGTGTTACTGGAGATATTGGACGATCTGGCCAGCAAGAGCTGATGCGTAAGTCTTTTGCATACTTTGATATCTCACAGGGAAGTTGTCTAACAATCAATTCATTAGACTGATGGCCGATTTGGACACTACCGCCCAGAAGCTGCTCCTGAAGGACCCGAACAACCCCAGCTCGGGGAAAAAGGTGGAAGCACCAGCCGCTGCCAGGCCAGGCGCAGGCTTCTCGAGGAGCACCACTGCGACCAGCAGCAAGCCCAGCCTGAGAGACGCCATGCTGGCTCAGAAGAAGGCCGCGCTGGCGACGAGAAACCTACCAACCCGGCCCGGATCTGCCATGTCCTCATTCACCACCGCCTCGCCTCACACTTCCAACCCGCAGCTCAGCACAACTGCCTCGAAGCCGCTGGCGCGGCACCGAACCGACACTAACACGATATCGGTCAACGCAGGCGGCATGTCGGTAGCTCCTATGCGGCCAGCCAAGAGACGACCAGAGGTGGCTCGTCCCGCAACGGCTGGCCCTTACTCGGTTCGAGACCAGCCCAGCCCAGAGCCAGGCAAAGCTACCTCTGCGACGTCGTCGACCTCTTCAAGGCAAGGAGGCGCGACCACGCCAAAGAGGCCATCCTCGAGGGCTCACCATGCATCTCACGCAAGCGAGTCGGGCATGATTTCGCCCACATTCGTGCGGCCGACGCAAATCCCCTCACCGCGAGCCAGCCCAGCCAGGCTTAGGCACTCTCAAACCACGGTTCATACCATGAGTCCAACCAGGGCGACCGACGATCTTACCCTGGTGGTACCGACACTTTCTAGCATACAGTCGGCTGCGCCTAGGTTAGAGTCGCCACGGCAGCCAGCATACATGCCCGCCTCGCCTCCCGCCGTTCTCCCCTCTGGAAACTCGCAGTCTCCGCGACTGAAAGTATACGAAGACCCCTTTACTGAAGACCAGCCGATGCCGACCCCATCGCTGCCGACAGCGCCTGTTTTGGAAGAGAGGACGATCAACGAAGACGCCGCCAACATTCGGAGGTCTCTGTCGGACGAGTCTGGGCTTCCGGAGAAGAATGGACAAAATGCTCGACTCCTGGACAGCGGCATCTCCAAGATCAGGTCCAAGACGCTGGAAGTGCACGGCTTCCGAAAGCTGCAGTCCCTGATCCGAGACCCTAAGACCGTCTTCACAGATCAGCGATTCGAAGCCCTTCTGGTGGGCCTGTTCCAGTACCTCGAGGATCCCCTGTCCGACCTCCCCGCAGACAAGGCCCAGGACGTCAAGGCTCAGATCCTGACGACGATCAAGCTGCTGCTGAAAAAGGAGCGAAAGAACTTTCAGCCTCACGTTTCACGGGGACTCGAGTCTCTCCTGCAGACCCGCGGCAGCTACGACACCAGGGCACACGTGGTTAGCGGCCTCGAGCTCCTGGCGGACGAGCTGGTGACGCTCAGCGACGGCTCCGAGACGGCCGTCGTGCTCACGAAGCGCCTGCAGTTGTGCAGCGACACCACCGTCGAGGGCTGCCGCACCCTCAGCATGGGGCTCCACGTGCTCAAGGAGATGCTCGACAAGCGGCCCGAGTACGTGCCGACGCACAAGGAGCTGCTGCGGCTGACTGGGCTGGCGGGCCGGTGTCTGGAGTCGACGGACTCGGGCGTGCGGATGGACGCCGTCAAGCTTTGCGTCGCGCTGCATGCGCGCGTCGGCGAGGCGGCTTTCTGGGAGGGCATGGCTGAGATTCGGGACGATCCGAAGAGCTTGATTACGTATTACATTGTGAAGAAGCAGCGCGAGGATGGCATGTTTTCATGAGCTCTTGGCTTTGGATTATTTTGATTGCTTTCACGCCGCTCCGATGTCCAGCGTTTGGTTTCAAGGTCTGAGAGGCCTCTGGAGAACCTGAGCGAGGGAAAGTCCTCTGATGGATGGGACGATGCGTGGAGAAACGAGTGTTTACTCTAGTAGACGTGAACTTGGAATACGTGGATGTCTGTGATGGACGGATGGGTGTTGGAAGGACAAAAAGCGGGTGAAGTGAGACTTCTTCTTCTTCTTTCCTTCGTCTTTCCCTCGGCTTTTTGAATTCTTCTCTTCTTCTTTTTTGATTTCATCTTTTTCGTGTCTTATTAGTACTATTGTCCTTGTAAACCAAAACTACTGTTTCCCTTCTTCTACTTTTTGCTTCTGCGATGTGTTTTTTCGAGAACAAAAAAGCTGTATTTCATTATGTGACCTTTTTTGGGTCCTTTTATTTTCTTCTTTCAAGTAACTGTCATTCTTTGCCTGGTGACAACTTTGAGCGGCTGGGCCTTGCTAGTAGAACCCTGTTTTTTAATTTACAGTAGATAGCAGCTGTTTCTTTTATCTAGGTAGTTATTGTAATTTCGTTGTTATAACACTTGATCTGCGAGTTTGGGCGAGGCTAATATTGGCGAAGGATGTGAGCAGGGCCACCTTTGATAGAAGTAGCAGATCTGTGTCGTAACCTGAGATATAGGTAGGTAAAAAGAAGGAAACGTGAGGTCTTTCTAGGAACTTGCAATTCCTTTGCTATTAACACCATAACATGACGTTTTAAATCACTGACAGATACTAGAAATCCAGCACTTCTTATACCTAGGCATACAAAGAGTATATATATAGGTAGTATATATATATATTTATATATACATAAAAACCCATGCCTCACATTAACAAGCAAAAAAAGCACCTCAGCTACCTCAGCTAGGTAAGGTAAGGGAAAGTGGTGCATATACAATCTCATTAATGTTTATACATTTCCCTTCCTTGCCCCTTTTTTCTTCCCGTCTTGACTCGCTTCGTTTCTCTCAGGATGAGAAAGTGTTCAATCAACCAACTCAACCTTCCCTCCCCTCACTCAGAACTTTAGAGAAAGAAATCGGGCTTTTGAACTCGGTTATACTGGTATCTACATTTTCCGCCCCGCCTGCTTAATGTGACAAAATGCAATCAAAAGTCCAAAAACGTTTCAACGCATGAAATGGTTACAAAAGACATGGATAGAAAAGACAGAAGCAACAATGATACACAAATACACGAGTACAACAGCACAAAAGTACAAAAATGTCGTAGGTAGCCGTGGAAAAAAGGTAAAAGGCACTGCAGTAAAACAACGTTGCTCGCCAAGATTCAGCGTCAAGGAAAAAAAAGGCACACGAAAAGGGGGGGCGAGAAAGTCCAACGAGGACACAAGTTATCGTAGCATCCCCCCTCTCTCATCTCATCAATGCTGGCAAACGTAAAAAGGCAAAAGGTACTTCTTCGGAAGCAACATGCATAATAAACTCGAGCGAAGAATTTCAGGAAAACCAAAAGCATTTCGGCCTGTTTGTTCGTGACCAAGCCACACAAAAGCTAGCTCGAGTTGAATGTTGTAAGATACATAAATGTCATGCCGCCCACAATGTAAAGAAATGAGAAAAGTCCAAACCGGGGCGGGCGAAACGGAAGAAGAAAAAAGCCACCAACAAACAGTAAGTAGCAGTGTGAGGGGAAATACGGTGCAAGAATCCGAGGAGGAACGGAAGAAAAGGCAGACGGTGCCCCAGCCTCGCCTTTCGTTGCAATCTCGCTCTTGATGATGAAGCCAGCGTGAAAGGGAGATAGAAACGTCGACATTACTTTTCATGGACACGCACAAAACGCCAAAAGAAACTTCGTCTCGCTAAAACCGACAAACCCGAAAGCAAGGGGGAATCGAATCATGACGAGAAACCACCAGTAGCCGTGAGCGCATAACAGGGACCAACACACACACTGTGGCCGACCAACATGGCCTTCCGCAAGTTGTTGTGTGTTGGTACTGACACTTATTCATCGTCAAAGATCCTGTGCGTGTTTTCAATGACAAACTGAACCGCAAGGTTCTTGTTGTGCATGTCCGTCATCTCACGCTCAATGCTGAGATCCCGCATAATGGTTGGCGCGAACACGACGGCCAAGTTTTTAGGCGACATCTGCTGTAGGTTAGAACGAGCGACTTGTCATCGAGTGGCGATGGGGAGGGACGCTGAAAATGACTCACCAAGTTCTCGGGCTCTCTAATTGCCACGCGATGAAGATGGAACATGAGGAATTCCAGACAGTCGCGGTGGCTCTGGGGCATCGAAGTAAAGACCTTGTGTAGATACGAGCACCGTTCGGCTTCGTCGATGATGGCTGCGATAAAAGATTAGAATAAAAGAGACGCCAACGATTGAGGATCAAGAGACAAAACTCACAATTCGACTCCAGCACCTTCTCGTAAATGTCAAACGTCAGCAGGGGGTTGGGCAGCTTTCGGAAGTACTGCTTCAAGACGCTCGTGACGGCGGTGATGTCGAGGTCGGGATCGGAAATGTCATAGTCCTCGTCCTTGTCGAAGCCCTCCTTGATCTGGTTGATCTGGGAGTTGCCGCCCGTCTTCCGGTAGATGCCCTCCTGATCCATGCCTCTCAGCTCCACCTCCTCGATGCATCGAGTCACCACACTAGGAATCTGGCGATGCTCATACTCGCATCTCTCCGCAAGCTCGGATCCAAACAGTGTCGAGGGAGGCTCGGGAGCCGCTTGCGCGACTACGACATTGGCCGGGGCGACGGGGCCCGTCTTGGCCGACGCGTTCTTCTTTCCAAAGAAGCCAAACTGCTGTTGATGCTGTCGTCCAGCAGAAGGGTTGGAAGCCGCCTTTTCGGAGGCGTCGCTCTGGGCCACGGTCATGTTGTACGGGATGCCAATGCTGTCGCCGCCAGGAGGCATGCCGCCCTGCTGCTGCATCCGCTCGCGATCGTTCTGAAAAGCAACGACGGCGCGGCCGACGCCCTTGGTGATGTTCTGGGCCATGGTCTTGGACCCCTTCTTCCAGTTGAATTTCTTGACCTGGCCCTTCCGGACATGGACCACGGTGGGCCCGTGCTCGACAATCGTCGGGTCCTCGTCGGGGACGAGCGTCGTGCCCGTCGTCACGCTTGCGGTGTCGAGGTTGATGGACGAAGCGCCGCCCTTGTAGATGCCCAGGCCGTTTGACTTGCCGTCGTTGCCAATCTGAGACTTGAAGCGCTCCTGGATCTGGTGCGTGAGGTCGTTGTTCATGTCCGCCAGCTGAGCGTTCTTGGAAGACAGCTGCTCAAACTCCATGAGTGCACGGTCGCGGTCCGTCGCAGCCTGGTTCTTCTCCTCGACAAGCTGATCGCGCTCTTCGTGGAGACGCTCGATCTCCTCGGTAAAGGACTGCTTGACCTTTTCGAGTTTCTCGACAAACTCCTTGATGGCGGATTCCTCCAGCTCCTTGACGTCAATAGGAGCCTGCGTCTCCTTTGCCCGCTCGACGTATCCGGCCAACACCTCCAACTGTCGAATCATAATCTCAGTCTGGGTGTCCAGCACGGAAACCGTCTTCCTCTTCTCAATCAGCTTCTGGTTGATACTCAGCAGATCCTTCTCGGCACCAAACTGCCTCTCCAGCTCGGCCACTCGCTGTTCAGAAGACCTGAGCTGCTGCTTAAGCAGCGCGGCGCTATCCGGCGCAGTAAGCGAAGAAGGACTTCCCAGGTCCTGGCCGTTGGCATCGTCTTGCGTCTTGGGCCACCGAGGGGAGATGGCCCCGCGCGTCGTCTCGCTGATGCTGCGAGTGTGGGTGGTTCGAGCCGCAAGGTTCTGGTTGGACTCGACGCTGCTCGTGCGGCCGTGGCGGACAGCGTTGGAGACGCGCCTGAGGATCGACGATGAGCCTTCGTCGGCACCGAGTATCCTGACCATGTCCTCTTCCATGGTAAAATCTGCACCGCTGCTCCACCTAGGAAGCTTGGGCGAGCTCGGCGAGGCGTGAGCGCCCTTGGGCACCGGCGGCGCAGGCTCCTTGGGGGGGCTCTGCGTGTAGCTGCTTGGGGGGACAGGCGCGGCTCTGGGCTGCATGTACGTGTCGGTCAAGGCCTTGTCAGTAGCGCCAGACCTAGAGGGAGGGCTCTGGCGTGGACCGTCCTCGGTGGACGTCTTGCCCTGCGCGGTACTTGGGCTGCCATTGACTGAAACACGAAAACGTCAGTAAAGCGAACGTGAATGTACTGGGAGGGGGGGAAATACCAGAGCGGTTCGATGCAGACGGAACCTCCTTTCGCGGAATGGTCTTGTTCATGCTGTCAGAGCGAGGTCCGATCTTAGCGGTGGGAATCTCGTCATCTTGGCCTTTGGAATCGTAAGACGATCGTGAACTAGGAGTGCTGTCCATCGCCTTTCGCGGATCGGACTGTTGCGAGGTGCTGTCTTTCCGCGGAGTGCTGGTGCCGGTCCGACTGGGGTCCTGCTGTTGAGGGACGGACTGCGAACTATCGCTCCGCGACTCAGTAGGTCTTCTCTTCTTAGGAGCATCCTGAAGCTTGACGTCGTCAGCGGAAGATGATGCCTTGGCGTCCGACTTGGAAGCAGATCGAGACGCCGGCTTCGACTGCGAGGGATCAGGCGCGGCGGCAGCGGCAGCTGCTCCAAGAAAAGCGATGTGCGTGGCGGAGGAGTGCGAATCGACGCGCTTATCAGACATGGTCGGCCGAGGCTCCTTGTCCTTCTTCTTGCTTGCCTCGCTGGTGCCCTCTTTCTGGGAGCCATTGGGCGACTGGGCGCCTGTGTCGAGAGCCACGGATATCAAGAAGCCGTCGCCACCATCACCGTTATTGGAAGTAATAGTCGAATTGCGGTTTCTGCGATATGTGGTTGACGGCAGGCTTAGGCCATCTTTGCCATCACCAGCTGCACGTTCCGGAGAGCGCGAGGCCTTGGAGCCGCCGCGAGCCGACGACTCATTATGTCGATGGCCGGTGCGAGGGCGAGGCGACAGCTCCGTAGGCCCGTCGGGGTCGACGCGGTCGTCGGAGAAGGCATTGTTCGGAATGGCCCCCGGCGGGAGGGCAGGGAGCGACTTTTCCGGCACCGCTGGCGGCTGGTCTTTCTCCCGCGCTTTGGCTGCTGCGGCCGCCTTGGACTTTTTCCTTCTCCTAGCCATCAGAGTCTCATAGCAGTCCATGCAGAAAATGCCCTGCGAGGTCCTAGCGTAGCGAAGGTTTTCGATCTTGCGCTTGCAGTTTCGGCAGCGGAAGCATGTCGAGCAAAAGGCCTGGTCGCCCGTCAGGATGGCCAGGTCTTCGATCTTGTTGCCGCAGGCCGTGCAACTGTATGTGCAGTTGTTGCAGATGAGGGAGCCATCGCCGAGCAGCAGCAGATTGGCATCGGAGTCGAGGAGGGAGCCGCAGGTGGTGCAGCGAAAGCAGTCGAGATGCCACCGGTTGCCAGCTGGCAGGACACATGTCAGCTACAGTACGCTCACAGTAACGCAGCTAGAGCAAAAATCACGACATGGACATATGTTGACAAGCTCGTGGCGGTCAAGGACAATGGGGGTCGCCCGTCGACAGAGACTGCGGCGACATTGAGAGAATCTCGTTCTCTCTCTTGCCTTAACATTGCTTGGACAGCAGAAAACACTTACCCAATTCAAAAGCTTTGCCTTCTTCAAGTATCTACAGGGCGAATGCCGTCAGTTCGAGGCCTTGACCCAGGGGCACATCCCGCAGCGCGAAGTGGGATTACAAACCTCACCACAGCCCTTACAGGGGAACGCATCGTCGGCCTCCATCGGCGTCTCCAAATAGTCGTCCACTATGCCGGCAGACATGATGGGCTAGAGGGTGAAATAGACGGAGCCGGAAAATGCCTTGTCAACACTATATGCGTATATATCCCGACCAGCGTGGTGTCTGTATGCGGTCTCGCAGGCGGTGCGGTCTCCGATGTCTCTCGTCAGCAAAGCGTAGACGGCCGGGTCGTTGTATGCGGGCTTGTTTGACGGGCTACGGGCGGAGTAGCACAGGCATCGATAGGGTGACGCTCAGCAAGCAGAAGCCGTTCCGTATTGTCGGTCGTCTCGTCGTGGCCAGAGCAGAGAGACTGCAGAGGAGAGGCGTCTTGGCGCAAGCTCTGGCGGCAGCAAAAAGAAGAGGCGCTCGTGGTCGGGCCTTGCGGACGGCTGGAGCCGTGTGCTACACAGAGCAATGCAGTCGCTGCTCCAAGACAAGGGGGGCCGCGGCTGGTGCGAGCAGAGAGGAGGATCGTGACGAGGAGAGAGGAGAGAAGGCGGAGGGAATAGCGGCGAGACGGACAGAAGATGCTCAAGGATGGAGATGGACCACGGGGAGGGGATGTGCTGTGCTGGCCTTGAGTTGGTGCTGCTGGTACATGTAGAAGCAGGTACCAGGGACTGCCACGCCCCAAAAAGGACCCCCCAAACAGACAGGACCCCCCATTGCCAGAACCCCCCCATAGCGGCCCTCGCATACCGCCCGTAGAGGAATAGCCCCCCCATGGTCCCCTAAAACATGGTACGGGACGGGTACATTGTTCGGCGTTGGCAGGGCGTTACAGGTTCTGCGCCGCTGCGTCCATGTCGAGATGCAAAGTACCGGCCAAGTACCGGTCCCAAGTGAGACGGTGCAGATTCACGGCAGACGGGTTGTTTAACACGTCGCTTGGTTCATGCTGTGTACCTTAGCGTCAAGCCACGCAAATCAGCTGCGCGTGATGGTGAAGATGGAAGATGCAGGGCGACTGTCGCAGAGGATGGGGATTTTCTCCTTTCTCGTCGCCATTTTCGGGTGCTTTTTGTACGGAAGATACCAAGCCTCATCTTGTCCTCCTTCTCAGGAACGTTATAGGTACATCTAATGGTACGTCTCCAGATCCATGGACGTCAAGAGTCTGGACTGAAAGCGGGTAGGTACTGTAGTACAAGACGCCTTCCATTGGTACCGCCTCGCACATCTGTCCGAGCTGAGATCGAAGAAAAAAGCACATGGTCCGATATCACCATCTGCATGCAAGTTGGTGGTTCCCACTTACTCCTTACACGTACATAAGGTACACGCACGCTCGACCGCCCAACAGCCTCGCCAACGCTCCGGGAACCATCAAGTACAGTACGGCTCCCAAGATTGAAGCAAATGGGTGAGAGGTTGGAGAGGCTTGTACTATGTACCCCATACCATGAACGACAATAAAGGAGATGGTCGCCTTTTAGTACGGAGCGTCTTTTGATTGAACGTTTAAAGCTCTTGCCCTCAATTCACACCAAGCACACGAACCGTTGTGGGACCCGGCTCTTTTCTCTTGGTACCTGTACCTGTACCTGGCAGCAGACGTGGCGCAGCTTGTCCGACTGCAAAAGTTGACCTCGGAAGCCAAGTTCAGGGGCTGCCCTTCAGGAACAGGAACAAGCACCAATCGTGCCAAGTGGAAAAGACTTTGTACAATACGCGTAATTCTCATATTAGAATCGAATTGCTCCCTTTTCCCCTTCGTTTTCTACTTTACTATTTACAAAGTCTCAAGTGTCTCGCCATTCGAGAAGAGGCTGAAACATGCACCTGTGTCGAGGCCAGTAACATGCAAGTACATAGGGTACATACCTACATGGGGCCGCATGCTGTGTCTGGTCCAGCCTGCAGCAGCACGTTGCAACATGACCTTCTGTGCTGACGGATACATGTAGAGGAAGCATTATTCTGTCAAACCCCAACTTCATCTGCTCATACGGACGACACATTTTGAGCACCAAAAGTAAATCTCTCTCCAACATCGTCGGGCACGTCGATGCTACTCGCAATCCCCCGTACTCACTTCACGTTGGTATAAGTAGGTACCTCTACTCAGGCCTAAAATGAAGGGAGCTACCGGTCCCCTCTTGGAGCTTCTCGCGCCTCAAGCCGCCGAACCGCCGCCCCGGATAAGGGACTCGAACGAGCGGTCACCAACACCAAAAGCCAGCTTCTAAGCTCCAGCGGGTGTAGCGGCCTGCCTTGGCGCTGTCTGGGGATCGGCCGCGTGTCTGTTGCTGTTCCGATGGTACCGTCTGGGTGTTGCGGCAACTCGTATGGGGAACGACACGATTCACCTCCTTCACACTCGGAGAGGCTGAAACCGACACTGTAGATTACTATCACTAACCGCATGCACTTTATCCAAGGTAGTAGTATACATACATTGATGCGTGTACGGACGTGCCACGATGTCTCACAGCAGCGAGACTCGCTCTGCTTTGTTCAGCTGACGCCGCATTGAAGCCAAGATGCCTCGCGTTGCACCTCGTACGTCCATGGATTCCCACATTCTGCAGCAGAACAACCTTATACAAACGGCGCCCTGTGGCCTCGAAGTAACAATGCAGGGTACCTTGTACATAGGTCAAGTACTATGGTAGCACGAAGACGATTTCTTCTTTCAACGTTGAGTGAACAACACTTGCCACCAATAGCCGTCGGTACACGGCATTAGCTTGATGGTTTTCTTCCCCTCCCCCCTTTTGAAACATCTTTGCCTCCGAGGCTGTTTGCAAATCGAGGTCTTGCAAAGAACATGTAATGTATAGGCAAGTACTCCGTATCTTCAACTGTGTCTGGACTTCCTCTGTCTGGACGAAGCAGGTTCCATGTTACCGTGCAAGTGAGAGAACTAACAGGACCAGGGGATCCCACCGCCAAAACAACCCGTGGGGATGTGACGGCTCAAATTGATGATTCCACACTCCAGAAACAGAAAATCTCGACTTCCATCTGCCTCGGCAGCGGGAATCGCGCACAACCCCGTCTGCATATCAGCCCTTTCCTAATCCACCACCCACGTTTATCTTTCTTTTCATTTCTATCTAAACGAAGCCAAAAACCGTGATATCAAGCCAACATTCCATCATGTATCGGGGGAGAAAAGAATGATTCCTTAGTCAGCATCCCGCGCTGTGTTTCACGGCATGACTTTGACCCCCTTCTTTTCACTAGGGCCGTGTTTCACCTTGATTGGCCTTTTCTTTCCAGGTTTTGCCAGCCAACGTGAAACGAGCGTTGCGGGCATCAGATTGGCTCGGAGGGGCGTTGGTTCACTGAGTCTCAAGGACTCGGTGAAATGAAGAAATCAAGTGATAGATGAGCACATGCTTCTGCCATGTCGAATGAGAGGCTTGATTCAATACGGCTGAAGCACACTACATTCTTTAGATGACTGTGAGTACCAAGTACATGTAACTGCATGTATATCTCCGCGATGGTGGCTTCATGTGTCCTTCGATTCGCTCACCCAACCTTCACCAAAATTGAGAGGCAATCCCCAGCACTTGGTATCCAACAAACACTTCGAAATTATCCCATTAGCATCCATTGATCCCCAAACAGAGCGGCTTTTCCGGCTACAATCAAGACCACCAAGGCGCCTCAGTTAAATGGCCAACCCCCATCAATTGGCCGAACCAACTTCCCGATCTGTACCTTGTCGCAGCCCGCGTCCATCAGAACCTTGTTCAGACATCCAGCTCTCTCTGACCTCTGACTTATAATACTACCTACCAAACACGGTACTACTCCATTGCCAATGGCCGAAGTCTCCGAATAACACCACATCAGATATAGTATACGTACGGAGCCCTCTATGAGTCGACTACCACAGCCCTCCCACTGTCTCAGCCCACGGAAACTTCGGTCATCAAAAGCTTACGATCATGTCGTACAATCGGAGTCAACCATCCCCAGGTCCAGAAATGCATGCGGTTTCACCCAGGGGAATCTGAACAACCACATGCGCAAAGAAACCTTGTCGAGCTGTCGATCTGCCGATGAAGTCCCTGCCGCTCGTCTCCAGCTGGTGATATTGAGCCGTGTCTCCTTTAGGCAACTGTACATCTTGCCGTGGCCGTTGTTTCAAACTGAATTGGACAATTATTGGTGTTTGTTATGCCGTGTAGACAGCCTTTCTCTGCTTGTCCCCTTTCTTTTGGGCTGAGTAGGGCTCCGAGACTTGCTTCTGCGAGATTGACGTAGATGGCCGAAGTCTTGTAGAATCCACAGCCCCATAATCACCGGTTTGACAGGCATTTCTTCAGATTGCTCAGCTTGCTATAGGGTCGCGTTGTGAGTCAATGAGAACTCACACGCAGTGATCTTGTTCCCAGCTTTGACGCACTATCCATCTTGCTGTTACAGTCAGCATCAACGCCAATTTATGTGTCTATTATTACCTAGGGTAGACGTATGAAGATACGACCATGCCGTCCCCAAACCTGATATCAATGCCATGGTATCCTAACAAAACACCAAACAATGCAAGAAAATCCCCACCATTGCTGCTCACTTCTGACCGACAAGCTTCTTCACCTTTTCCAACAGCAGCGAGCTCTCCCTGCCCAGCTTCTTCTTCCCGTCCTTGTCCCTCGTCTTGGCCATGGCTTTCTTGAACCTCTCCCGCTCAGCCTGCTTCTGCGCGCGCTCCTCCATCCGCCGCTCCCACTCCTTTCTCCTCTTCTCAGCCTCCTCTCGGCGCTCCGCCGCCTTCTTGAGCTGCTTCTCGTAGTAGCCAGGGCGCCGCGTCCTGCGTCGCTCGCCGTCGCTAGGGCCAGTCGTCTTGTCGGGCACAGCTCCGGCTTGCGCCATGCTCTCGTCCTTTAACATGAGCTGTCTGGTGGGATGGATCTGTTCGGCTGCCTCTCCGACTTCGTCCTTGGCGTCATCTCCTTGCGCTGACTTTGCTTCACCCTCGCCATCGTGCTCGGCATCCTCATTTTCATCGTGATTGGGCCGAGCTTTGGGCTCTGCTGTCTTTAGTTCCGAGGCCTTGATCTTTGCGTACTGCTTCTTGATCTTTGCGTTGTGAATCAATTCACGCTTCTTCTTATCAACTGCACATGGGCTATCGTGTGAGTTTTCCAATCCTCTGATCATGCCTCATGTGAGGCAGTGAGAAATTGAACGTTACCTTTCCGACGCCATGGCCCGTCTGGCAAGTTCTCAGGCCCGACCCTGAAGCCGTGCTTCTTCTTCGTAACCTCGGCTGAATCTGCGCCTTCTGACGTCGATTTGGGGGCCATCTAGCCTGTGTCGCGATGAAATCGCTGGTTCTATGTCCCTTGATGTCTTTTTTCCCTTCAACTTTTTTTTCCCACGTTATGCAGCAAAATGAGATGCCGGTGAGGTGCGAGGTGAGTATACGCCCCTAAGCCCTTTCCGGGCCATAAAGTGGAGCCATAACGACTCGCCGCTCGGTGGTAGGGGGGACCCTCACAGGTGAGCACTGAAAGCCGCCCGAAACAGCGCACTAATGCAGTGGCCACGGGCTGTATTCCAGCGGCAGTGCCGGCTAGTGGGGTGCTGAAAGCATGCCGTAGGGGGTACAAGGCGGTGGCTGCGTGGACGCATACAGGAGCAGGTACCCGAGGTGCTCGATGGGCGGCGGAGCGCCAAGTCCGGGCTATCAGCTGGATGCAAGTCAGTGCTAGCAACAGCGTCAGCGGTCCATGTGACGCCACTCGAGGTGAGACAGAATGCGCAGTGCATGGTTCTGTTGACTTCTATTGTTTGATAGTATATCGGATGCAGCACGGTCAGAACATATGACGAAGACCAGAAGTCTAGAGACACAGCGTTGCAGAGGACTTTGCGCCGGGCGTGTTTACGCATCGAGGTCCAGTCCACATAGTCAGTCCCGTCCCCTTGCCGCCCACTAAGTGTCCAGACACAGCGCCCACACTCGCCCCATGCCCGCTGTAAATGATCCCCAACCCCACTAAAGCGCGCTATTCGACTTCCCGCTATCGGCTTGCCACGGGGCCGTCATGTCGCCATGTCGGGCTCCGACGTAATGTTTGCGTGATTCACCGCCCAGCAACGCCCCGGCAGTAAAAGATAAACATAAGACATCAAGCATCCGTCCATGACGCTCGTACAAACTTGACCTTCACGGCCTCTTCCGTGCGACCCCGAGCATCTCCAATATCTGCCACCCCAGAGCCGGCGCCGTCTCTCCCCTCGCTGTCCTCTCCGTCTTCACCCGTGACGCTCCCCTCGTTTGACTCGTGCCCGTGCCTTGTACGCCGTACTTGTGGCAACCCTTGCAGCGGCTTGTGCAGCAGCCGAAGCAGGCAATATCCATACCTAGCATTGATTCCAATTTTCAGCCGGCATCTCCCCGACTTGTACGTACTTTGGTACTCGAGCAGGATCAGGCTCAGCATCGGGCTCGACTTCGGGCTTCGGGCCCAGTCACAGCGTCCCGCTTGGATGAACCGCCTGGCCAGTAGATCGGCTCCGATGGTGACGCTCTTGGCTACCGCTGCGTCCATCGTTTCGGCGGCTGAACTCTCTCATACTCATGATTTCTTCTCCTCATGATCCGGGACTTCCCAGCTGCTCTGAAGCTGCTGCGGAACTCCACCATAGAAGGATACGCAAATGCCCATCTTCCAGGACGACATATGCCATGTATCGCCGGCCTCCGGCCCCGTCGGTATCGAGCCGGCGGCCGCGAGGAATCGTCGCCTTTCCGAGGAGAGCCTTCGAACCGAGCTGTGCGAGGGACCCGTTCTCGATGGCCCCATGCATCTTTCGACGCCAAAGGCAGACGAGGAGGCCGGCATCTCGGATAGAGCCGAGCTGATACAGAGGTTGAAACGAGGAGAGAGCCCGACTTGGATTCCTGGCAAACATGTAAGTTCTAGGCATGGGTCTTGTGCTCTTGAGTCTGGTCCTTTGTCTTGCCTTTTGCTAACCTGTGACTACAGCTCGAGTCGATGCTTCAGCAAGAGAACACCCATCACGCGCAAGAACATGGTCGATCCTCGCCCGAACCGCCCAACCTCTTACCGCCAGCGACAATCACACCCGAGAAGATCAAGTCACCTTCGAACGTCGATGCGAGACAGCGAGATGGACTTGACATCGAGCGGCCGAGGTCAGCCTTCCACAGCGGCGACTTTACGAGGGACGGAACAGCGTCTGAGAACAGGCAACTCAACGGCCCCAGAAGAGATACCGGCGGAGAGCGAGGGACGCCTGAGCATGCTTGGTTTGCGACGTCGCCTCCAAGGCATTTTACGCCATTTTCGTACGGCGCAAGGGCACATGGCGGGAGGACACGACTGGTGGACAAGGACGGCGTGGATGGCTTCAAGTCGGATGGCTCGCCACTGTCGACATCGCTGTCTAGTTTCGTCTACCAGCCTCCGACCAGCCCCCTCGTCCAGTCTGAGTCGAACGAAGATGTTGATTTTTCAACGCCGCCTGGGTTCCCCTCGGCCAGACACAGCAAGCCTGTACGGCTTGCCTCGAGTCTCTCTGCTTCGTCCCTCGTCCCCTCCTCCTCAAGATCACGGCTACACAGCCTACACTCGTCACGACGAGAGGGTGCCCTGCCATACCAAGCACACCAGCCTCGGCGCTCGTTGACTTCGGCGCCCAGTTTTGGGCACAACCACCACACCGTCTCGTCTCCTCAGACACCGGCCTTTATGCGATCTCGACGCCAGTCCTTTGGCCCAGACACGTCGCCGATCCAGCACGCTTCCATGGTTGGTTCGTACGAGGAAAGTATTCTGCGTGGACGTATGTCGACAACGCCATCAAAGCCTTTTGAGTTCCTTGCCCAGATTGGCGTGCTGGGCAAGGGCAACTGCAAACCCAGCCTCCGATGCCCGCGACATGTGACACTCCCCTTCCCGGCTGTCTACTACAGCTACGGGAGCGCTTCTCATGGGCAGTCGCCGTATGACGATGGCCCCAGTCCGTATGTTGGCCAGATTGACCTGGAGAACGGGCTGTCCAACTCGGAAGAGGAGTCGAGGTCGCGAAGGAAGGCTCAGAGCCGGTACAGTGACAAGAAGCAACAGGCCGGTGGCGAGGCAGCCGGGCAAGATGCAGACACGGATGTGGATCGAGAAGGACGCAGGCCTAGCAACAGGCTCAAGCGTTCATCGGGTGCGCCGAGGGCCCCCCCGGGAGGGAGCTACAGAATCCCAGAGACCGGGCAGATTCAAATCGTCATCAAGAACCCGAACAAGACAGCAGTCAAACTCTTCCTAGTGCCCTATGACCTGACCGGCATGATGCCGGGAACCAAGACTTTTATCCGCCAGCGCAGTTACTCTGCCGGCCCTATCATCGACAACGTGCCAAATATGTCTCAAGCGGCGGCCGATCGTCCTATTCTCCGGTATCTCGTCCATTTGCACATCTGCTGTCCTGCCAAGGGGCGCTTTTACCTGTACAAGAGCATCCGCGTCGTGTTTGCAAACAGGGTGCCAGACGGGAAGGAGAAGCTGCGCAACGAGACAACTTGGCCGGAGCCACGCTTTTCCCCCTATAAGCCGATCCGGGTGATGAACCCTCCGCTTTCGACGTCTGGCGGTGCGGGGGCCATGTTAGCCAACGACAAGGCTCTGCGACGACGCAGCCTGGGCCTGTTTATGAGCGGCACCATGCCAGCCTTTGATGGGATGGACGGCATTCCATCTCCAGACCAGATGCCCATGGAGACTCCGTCGCCCAGCTCTTGTCGCGGTGGCGTTGCTCCTGTTGAACCCATCCCACTGCGTCTCCCGCGGTCGATCACCGCTGCTAACAACAATGACGGCGGTTCGTCTTCTCAGGCTAACACTGGCCCGTCTGCAATTAACTCGAGATCTCCCGGCACTTGGGGCCCATCAGAGTACGAAAAGCTCAACAGGGGCGATGCCGGCTATGGGTGTAATGCCTTCAACCGCTCAGGAGCCGGCAGCCCGCCCGGAAATGCCCCAGAGAGCCTGCTCTCTCAACGTCTGCGCGGCCTGGGCGTGAAGCCTCAGCAGACGCCTGAGTGAGCAGTTCGACACCGTTTCGCTTGTGTGTAAGATTAAGCACTTGTCTCAATGGCTTTGTACCTGGCCTGATTTTCGATTTGCTCTTCTCCTTTGTTTGGAGCCTATTCATCTACACATTATAACCGCACTCACACTGGCGCTATTGGACATTGGGATTAGGCTTCATCTTATTCGAAGTCCTCTTGGTTGGAAATTTGTTTGTTTTGGTATAGACCGTACTTGATCCCCGCTGTTCTCTGTTGGACATTCACATTGTGCGACTATGTAAGTACCTAGTTATTGCGGGTTCATTGTCTTCATTTCTTAGCAGCTTGAAAAGTGCCGTTTTGGGCTTTGGACAGTTGTATCGAGACGGGTCGTTGAACATTTACTGCGGAAGAAACAAATACATATCAAGTTGAGATACTTGGCCAATCTTAATAAAGCTCATCTCACACTGAACTTGTTCCATATATCGGACATTGCTGTGATATTGTATCTCCATGATGTAGGTGGTTTGAGTCTGATATTCCAGTAAGCGGTATATGTACCCCGTTTGTTGAATACGAGCTTCATCTCAAGTTGAAGCTTCTTTCATCAAGCATCTCCTACCAACCAGAGGTAACTTGCTTCATTCTATTTTTTGGGGGGGCCATTCATGTCAGACAATGCCACGCAATGGCATTGCATCTCACTTCAAGAGCATCTTCAATACCCATGCGGCCACCAAAACATGCCGCGGCGTGACGACAGTCCGCTCCTTTGCGACATCGAAGCCAACGTCAACACCCAGATCAGCTCCAGCATCAGCATCGCCGTCTAAGCCAAAAAACCCAAGCTCCTCCTCAAGACCAAAGAGCAAGCCCAACCAAAAAGGCACCGAACAACAACAACCTCAACCACCCGTGACGACAGAGCAGCAGCAGAAAAGAAGACCGCACTCGGACCTGGAATCCTTCCTCTCCGACGCCAAGCGGCGCGGCCTGGACGAGAAATCAACCCTCTTCACGGGCACCCGGTACGAATACCTCGTGGCGGCCCGGCTGGCGCGCTACGGCTTCGCGTTGACGCGCGTCGGGGGAGCGTCTGACTTTGGCATCGACCTCATCGGCGACTGGACGATTCCCTCCTCCACTCCCTCATCACCTTCTTCTTCTTCTTCACCAGCTAGGACCATCAAGGTTCTGATACAATGCAAAGGCGGCGAAAACCAAAGAATCGGCCCGCACCTCATCCGCGAGCTCGAGGGTTCCTTTGCCGGAGCGCCGCCCGGGTGGCGCGGGGGCCGGGTGCTGGGATTGCTGGTGGGGGGGAAGGCGGCGACGAGGGGCGTGAGGGAGGCGCTTGGGCGGGCGGACGTGGCGATGGGCTATGTCTGGTGCGAAGGAGGAGGAGGAACAGGAGGACTGGTGAGGCAGATGCTGTGGAATCAGAGGGCGGAGGAGCTTGGGCTGGAGGGGGTCGGGGTGGGCGTGAGGAGGGGAGGGGAGGGCGGGGATGAGGTTGTGCTTGTGAGGAACGGGGAGCCGGTGCCATTTGTGTGATTCTTGAGGAGCGTTTTGGTTGATATACGGGTGGACAACATGTTGAGGTGCTTGAGAGACGGGAGACCGGGTCATCATCATATAACTACACTATACTGGCAATTGGAAATTCAACAGAAGGGAAAAGACAACTTGGGCTTCAATCATTTCCATTTCTCACACATCTCAACTCTCAAAGACATAGCAATATATTTCCAGGTAAGAATGATTGCTTAAACCAACAAATATCCCAACCTTCAATCCTCCCAAACCGCCGCCTTGGCCCTCTCGGCAGCCTCCCTCAGCCTCTCCTCCTCCGCCCTCTGCGCATCCCGCCTCTTCTTCTCCTGCTCCCTCACCGACCGCTGATACGCCCGCTGCTCCTCCGTCTGCCGCGGCGCCTTGAGCCCCAGCCCGGCGGCAATCATGCGCCTCGCCACGGCGTCCGTCTTCTCCGGCCTCCGCGCGGGCGGCGGCGGCGTCGTCCCGCTTCCACTTCCGCTTGCGGCGGGCGGCGGGGGTGAGCTCCTGCTGCTGCTGTTCTGGCTTGGGCCTTGGTTTGCTGCTGCTGTCCATTCGTAGGAGGAGTCCAGGGCGAGAGGGGAGGCTGGCGTGGGGGGCGGGACGGCGGGGGTGAGCAGTGAGGAGGGGGTTGATGATGCTGTCGGTTCGGCGTCTTGTGGTTGTTCTGGTGCTTCCTCGTCGGAGGAGAGGTCTTCGTCTTCCCATGAGTCTGCGACGGGCTCGTTCTTCTTCTTCTTCTTTTGGGCCTTTGGTTTCGTCTGGGAGGATGTTGTTGTTGTTGCTGTTGTGGAGTCAATGGCGAGTTTGGAAATGGCAGAGGCCATTTCGTCCTTTTCTGTGCTTGGCTGCTTTGAAGCCATGATGACGGATTTGTTGAAGAGTTTTGGACGACAGTGAAGGGTAAGCTGTGAGCGACAAGAGTTGTCTGTGTCTGGCTGGTGGTTTGACGTTGTATTAAGAAGAGAGAGAAGCAGTTGAGTTGTGATATGCCCCCTCCCCGCCTGTAACGTGTAGTCCGGATTTCGGTTTGGTTTGCTTCCCCCGCCCCGAGTAGGTAAACAAGTTATTCACTTGAATCGTTATATGTCGTCTCTTGTTCCTTTTTTTTTTTTTTTCTACCGTCAAAGAATGAGGTTAGAACAAGCCACTGAGAGGAGTTTTGAGTTTCTGGTGATGTGAGCTGGACCGATTGAGTTCAACGGCACATCAGCTGAGATTCGGAATAGTGCCCAATTGGATCACGTGCCCCGGCTCAAACTGACATGCCTTCGAGCCAGTATTTCATTGTGAACAGTAAAACCACACCAAACCACATCGTTCTTGCAGCTGTGCTTCATCACAAAGTAGGTAGCCATCCAGATACAGAGGCCTCCATGGACATTCCAGGACCATTACCGTCTTCAAGTCATTCAACAAGTAAAATCGACCACTATCTACCACAACACACACATACCCACATACCACATACATACTCAACACCACTTCAACCACCTTTTTGTTCCATCCTCCCCTTTTCGACACCCTCATGTTCTTCTCCTTCTTGCCCTCCATATCCTCGTTTTCAACAAAAACATCTGCCAAAGGGGTATTATTTGCTTTGTTCGGTGACTTGACAGGACTCATCTATATGTTTGCCCATTTTCTTCTTCTTCTTGTTCAATAAAACATCTCATCGCATCTCAGTTCATGTTGAAATAGAAACCCCCACACGCCTCATAAACGTTCATGATCCAGCCAGAAAGAAAGACATAAGGAAAAAAGAAGGACAAAACGAAGCCTATATGACAAGGGAAAATACACGTCTATATAACTCCCTCCCCTAGGACTAGATAACGTCCCCTTGCCCAGGTATATTCGTCATGTACAACTTGCTCGACATCTTCGGCACCGGCTGCGGAGGCGCTTTATCTCTCTGCCTCTCCCTAGACCTGCTCGTCAGCCGCGTGAAATTCGGCTGCGGGGGAGGCGGCCCCTGCCTTTGGGCCCCGTAGGTGCTTTCCAGCGAAAATGACGAGCTGTCGTCCATGCTTCCCAGGTCGATCCTTTCGTCGTCTGCGTCCGAAAAGCCGCCCATGACAAGCTCGTCGTCGGATGCAAAGTCGTGCACGTGGTGGGACGGTGGCGCGGAAGGCGATGTGATGGAGCGAGCGTGGAGGCCTGGCCGGGGAGGTGACAGCACGCCGCCGACGGAGAATGCCCCTGGGTTCATTGTATTGGAGGCATTCACTCCCGAGAAGACCGCTGTGGGTCGATCAACGAACCCGTTCTGGAACGAAGTGTTATTGGTGGATGCCTCGTGCAGAATGGGCAAAATCTGTTCGTCGTACAGCTCTGTCCCGGTCTCGTATGACTCGGGCGTAAACTCCGTGATTGTCATGGACGAGCGCCCGTCATCGTCCTCGTGGGGGCTCGCAGGCTCGTCAAAGAAGTCATCGAGGCTGTCCAGCTTCGTAACCAGGTCGCCAGGATGAGCATCGGCGCGCGCCTCATCAGACAGCATGGTCTCTGTCCGATCCAGCGAGTCAAAGTATCCGTATGGGAAGTCCTCCGAGTGAAACTCGACGCCTGCCGTCGGCGTGGCCTCGGTCGACGAGCCCTCAGCGCTTTGGCACATGTAAAATGCCGCATGGATGTTGGCTCTGGTCGCCTCCGTCTTCTTAGCGGGAGCCGGAATGGCCCATCCGGACAGCTCCGGAATGCCAAACAGGCTTTGCGCGCGCTCGTACTCCTTTCGCACAGCCTTCGACGTCAGGCGAGCCATGCTCATCCTCAGGTGCTGCTTGTCCATGTGGCTTCCAGACATGGTCATGATGTTGTCCAGCACCTCGAGAGCGCCCATGCAAAACTCTGACTGCAGAAGACGTAACAGCGGTGATATGAGGTCAGACCCATGAACGGCAATCTCCGGGTTTCGCATGTCAATGTCCGGAATCACAATGCAGAGAATGCGCATGGTTTGCACCTTGACCCACGACAGCGAGTTCGTCAGCAGCCCGATCAGGAACGTAATCATCTTGAACTCCATGTGCGGCAGGTAGAATTCGCGGAGCGCTGCATGGAGCTGGACCATGAAGTCTTGGCCACTCTGGAAGCGATCGGAGACCAATCCGTCCAGCACATGCCCGATGCCCTCAAGACCCTGCCGATCAGCCTCGGAGAGCAGAATATTGACCGTGTTCAATGCCTCCGGGCTGAGACCACCACGTTCCAGCTCGTCCAGGAACCGAGGGAAGTTGGCCAGCAGTGCAAAGAAGAGCCGGTTGTCGTCGCCAATGAGGCCGTCTCCAGGAAGCTTAACCAGCTTGTCCATGATGTCAAGCGTCGGCTGCCAACAGAGCGATGATCTCAGACCCTTGTGTAGCAGGGGCTGCAGCCCTTCAAACTGGCCCTCCCACCGGCTTGGCTGTCCGTCTGCAATCAGCTTCCTCACGGTCGGGGCTCTGAAATCGACCTTGTCAATCAACACGTCCAGCATCTCCACCGCCTCGAGAAACTCTCGCTCGTTGATGGACTCCAAGCATGCGCAGGTAGTCCAGAACAATTGCGGGAAGGTGATGAGCTTCTCCGAGTCCAGCTTGACAATAAGCGTCTTGAGAGTCGTCAGGATCTCCATGGAGAATGCTTGAATCTCGGGGTCCTCGTCCGCGATCGTATTGGAAAGACGGGCAAGCATATCTCCAAGCATATACTGATCCAGAGAGGTGAGGACGCAGCGGAAGATTTGAAATGAGCGGCATGCCAAGTGCCTAACAGGACACGACGTAGCCCACGTCAACGACAACCTGCCCCACTGCTCCTTGATCCCCGGAAACGACACCTCAAACGTCCTGACCACCTCGTTGGTGAGGTACTCCATGCCGGGGGGCACCTTGTTCTCATGGTCGTTGACTTTTCCGTTGCTGTCTTCGTAGCTCCACACCACTGAACGGTCATGCTGACGAACCAAATCTATCAATTCCTCTATCGACTCCTTGTGTTGCGGATCTGTCTGGTCGTCGATGCGCGACATAACCAGCTCGTGAATGAGATGCACCAGCATCTCGCGAGCCTGGTCCTGGACCAGTGGTGTATAGTGATCCCAAAGCACGGTAACGACATGCAGCAGCAATGGCACGCTATCCGGCGCAAGGAGCACCGGAGACACCATGAGGTCCACGAGCAGAATTAGCGAGAGCTGGCCGAGAGAGAACCCAGCCTGCTTCGTGCCGACGGGAAGCGCTTCTGCCAAGTCTGCGCAGTACGGCATGCTGCTGGTATCCGGCGGCGTCGGCGCCATCTCCCTCTTTTCGATGGGGACCATGGCCTTTGGGTTGATCTGCGTCAGCAGAAACTCAACCACTTTGCTGCCAGGCGGGCTATTTGACGTGGAGAGGAATACGACAATCTGCTTGGCGTACTCGACAAAGTTCTGTTCGCGCCGCTCAAGACATAGCTGCATGATGAAATCGAGCACGAGACGCACGTTGCCGGGGTGTGGCCCTGTAGCGAGGGCCTGCCAGAGCGCCTGGACTTCATTATGCAACGCGCCTCCTGACTTGATTGTGATCTCCAGCAGGTTTGCCAAGAGGACGTAGGACTCGGCTGTAGGGCCCCCGTTCGGATCCAGCGTCAGCTCAATCGCCTGGATCCACGGCAAGACAACAGCAACGACGTTTCGTTGCATTGCTGGCTGAAGATCTTTAAAGTACAAGGTAAACTCGGAGATGACGTGGAAGGCGAGCTCCGTATACTGGTTAGCCAGCCGCTTGGAGATTTCAAACTGAGCCAGCTTGTACACGGCCTGAGTTTTATCGGAGACGCTGATGTCAAAGTCTTGAATCTTGGAGTTTCTCTGCTGACGAGTCTCGAGCACCCGCAGCACTGTCGACGATTTGGATCGAACCTCGCTTTGATCATTTCCGAGCATAAACAGGCACAAGGCGAGGAGCTTCCAGAAGGGACAGGGGTAATCAGGATGGTCCTGCAATACCTCGACCGTGACCAAGAAGTAGCTCTCAAGCACTTTGGATACGTCCGCCAGGTAACAGCGCGCAATGCAGTGCTCCAGCAGGTACGGGTATTCTTTGTTGTGGACCACCAGATTCTTGAGAGCCCTCCTCCCGATGACATTCATCTTGTCGCTGCCCGAGTTGAAGATGGCCTCAATCCATGCAAGCATTCGGCGAATGTCAAACTGCAGCGTGGCACCGCTCTCCGTCGTCAAGCTGATGGGCCCGCCGCACAGGGAAGCCATGGCACTCAGGGCCGCAGTTCTGAGGTTGCGCTTCTCAATCTCCATGGCTGCAGTGGCCGTGCCTCGTTCGCCCAGAGATTGCTGGTCTATCAGATTCTGCCGCATATTGTCCTCTCTGGCTCGGACCTGGTTTTGGTTGGGCGAGAAGCCACACCAGTCCTCCATGAGCGAGAATGCTGATTTCCGAGACTCAAACGTCATCCAGCGAGCAGGGTCGCTGGTCCGGTTGATCCCTTCATACAGCGATTCCATGAGCCCACAGTAGTATCTCCGCAGCTTTTGAAACTCCCAGTCCATCTGCACTTCTCCGTCCATCAAGAACAGTTTGAGATCTCTGGCGTAGGCAGTCAGGGTGCTAAGGAAGAAGTCGGACTGATAGACAAGAGGATCTTTCAGGAAATGCGACGTCAGTTTGAAGACATGCGTGATTTCCGTCCTGAGGAGGTCCATCTTGCGGTTCCTGCGGGGGCTGCTGTTCGTTCGCTGGTGAATCCTGGCACGAGCTTCATCGTTGCAGCGGGATACCTGACCTTGAAGCTCTTCAAGCAGTGTCTGGTATATGTGAATGTTGATTGAGCCCATGGCAACGACAACGGCATCCCGTACAGACGCCGATGTGGCAGACAAGAGTGGGATTAGATACTTGAAAAGCGTCCTCGCTGTCACAATCTTGTCCGTCGAAGAAGAAGAAGGTTTCGAGGATTTGCGCGTGTGCTGGATGGCCTCTTTGGGAATGCTCTGTGGCGGGCTCCCGGGATCTGCCAGAGTGGTGCAAGCAAAGATGAGATACAGCTTCCACTGTTCCACGATGGACTCCGGTTGAGTAGTGGGCGATCGAGGCACCGGGCGGTTATGATGAACGCCCTCGCCAGTATGAAGAGGGCCTCTTGAGGGTTCGGACAGGTAGACAATGGGCTTGTACATCTGAAGGACGCGGTTGCAGATCAGGTCTCGGCAGATTGTGACGGCAAACGGACACTTCTCAAATGCGATCCGCATCAGGTTGGGGAAGATCTTGAACCACAACGTCGTATCATACGTCACTTCACTGGTACAGAGCTCAACGAGGGCGCCTTTGCCGTTGCCGTTCTGCAAGCCCCGTTGCAGTCTGCTTCGCTCAGCCACGGATAGATGCTCGTCATTAAAGTTCATTACCTGAGACGAGTCGTTCTCGAGAACATTGATCAATCTCAGCGAGTCCTTTTCTTCAGATGGGTCCTTTCCGAGAGCCTTATCAAACTCGGTGATCAGGCGGAGAACGGTGATGGCATAGTACCGAACGCGACGTGACTGGGAGCAAAGGAAAAACAGCCCGTGGGCCTCGGCCTGGTCGACTTCCGCCCAAATGCTAGATAGATCCAGCTTCAAGGCTCGGTTGTCGGGGCCATTTGCCTCGGAGTCGCTCGCAGCGGCGGCATCTCTGGACTTTTGCCTGATCTCCTCTATCCATATCTTCAGCAGTTCGACATAGAGCCGCAGCGTGTTTTCGATATGGTTAGGCCCAAGCATTCCGCCGTCAGACATGGTCGAGTACCGATCATCAAAGTTAAAGATGAAGCGTGCGAAGCCCATGGTGACCTGCTGCGCGTGGGACTGGCGAGCGATGGCCTTGAGGGAGTTGGCAGAAGATTCAGCAATGTTGTACTGGACGTGAGCTGTGCCCGTGCATAGAAGATTAATTAGGGAGTTAAAGGGTATATCGACGGAGAGGCAACGGGGAAGGGCTTGCACGGCAACGTGCAACAGCTCGTAAAACGCCTGCTTCTGATCTGCTGCGCTTTGATGCTCATCACGACGGGAAAAGGTAAAAGATTCAGATATGGGTGTCTTGGGGCCAGGGCTGCCAAACTTTTCATCCAAGGCAGCCTGGCCACCAAATGTGTTATCGCAGACAATGGTGATCTTGCCGAGGATTTCACAAAACTTGAGGTAGTACTCTCGAACACCGTCGGTGAGTACATGGGTGAGGACGGGGCGCGAAACGTGAGACTCTCTTATTGTCGAAGACGACGTAGAGGTCGACGTGGACAGAGAAGCAGTGCGAGGCGGTGCTAATATGGGCGATGCGGGGAATCGTTCAGGGATGGCCGTGGTTCCCGACTCGTACATTTGGGGGAAAGGTGGCCGACCTTGCTCTCCCTTTTCCAAATCAGACATGATGCTCAGGAAGGCTCGGATGCCAACCACGATCCTGTCCGGGTCCAGCTGCTCGACTCTCAGCTCTTTGTTGGCGATGAAGAGCTCGGCATTGATGAGGGGGAATATGATGGTACGAAAGCAGAATTCGGGGTATTTGAACCCGATGATGCGAATAATCTGAATCAGGGGCTCCGTGATGGTGGCGTCAGATGCGACAACGCTGCGCTTCGAGGGTGGTAGCACCAGCTTGATAACATCGTCCAGCTTACGCGCCACGCTTTGAAAGGTGTCGTTGGTGCGATAGAGGTAAGTCCAGACCAGGCGAGAGATGACTTGCAGGCACAGCGGCTTCGTCAACCTGTCCTTTACCTTCGTCTGCAATGGCAGAATCAGCTGCAGCCACTGGGCCCCAAAGTTGTCTGGCGAAGACACGCAGAGCATCGTGGCCGTGAGCGGAAACGCAACCATCCAGTGTCGCGGCTTGGTGAACATTTGGGCCAACCGTGGCCCGATAGCCGCCACGACCTCCATCCACTTCGGGTGCATCAGGTGGCTGTTGCTCGCCTTGGACGCGATCCCGAGCAGCAGCAGATCGATAATCTGGCAAAAGGCCGTCTTTACTCTCTGGCCGTGCGATCTATTGAAGAGGCGGCCCAGCGCGACAAGGAAGTCGCACGACTGCTCCCAGGCCTCCTCGGGCGATATCTTGATGCGGAGGTGTTTCATGCCACCCAGGACAAGGTCCATCTTTCCCTCATTGACGTCGCGAAGTGACAGGGAGGTTGGGCTCTTGGTCACACGCTCATTCAAGGAATTATCCAGATCTTCGATGAACCTCCGGGTGACTCCCGCAAAGTTGATTTCGCTCATGTGGCCCAGGAGAAGCGCGAACAGATTCCAATTGGCCATTTTTAAGGGCGACGCCAGCAGCTGTTCGCTATCGGCAATCTTGAGCTGCCCAAAGATGATGCTCTCGAGCTTGTCTTCCACCTCGGGGGTGATGGCGGCCAGGCTGCTCTGGCAAATGACCTCGAGCAATACGCGGCAGAGGATATAGATGGACACGGTCGAGCGGCGTTCCTGCTGGGCCACAAACTCCTGCTTCGAGGCCAGCAAACTGCCGCTCGAGAGGCCACTGTCGGAGCCATTGGAGATGACTGGTCCGATTGGGACGGGTTCGGTGTTTCTGCGCAGCAGCGGCGACATGGGCTGCGCCGCTCGTGATTGTTGCAGCTGAGCTCTCGCCTCGTTGGCCGCATCGCTTTTGCTCTTCCTCCAGAGCATCATCGAGTCGATCAAGTTCTTGGGCTTGGGGCTCGCGATATGGCCAAGGGCCACAATGAGCTGGTCGAAAGCCGGATCGACGCCGGGGCCGCATATCTTGTCAATCTGAGGTTCGGGTTCGAAGGGGGTGGTGATGCATTCGTTGAGCTTTTCCTCGGCTTGGGCGATGAACTGTACAACCAGCGTGTGAGTATGTCATCTTTATCTCAACGTCCCTTTGTCATGGTTCACTCACCGACGTAAACAGCACATGCAGAGCATATTCGCCCACAGTCTTCTGCTCGTCTCGATGGTGGCGGGACGAGCGTGACGGATGGTCTCGCCTCGACTTGCTATGCATTCTCTCTGCCCTGCGCGAAGGAGCTGTGCCTGGGGGCGTGACGCCGTTGCCGGAGGGCGACCGCTTCATCGGATATGTTCCATCGCCGGAGCTCGTCGTCTGCCCAGTCGGTGTAGCGACAGGCCTGGGTGGCCCAAGTGCATCTCCCTCCAAGCGTGCTATGGCCGACTGAACGTCCATGCGGTCGAGCCCCAGCCCAGCGGCCGCAATCATCTGGGGACTGAGCGGATTGGACGAGGAGCTCGCGCCGCTGCCATTTCTCGAATGCTGGATGCCGTGGACGATGGACGTCTGGCGGTGATGGCCATAGGCGGATTTGGCCGTGGGGGGAGGCTGGTCAGCTCCCCCGGCGGCGTTGGATCGTGAGTGAGGGCCGAGGGTTCGCGGCGATGTGAGGACCAAGGGCACCGGTATCGTCTTCTCGGCGGGTTCGGGGGGAGGCGCTGGATGGGGATGGCGCAAGGCCGGGTCGACGGCTGGAGGTCGATATGTCTGATCCCATTCGGCATCTTCATCGAGCCTCGCCGCTGACCTCGGGAACTTGGCAGGTTCGTGGGGGTTGTCCGGCGCCGATTGCGAGGGCACTGCGCGCGATCATCTGTCAGCAACTAACCGTTGGAGCAATGAGGTTCTCGTGGTGCGGCCATCGACACCGCACAACATTGAAGGCATCGCCGTCCGACATTTTGATCGTACATCGACAGCATTGATTAACCAATCGATCGATCGATCGATCAAGCAGCCGGGGGTTGGAACAAGGGTCGACGCAGCTCTCGCTGTTCCTCTCTCTCTCTTCTGCTCCCTCGCTCCTCCTCTTCGTCTCTCCATATCCGCCACTGCCACCGCCTCTCTCTCTTCCTCTCTCCGTCGTTCGGTTACTCACCCATCTCGAAGCGGACCGCAGCCCAATCCCATCATCTGCCTTCGACACAAAGCTTGCGCTGTTCCCACGATGACGCCAAACAGCTCTCAGCCAAGTACAACGAACACGGCTGCAGCCGGGAAGCACAGAGCAGGGAAGCACAGCAGCAGAGTTAATTTAGCCTGGGCTCCCCGTTACGCTGCCCCGAGCGAGCACGGCTAATTCTTTATATGGCCCCCGGTCTCTGGGCTCTTTCGACTCTGCCTCTCTTTTTTTCTTCCTTTTTTTTTTTTCTCCCCAGCCGCCTGGGCTCTTAGAAGGTGTCTTGCGAGAGCTGCAAGGGCGTTTGGGCCGGTCCTATCAGCTGTGTCGAACGTGATAGAGGGAGGGGCAGATTGGCGGGCAGACGATTGGGCGCGGATTAAGGGTCCTCCGGGATGCGGAGCTAGGTCGGAATCTGAATAGCATTGTCTTGTCTCTCCTGCGCTGCCTCTGGGGCTCTTTTCAGCCTCTTCTCTCCTCCGTAATCGCCCTCTCTTTCTCTCTCCCTTGCCTTCTGCTCCCTTGACTCTTGTCTTTTTTCCTTTTCCTGTGGGGTTGCTCTGGGCCGTGTTGGTTGCAGCATGTAAGGGAGAATCAGATAAAAATTTGCGGATTCCAGGGTAGCGAATAGGCTGCTGTCCTGGACGCCATTGCCGCCGGGGAGAAGCATGACCACCGCCTCTGTCGTCATGGTGGTTATGCATACCTTTTGCAGAGCTGAGTGGATGGTGTTGAATATCGAAAAGGAAGGGGAAGTGAGGAGCAGGAAAGCTGAGTGCAAGGAACGTCCCACGGGTGCATGCATCAGAAGCATGCCTCACCTTCTGGGTATGTCAAGGCCTTGCTCACTGTAATTGTCATGACACACTCGACAGCTGCCGTGGATTTCGAGCTCGATGCCGAGACTTGCTACCCCAACTTGACAGTACCAATCTGCCGGCGTCGTGGCCCAAATAGCGTCAGGTGGCGTATTCTAGCAAACAGTACTTACCAAACAGCGCTGGCACTCCCATGTCTTGGGGAATCGGAATCGGCAATGGGAAACAGTAAGTTCGCGGGGAGCGGATAGATCCTCAACTCAACGGATCTATCCACGGCAACTTGCTTTGTTCTCCTACGGCTGTCTTTCCATTCGTGATCTGTATTAGGTGAACGTCCTCTGGTAGCCATGAAATAATCAGGAGGCTTTCCCGAGGGCTGACTGAGAGCTTGCCGATCGCATCCGCGGACTTCCCGAAGACGCGCCCCTCGGCCAAAGTTGAGAGTAACGCCCATGACGCTGCTCGTTTCCTGGTCGAAGCCCGTTAATACACAACTGCGAGTCCTTGTGCGCCGAAGTCGATGCCTATCCTGCGCCGGAGCGATGGCAAGCCCGCGGCATCATGCTGTTGCAGATGCAGTCCGGAGGGCTCCGGGCGAATGTCTAAACACCCACTTGTCCTGGCATCAACCGTGACCTTGGTAGGCAAGGGGTCCGGCGAAGGCAAATCGCAACCTGGACGACGGAAAAAGACCTCGGCATTGCGTACTTCGTTCAATGTAGGCATCATCACTTATCTACACCAAGGCCTAGTCATGGCTTACTGTTGCATGCGCGGTGACATGAGTGTAACCCTCTTCATCGTGGGCGTCTCCTCACGGCTGGCCGATCCGATTTCGATCGCTTCCACCGACTTCCAGTATAGTAGGTCTTCGCATCTGTGTCTTAGTACAATCTGAAAGCTCCTGCACGACAACATGCAGTTGATGCCATATAGACAGCATCAACTACGCGTATAGCGGCACGGGATATAGCGTACTCGTACAGAGAGGGCTTTAGAAGCAGGGAGTGCGAATCCCTTACTCGCAGAGGTATGGATGAGGACCGGCATGGTACCTGGCTATCCGCCCACAGACCGATGCCTTGATCCGTACCTCGGGTGGTGCCATTCGTTGAATTCCCGACGGCGCCGTACGACTCGGACTCCATACCCCGTACTCGGGTTTTGCACGTCGGGTCTCGCTTCAAGTTGTTGACATGGAAGAAGCAACAATCTCAGACCATCTGCCCCGCTGGGTATGTGCCGGGTGCAAAACTAGCATGCATCAAGTGCAGGATTCGTGGCCGTGGGATGAAAATGGCTCAAGAACTGGTCAAAGCACGATCAAGCGAGGGTTTATTAGAGATGGTAGTGAATGGGTGTATTGTCCATGGCATAATGAACCCCAAGGCCTGGTTCCCATGGCCACCTCGGTAGATACAGTTGATTGCTGTAAGAGGCTTTGAGTTGCTCACATCCTGGACTTCTTCAATACCGCTACTACCTGGATACCTTAATTTCATGTACCGAACAGACGTCCTCAGTTTGATTTCAAGGTGTCGCATGGTACGTTTGGTCGAATGAGGACAGACGTGCAGATTTCGAGTTGCTGCTCGCCAATAGTTGGTAATACCTACAACGTGGCCTCTTACCTTATCACCAACTCCGCCAGTCAGATGGCTCGATGGAATCTCGACAGGATCACGATCTGTTAGAAGAGCAGCACTAAAGACATGCGAGGTAGTAATCAGATGCACGGACTAAATCCAGCCTTGCCAGATGTACCGTTGAAGCGCTATCACAGGCTTCAAAGGCAAGGTTCGTTCTTCGCCTGTCTCACACCATGTACTTGTACGCGGCCTGCACCACGACTCCGTAGTCCGTCGACGGAGCGGGCCCGGCACTGCGGCGGAGATTTCCCCCATCAGATAGGAGCAGCGTACCAGTACTTGTAGAAGCAGCAGCACTGCCGGTCAGAATAAGCTGAGGATCAATGTGTTGAAAAAGGATCCTATTTCCCCCCTCCAAGGCCAGAGGAAAACCAGGCAGCATTCTTCTTCTTTTAGTTTCTGTTCTTTTCCTTGCCAGTTGTTCCATTCTTTCCTCTCTTCTATTACATACCACAGTTCTCGTATAGACTCTCTGCCTGATAGGTTCAGGTTGTGAGAGTTTGAATCGACACTCAAGTCGGGCTGACGTTTGCCCGCAAACAAAAATAGAGAAAGCATCCGATTCCATAAGCCGTGGCTTCTGACCGGCAGCCTCTCCCAGCCCTCTATCTGTCTGCTCCAGTGCTGGGTCTCTCGATTCCGCGCCACGGCCCACCCAATCTCTGGCCGATACCCCTCCCCCGTGCTAATATTCCGGCCTAGACCGCGCAGAACCGCTCGCTGGTCGGACGCCAGCCTTATTTAATCGGCCAAGGCCACATTTAGTTTTTTGCCTGCTGCAAGGGAGACTCGATTGCGAGACAGCCTCTCGAGCACCCGGTTTCTGCTGCTCGATTTCTTTTTCTCTTGTGCTTGTCGCTGATTCGCCGAGTCGGGCCTCGAATTCAACTCCGGAGAAAGTCGCAGAGCATCGTCTGTCGTTGCTGCTGCAGCACCCGCCGCCATGGCGGAACTGGACACGTTGGACATCCTGGTCCTGAGCGTCATCCTGCTGGGAACCGTCGCCTACTTCACAAAGGGCACGCTATGGGCCAAGCAGAAGGACCCCTACGCCAACCCGGCGTACCTCAACGGCAATGCCAACCGGGTCGGGCGGACGCGCAACTTCGTCGAGAAGATGGAGGAGTCGGGCAAGAACTGCATCATCTTCTACGGCTCGCAGACCGGCACCGCCGAGGACTACGCCTCTCGCCTGGCAAAGGAGGGCAAGAGCCGCTTCGGCCTCGAGACCATGGTCGCCGACCTGGAGGACTACGACTTTGACAACCTGGACACGCTGCCCTCGGACAAGATCGCCTTCTTCGTTCTGGCCACGTATGGCGAGGGCGAGCCGACTGACAACGCCGTCGAGTTCTACGAGTTCCTCAACGGAGAAGACGTCGCCTTCTCGCAGGGCGGCGGCGCCGAGGACGCTCCTCTCGACAACCTCCACTACGTCGCTTTCGGTCTCGGTAACAACACCTACGAACACTACAACTCCATGGTCAGAGATGTCGACAGGCTCCTGACCAAGTATGGCGCTCATCGCATTGGCAACGCTGGTGAAGGCGACGACGGCGCCGGCACCATGGAGGAGGACTTCTTGGCCTGGAAGGAACCCATGTGGGCTGCTCTGGCTGCCCACATGGGCCTGGAGGAGCGCGAGGCTGTCTACGAACCCGTCTTTGGCATTGTCGAGCGCGAAGGCCTGACTCCGGAGTCCCCCGAGGTCTACCTCGGCGAGCCCAACAAGATGCACCTCGAGGGCGCCTCCAAGGGTCCCTTCAACGCCCACAACCCGTACATTGCCCCCATCGCCCAGTCCTACGAGCTGTTCAAGGTCAAGGACAGGAACTGCATCCACTTGGACATCGACATTAGCGGCTCTACCCTCTCGTACACCACCGGCGACCACATTGCCATCTGGCCCACCAACCCCGGTGACGAGGTGGATCGGTTCCTGCGCATCACTGGGCTTACCGACAAGCGTCACCAGGTCATCACCGTCAAGGCTCTCGAGCCCACCGCCAAGGTTCCCTTCCCCACGCCGACCACCTTCGACGCCATTGTCCGCTACCACTTGGAAATTGGTGCTCCCGTCTCCCGTCAGTTTGTGTCCACCCTGGCTGCTTTTGCCCCCAACGAGGAAATCAAGAACGAGATGACCCGGCTCGGTAGCGACAAGGACTACTTTCACGAGAAGACCGCCTCGCAGCTCCTCAACATCGCTCGCCTCCTGGAACACGTCAGCAACGGAGAGACTTGGGATAAGATCCCCTTCTCTGCTTTCATCGAAGGCCTGAACAAGCTGCAGCCCCGCTACTACTCCATCTCGTCCTCGTCTCTCGTCCAGCCCAAGAAGGTCTCCGTCACTGCCGTCGTCGAGTCGTCCATGGTCATGGGCCGAAAGGACCCCTTCCGCGGCGTCGCCACCAACTACCTGCTCGCCCTGAAGCAAAAGCAGAACGGAGACCCCGACCCGTCGCCCTTTGGTCTGACCTACGAGCTGCATGGCCCCCGCAACAAGTACGATGGCATTCACGTCCCGGTCCACATCCGCCACTCCAACTTCAAGCTACCTTCCGACCCCGCCAAGCCCATCATCATGGTCGGGCCTGGAACTGGTGTTGCGCCCTTCCGCGGCTTCGTCCAGGAGCGTGCTCAGCAGGCGCGCGACGGCATCAACGTCGGTCGTACCATTTTGTTTTTCGGCTGCCGTAAGAGGACTGAGGATTTCATGTACGAACAGGAGTTTGAAGTATGTGCCACCCAACTCTTCCCTTCCAGTTTGACGCCCGTTGATTAACCTGATCATTTATAGGAGTACAAGAAGGCCCTTGGCGACAAGTTCGAGCTGGTCACTGCCTTTTCCCGCGAGACTTCCCAAAAGGTCTACGTCCAGCACCGCCTCAAGGAGCGATCCGCCGAGATCGGCGAGCTGCTGGCCCAGAAGGCCTTCTTCTACGTCTGCGGCGACGCCGCCAACATGGCCCGTGAAGTCAACACCGTTTTGACTCAGATCATTGCCGAGAGCCGTGGGGTGTCCGAGGCCAAGGCGGAGGAGATTGTCAAGAACATGAGGGCAGCAAACCAGTACCAGGTATGTCTCATCCCCTTTGTCAAGCATCCACCCCCCACCCAAACAAGATGCAGTGAGTGAGTGACTAACCCATTCGCTACAGGAGGATGTCTGGTCATAAAAAATTGCGTGCAGCATAAGATGAATTTGAAAGACTTTTCTTGGGAATAATTGGTCACCCTCCCCGTCCCAAGAGAAGCAAACACACCGCAAAAATACCTTGTCGGAATAGGAGGAGGCGGCATCTTTTTCGACTGCGAACTCAACCATTTGCCGGCGTTCGTCTGTTTATCAGAGCCATGCGCAAACATTTCTTTCTTGGAATGTTTGCTTGTCTTCTATTTTAGATCGTGAAAGATCCGACTGGAAGTAAAATACCTGGGTATGTCGGATGTCTTTATATACATATACAGTATCAGAGATGGCGGGGGCCCGCGATGCTGCCCACGGGCTGAGATTGCTTGTTTTTTGTTTGGGTCGATGTATTTGGTCCGCTCGGGCGTCGAATCTGGTGTGGACAGGTAAGGTATATAGAGATGGGATGGATGGATGGCTTGGATATAAGTATGTATGACGGCTGGGAGAATCATGAGTATATCACTACATATTTTTGATATAATTGGATCTGTGCTATGATGTTTTTGTACGTACAAATATGCATCCTTAACGTCACGGAGTAGTCCCAGCACTTCTACCAAGACATACTAGTATCAGGTTTAAAAGTCATTTGATATGATGTCTCGGACAGGTGTCTCACCTCGGCCCATGATTCAGACTTCACTTCATGCTACTGCGCCTTAGTCAGCCACTCAACCACAAGATACGACTAAGATCTGGTTAATGACCTGTCATGACTTGTGTCTACCTACCTAAAGGGTCAACAATGCTGCGCCGGTGTTCTGGACCATAGTATGCCTGTGGCGTCTGCGACCCTTGACAATCAAACTAATGCTCCTCGTTGTATCGAAAAAAGAAAAAGCAATAATAGAGCTGTCACGGTTGGTGCTCGGCGCAAAGTCATCTTCGGATTGGCTGTGTGTTGGCCAGGGAGGCAAGCGGAATTGCACCATCCTCCTTGCTTGCGCTGTAGCCTCCCGGGCAACGAAAAAAAGACCGGTCTTGGGCCAGGAGATTGGTTCTTCGATGCCATGGCCAAAAGAGAGAGCGCGGCTCCAGTGCCTGCGGGAAGACCCGACATGACGATAAGAGATGGCTCTCCGGAATCACATGGGGGCTTCCGCAATCCTGATATCCGCTCTTCCTATTGACGAATGATCCAAGATTAATACCTCTTCTGTATCCAGAACCCAGCATGGCTGGTACGCCTATGGGAGGCAAAATCCAATCTTGGACAGAGGCAGTGAAAAGCAACATCCCGCGGTATCGGGCCAAGCAAAGGATCGGCCATCAGACGAACAACATGTCTTGGTTAGATGGGCCTGCCAAAGCACCCGAGTTATACTCCAACTAACACCCAGTCAGTCATTTGCCGGTTGACGCAAATCCAGCCCGCTCCCGCTTGCCCCGTGCTTCTTGCTGGGTTCAACAGGCTCGAGAGGCCCGAACGATGGAGTGGATTTGGGACCCTTTTGCCGGCATTCGCGCAGTATGGAAGTGTTTCCCCTTGAGAGATGGAGCTGGTCTCATTGTGGCCGGGATTTCGGTTGGCCAACGTACCTCGGCTCCCAAATGATGAATCACGGCTGGCTGTGCGCATGTCTGACAGCCAGTACAGAAAAAGAAAGGAAACGACAGCTTGGTCGCATCGTTGTAAGTGATACAGACGCTGTTGGATGTTTAGCTTACACGTGCTGTCACAGTAGTGCAATATTCACCCACCTACCAAGGGATATGACGCTGGTCTGCTCCGTTGTTGTTATAAAACGGTGCGCCCCGAGACCCGGGAGACGACTCGACAGCGGTTGTCTCCGTCGAGAGCATGTCCTTACCATTTCTGTTCGCCCACTGACGATTTGCACATGATTCGATTGTATTCTTACCTCTTCTAATTTTATCTCGTCCTTGTGTCATTATATGCTGGATGCGTCCTTGCATGGCAGCCTGTCGACTTTGTTTGCGTGTGTTTGGATTGCGGCGGAGTCATTTCGCAGGCTCCTTCTGTGACATCAGGCGCATTCGACGTTCTGCGCTCAGATAGCGGCGAAGGCTCGAACCTCGACAGAAGCCGGTGGCATTGTAGGCCTCGACGGGGTGCTTCCGTGTTGAATCTAGCATCACCTGTCCCTCAGCACAGACCCTTAACGACGCGACTGGGGAGGCAACGATTGAGAAGACTTACTTGTACTTGGAGTCGACGGGAGTCTCAATCGTCTGAAGTTGGCCGAAGCAGATATAATACTTCTTGTGAGAAGTTCCAACCCCTGGAGGATCGTCACGGTCAGATCAGTCGTGAGAAGAGCTCAGCTGCATTCAGTTGTTCTCGAAGAAGCACAGCAATACCGCCGCTGCAAACGAAATGCCAGGGAGTTACTGACCTGCAACTCGCCCAGAGCCTCGATATCAGCAAACCAGCATCTCATCTTCGTCCTACCTGACATACCCAAATATACCTTACCTGCATTTCGGGCAGTGCCTGTCTCCTCGTCAAGGCAAACAGCATCGGTAGAATCGAGGCGAAAATAGAGCCAGCCTGCAACACCAAAGTGGCAGAGCACGCGGCAGCAGCAGGTCGACAGCTGGCATCTGGCAGCTGGCAGCACTTCCAAGCCCTAACCTGCCGTCAACTCGAGCACATAAAGGGCATTTCGTCATTTCTCGCTTCGTTTCGCCGTTTCCGCCTTTCTTCCTCCCTCACGAACGCATCTTTTTGGCCGGCGGTAATTCCAGTGCTTGATCACGAGCATCACGCCTGCACCAGCGCCCTCTTTGGAAGACCTTATCTCCAGCGACTCCTTCCGTTTCTTGGCCCGATAGATTTTGTTGCAGCTTCCTCTTCTACGGGACTGCCAAACTTAGGTAAGTCTGCTCGTCTCTTCCTCCGCCTACCCAGTACTTCAAAGGGACTCTTCTTCTCTTCTTGCTCCTTTTCCTCCTCTTCTCTTCTTTTCCTCCTCCTCACAGCATCACATCAACTCGTCCTCCGTCACTCTCTTGCAGCTTTCTGCCGCGGCCGAATCTCTTCGACACCTCCATCTTGCTTGATAGCTCGTTCTATCTTAATTACACTCGCTTCATCTCAAACAATTGTCTTGGTAGCACATTTGCCGCGTCGGCCTTCGAGCTTCATTGTCTGCAACACCACGTAACCCCACGGCTGGGTAGGGGTGAGAATGACTCTTGACACTCGTCTTTTCCCTCCTGGTCTTTGGTCTCTTCTCTGTTTCTCTCTGCCTTGCCTCGTTCATTGTGATAAGTACTCCATTTACCAGCTGGTGGAAGGGTTTTGGCCTTTCACTGCTCCTCCTCTATGCAGATTATGGCTTCCTTCGCCTTTCTTCCTCTAGCATGCCCATCACTTTGCCATGCTGTCTGCATTCCACGCCCATCTCCGTCAAGCAGGCCTTGCACCAGAATGGCTTCGGCACTGCATATCTCTACTCTTACTGGGCTCTGCTAACTCGTCAATCATGTCAAGATTTCCGTTTGTCGAATCATTTGTCATTTTCTCGATCACCATCGTGACCGATCTGCTGTTCTTTGGGTAAGTCATTCCCATTGCAGCTTCATGGCTCGTCGCTCCTCTTGGCATCGCACCATCCGCTCTTTTCCTCTCGACCTGGAATACACCCTGAATCACTGGCCAATCGTCATCACTAACACAACACCGATGTCTTCCATCACCCATCACAACTGCCTTCATGCCTCTGCCGTCTCTGTCAGATAGGGACATCAGCCCCTATACACATACTCGCTCTATTTACCGCCCATCACTAACCACTTCTCCAACAGGCAAACACATGTCTTACCATCTTCACACTGTTGCCGATACCAAAATGGAAGCCAACAGCGGTGTTGCCAATCCTTATTACACCGGACGGGGCGCTCATGGAGCCACTGAATTCGGCACCCTCATCAATCAGTTCAATGGGGTGACTCTGGGTAGTCTCAGCATGTCCAACAATGCCGCTCCTGTCCCAATGGGACCTGGTCATGCGTTCATGGTCAATTCGGACAGCCAGTTTGTCCTCACCCCCGTGCCGACTGCGCAGCCGATGGGGCTTGGTCATTCCAACGAGAACCCTTATCTCAACTACCCAGCTGCTGCAGGTGGCTACGGAGGCTCCTATGTTGGCCTTTCGATGCCCCTCTTGCCCTTTACCCCGGGACGCCCTGGTACCTCTCAGCCTCGTGTTGACCGTGGCCACTCTGACGTCCCAGGTCTCGAGAATCGTCGCGGTTCCTATTCGACTACGGAGTCCGCTCCTGCCACTCCGTACTACGGCGGTGCGTTTTCGATCGTCCGCGATTATCCTCCCCGTGTTGCCAGCCTTGATCGGTCTTCGTACACGACTCCATCTCCCAATGCTACGGGACTTGCCACCATGGAGAACACCAAGCCGATTCCCATGGTCATCTCGGATCGTACCATTGATGAGCTTCTCAAGAAGGACCCGGCCATTCCCAAGGCAGTCCCAGCCGTCTTCACCCCGCCGGGCCAGATGAAGACTCTTGAACAAAGCTTGGAGAATCGTATCCCCGGCAATCGCAACGTCTATATCCGTGGTCTTCATCCTACCACCGACGACGAGCTTCTCTACCAATTCACGTCCCGTTTCGGTGCCGTTGAGACGTCCAAGGCCATCATCGACACTAACACTGGAGCTTGTAAGGGGTAAGCATTGCTCACCGCTGCCCACCCTGATTGCTCTGATGATGCTGACCAAGCGCAGATTTGGTTTCGCCAAGTTCTACGATGTCCGCGACTCTGAACTGTGCATTCGAGCATTCCACCGCCTCGGCTACGAGATTGGCTTCGCCCGGGTAAGCTCTAAATGCGATCTCTTCCGGTTCGTCGTGGTTGTAGGAGCCGCTGCTGACCATGTCCAGGAGTCTTTCAATTCTCGACTCAAGGCGGAGGGTGACGAGGGTTCTACTAATCTCTACATCTCCAATCTGCCCAAGTCTCTGAACGAGATGGTGAGTTGACCTTGCAAGTCTGTTCCTGGTGGCGTTTTTGTCACTGACTCTGGTGTAGGAGCTTGCCACAATCTTCCTTGGATACCACATCCAGTCCAGCAAGATCCTTCGTGACAGCATGGGAAACAGCCGTGGCGTTGGCTTTGCTCGGTAGGCTATTGATTCTCGCCCCGGGTCACGCAAATGCTCTCGTTCTGACAGTGTCTAGATTTGATTCTCGCGACATCTGCGACGAAATCATTCGAAAGTTCAACGGCGTTGGCATCGGTGAGGAGGGTCTTCCCATGAACATCCGCTATGCCGACACTCCGGCCCAGAAAGAGCTGAAGCGAGTCACCGCCGAACGCCGTCAGTTCCGCACCAACGAGTACAACATCGGCGCCTACGGTACTCCCCTTGTTGGCCTGAACCCTGCCTTGTACAACCAGCAAGCCCACTGGCGTCGCAACCTGCCCCAGTCTCGAAGGTTTGTTTCCACTGCACTTGGAGCTACAGTGTGTGTCACTGACATTGATTTCACAGCGGCCTGTCTGCGTCGTCGATCGACGAGAGCAACGCTACTCGAAGCTCGGTGCCTCGTGCACAGTCTGCGTATGGTTATACACGAAGCATTTTTGCGAAGTTCTAACTCTTGTTCTAGGGCGGCCACGAGCGCGGACGCTACTGTTTCGACTCCCACCACCTCTGAGTGCGATGAGAGTGTTACGATTCGAGCGGACCCGGCCGTCGTCGCCACCGTTGGCAAGGAGAATATTCAGCCATCCCCCACCGTCAAGAAGGAGGTCTCGAAGAAGGAGTCTCAGTAATCTGTCATGTTGCCCTCGTTCTTTTGTGTTTTTGTGCCTTTTTGGTCTGCACGTCTGTGCCATAATATGCCGACTGGTTCAACATGTCTACCACTACTTGCTTTGGACTTTTTTTTGGGACCACTTACCCCAACAGTCACGGTAATTTTACGCACCACGATGGAAGCACATGTTCTAGGTCTGGGGGCAGCTGGATCGCGGGATCAGGGTGCATGAAGGGAGCATTTTACAAGCCTTGTACTTTAGAGTCTAGATAATGGCAGCTGTGACAAAGGTTGGCGGCGTTAGCATGGTTTTGACAAACACAATGATGAGATATTGTTTTATCAAGATTGCCCACTTCTCTGTTTCTGTACATGACTGGTCGTTGGATAGTATGGTATGTCGTGAATCATCTTTGCTTTACGAACCAACAACTACACTGCTAGCTTGGCCATTTCGCTGCTGGCCTTGTCTATACTCGGCTCCTCTTGCAAGAGACCCCCGGACAGCCCATCGCTCAGCAGAGGCTGTCCATCTGTCTCATCATCACCATCATCCTCTTCACTGTCTTCTTCGTCGTCCTCATCCTCGTCATACTCGTCATCGTCCCCGTCCTCATTTGCCCCCTCTTGCCCCTCCTTGTCTCCCTCCTTGTCTTTAATGGCCGCCTCCAGATCTTTCAGCATCTTTTTGGTGAAGCCCGACGCTTCAACGGCAGCATCTAATCTTTTCAGACCGCCTTTTCCAACAGTCTTCTTTGCGTCTTTGAAAAAGGGCCCTGGTTGTGTCGGTGTGAAATGGAATCTCCGTGTAAAGAACCGCTTGATGCAGTTGACGTCTCGGTCAAAATACATTTCGGCATTGACATGCTCCATGGACACCATTTGTGGAAAGTCGATAATAACTGGCTCGAGCTTGACGGACTCTGTGCCATCCTCGGCCTTTGTTCTGATCTCCTTGACCAGGATGTTGAATTCGTTGTAGTCGCCGTGGATCAGGCCGTGGCTTGCCAGGCGGAGAAGGAGGGAGATGAGGTCTGCGTAGAGAGAGGCCGGGTCGGGGACCTCGCTTATCTGTCGGAGGGGGAATGCGTCTATCAGAGACATGACGATGGTGTGTCTAGACTGTGCGATCGGTACTGGTACGGGAAAGCCCTCCTCATGCAGGGCGTTCATGAAGGCGTACTCCTTCATGGCGGCGAGCCTCGAGAGGTACATCCACGACTGGGCGTTGCGATTCTTGAGGTAGTCCCGGTTGGACTTGACGGTGCGAAAGGAGATGCGGCCCAGGCGGTGGATCTTGAGGACGCACTGCTTGCCGGAGTGGTCGGCGACGACCATGATGTCGGACTCCTTGCCGACGCCGATGCGGTTGCCGACGCTGTAGACGGCCTTGCGGTCGGCGTGGGTGTGCAGGGCGAGGTAGTCGAGGCCGCCGTAGGTGAGGCGGTAGCCGTCGTACTTGGCCTCCTTGACGCGGGCGATGAGGCCGACCTTTGCGAGGGCGGATATGCTCTTGTGGACGCCGCTGGCGCCGCCGCGGAGGCGGGCGAGTTTCTCGATGAGGGGGGTGGGCACGATCTCGTGGTTTTTGCTGCCTTGCTCGACCTACAGGATTGCAGTATGTTAGCATTGATTTCTTGTTGCTGTGTATAAGTAGGTCGCTGTGGATGGCGTACGGCTGTGAGGACTCGCCAGTCCTCGGCCGCCAGATGGCGCATTGCTCTGGTGTCCAACTTCATGGCTGGTTGTGTGTGAATAAACGGGCGACTGCTATGTAAATTCTAAATCAAGTCTGAAAAACCAGTCTGGCCATCCGGGTATCTTGGTGTTGCTTCGATTTTGATATTGGTAGAGGGGTCCCTTGAAAAGTTGGTGGGGTTCCCCAAGCAAGCAGTGATAAAAGACGAAAGAAATTCGGCCCAAGATCTTATCGATATGGGAGGACGAAGCAGGCATGGATGCGCTAATCTTCATTGGTCTTTAGGCCCAATCCCGGGCGGCGAATGCACGTGATCGTAAGGCTGGGGCTCGGAGTACGTAGCTGGTTCGCTGTAGGCGGCAGCGCCTCGCGTAATAGCCCATGGCAGCAGCTGTTTGCTACTGACTGTACTGTTAGCAGCCCAGAGCTTTACCAAGCACCTTCTCCATCAGCAACCCTCTTCCACCTGATTCCGCCCGCAACTCGAGAGCAGCTTCAACCCTCAACTGGGGCTTCCGATACCGTTGCATTAACAGTCTTACAAACGGTCCTTTTCACGACACACCTTCGCATCACCACCACCCGCCGCCCCGACGTCGTTGCTGGGGGGAGTTTATACACCACACACGCCTGATCTCGACTCTACGTCACCATGGCCCAGGACAGCGATTTGCCCAAGCCGGCGCCGGCTGCGGACAAGGGGAAGGGCAAGGCCGTGGACGAGGTCAAGGACGACAAGGCTGTCGCGGACGGCAAGAAGAAGGAGGACGACAAGAAAGATGGTAATGCCCCGCCCGCTCATTCGCCCTTGTGCTGCTTGACAACAATGGCTGACTTTTGAGCCTCAGCTGCCGAAGAGGAGCTCAATGAGGAGGACCAGCAGCTTAAGAGCGAGCTAGACATGATGGTGGAGCGTTTGACAGTAAGTATTGCTGAATAGCACAACAGCGAAGAGAAGGGAGGGGAATAGCAAGATTGAGAGAGGGGCACAGCTGCGTTATCTGTGTGAGGAGTTGCGGAAGCTTACTTCTCGCCTCTAGGAATCCGACAGTTCCCTCTACAAGTCCGCCCTGGAGATGATGAAGAGCGCAATCAAGACGTCCACATCGTCAATGACAGCAGTACCGAAGCCGCTCAAGTTTCTACGACCGCACTACGAGACCCTGACCAAGCTGTACGACGAGTGGCCCAACGACGAGAACAAGGTCTCGCTGGCAGACGTCCTGTCGGTGATTGGCATGACCTTCTCCGACGAGGACAGGCAAGACACACTCAAGTACCGACTGCTGGCCCCCACGACCGACATTGGATCATGGGGCCATGAATACGTCCGGCATCTGGCCCTCGAGATTGGAGAGGTCTACGGCAAGCGCATCGCGGCTGATGAGCCCACCAAGGACCTCATCGACCTGGCGCTGATCCTCGTGCCCCTCTTCATCAAGAGCAACCAGGAGGCCGACGCCGTGGACCTGATGAGCGAGCTGGAGATCATCGAGGAAATCACCAAGTTCGTCGACGAGAACACCTACCCCAGAGTATGCCTGTACATGGTAACCATGGTGAACTTGTTGACGTATCCCGACAACGAGACCTTCCTCCGCGTTGCCCACAGCATCTACATCCAATATAAGCAGTATACTCAGGCTGTCATTCTCGCCATCCGGCTGCATGATTACTACCTGCTGCAGGAGGACTTCGACAAGGCGGAGGATCCCCTTCTCAAGCGGCAGCTGGCCTTTTTGATCTCTCGCCAGAGGATCATCATGCCCATGGTCCAGGAAGGCGAGGATGAGAGCGACGATCAGGAGTTGTACGAGTGTCTGCATAACATCAAGCTGTCAGGGTACTTCAAGGCTCTGGGCAAGGAGCTGAACATCCTTGACCCCAAGTCTACCGAGGATATCTACAAGAGCCACTTGGAAAGCAGCCGGGTAGCCGGCATGACCAACCTGGACTCTGCTCGACACAACCTCGCCGCCGCCTTTGTCAATGCCTTCGTCAATGCCGGTTTCGGCAACGATAAGATGATGCTCGTCGACTCCCAGAAGGAGGCCTGGGTGTGGAAGACTAAGGGAGAGGGCATGATGTCTACTGTTGCGTCTCTCGGCACCCTATTGATGTGGGATATAGAAAACGGCCTCGATAGCGTGGACAGGTACACGTATGCGACAGAGCCCGAGATTACCGCTGGCTCTATGCTCGCTATCGGCATTATGAACTCCGGCGTTCGCCTGGAATCCGAACCGGCCATTGCGCTCCTGGGAGATGCTGATAAGCTCCACCATGAGAACCCTTTGGTTCGCACTGGCTGTCTGATGGGACTTGGGCTGGCCTACGCCGGCTCCAACAAGGAGGAAGTCATTGATCTCATCATGCCTATGATCTCCGACTCCAAGGAGGACATGCAGATCTCCGCCATGGCAGCGCTCGCTTGCGGTCTTATCGCGATCGGCACCTCTCAGCCGGAAGTGAGCGAGGCTATCGTGACGACGTTGATGGATGAAGAGCGCAAGAGCCAGCTGACTGACAAGTGGACGCGGTTCTTGGCCCTCGGCCTGGGTCTTCTCTTCTTCGGCCGACAAGAAGAGGTTGATGTTATTCTGGAGACGCTCAAGGCCGTGGATCACCCGATGTCCAAGCCGACAGCCGTCCTGGCCGAGATCTGTGCTTGGGCCGGCACCGGCGCTGTGCTCAAGATTCAGGAACTGCTGCACATTTGCAACGAGCATCAGGAAGAGTCGGATGATAAGAAGGGCGACGAGCTGTTGCAGGCGTATGCGGTCTTGGGTATCGCGCTCGTGTCCATGGGAGAAGACATTGGCCAGGAGATGGTGCTGAGGCAGTTTGGCCATCTCATGCACTACGGCGAGCCCAACATCCGCAAGGCTGTGCCCCTGGCCATGGGTCTGATCAGCCCAAGCAACCCGCAGATGAAGGTTTACGACACGCTGTCAAGATACAGTCACGATAACGACCCCGAAGTCGCCATCAACGCCATCTTCGCCATGGGCATGCTGGGCGCAGGCACCAACAACGCTCGACTGGCCCAGCTGCTCCGCCAGCTTGCCAGCTACTACCACCGAGACCAGGACGCCCTGTTCATGGTCCGCATTGCACAGGGTCTTCTGCACATGGGCAAGGGAACTCTGTCGCTGAACCCGTTCCACTCGGACCGACAGGTGCTTTCCCCCGTCGCCACGGCCGGTCTGCTGACGACCATCATTGCCATGCTGGACCCCAAGGACTTTATCGCCTCCACCTCGCACTACCTCCTCTACTTCCTCGTTCCCGCCATGCACCCGAGGTTCCTTGTCACGGTAGATGAGGATCTGAACCTTTTGAAGGTCAACGTCCGCGTGGGTCAGGCGGTGGACGTTGTTGGTCAGGCAGGTCGGCCCAAGACGATTACCGGCTGGCAGACGCAGAGCACGCCGGTAGTGCTGAGCCACGGCGACCGAGCAGAGCTGGAAGACGAGGAGTACATCAGCTTGAATAGCACTCTCCTGGAGGGCGTGGTGATTCTGCGAAAGGTGAGCCCTGTTTAATCTCGCTTGGATTTCGTCATGTTTGGAACGTATTGACTAACGTGCTGTGTGTGCAGAACCCCGAATGGCAGGCGGAGCAATAAATCATGCAAACAAAAAGAAAAGCGAGAAAACGAACAGTCAAGGTAGGGTAGGGAAGAACCACTGGTATAGAATTTCCTGGGCCGGGCGAGCTTCGAAAGGAAAAGGAAGGGGGCGAAATACTGCGCTGTATAGTAGTAATTACTTGTACGCCACAAGAAAATAAATGTCCATCTACAAATTGATTAGGTGTGTGTGATTATACATCGGTTGATGCAACTCTCGCTTTCCTTTGCTTGAGAATACCACGGTATCATTTGGTGTGCTTAGAACACGGAAGAATTGTGCGGAACAGATGTGTGTTATTCATTGCCATGATATTGCTCGCTATATAACAAAACTAGGAGCTGTGATTCACATAATGTCCAGTAATATACCACAAACAGATGAAGTCTATATATATATATCCTAAAAAAGGCCATCCAAAAAGAGAAAAATGATCACCACGAATCGGGCCCAAACCTCTCCCCCTCCTTTACGTTCCTAAACGAACAAGCCTGCCAGTCGCACCCCCGTTTGTACACCTCGGTCCCCCACCAGCTGAAGCCCTTCATCCAGCCTGGGTATATAAAGCCAAAGAAGACGACGACGATGCCAAAGGCGAGGCCGGAGTCGAGGGCGGCGCTGAGCGTCATGGTGTACTTGCCCCACCAGGCGTTTGCGCGGCGCTTGATGAGGTAGTTGAAGAGGAAGCAGACGAGGGCCCAGACGGAGAAGTTGAGGCCGGTGGCGGGCGGGATCCAGCCCATGGCGCCGAAGATGACGGGCAGGTTGACCTTGCGGAGGAGGGTGCGGTGGCGGCGGCGGCGGGACCAGAGCCAGAGGGGCACGGGGAGGACGGCGCCGAGGGGGAAGCACCAGACGAGCGCCCGGTAGATTGCGCGGGGGCCGAAGAACTCGCCGGGGCCGACGACGCCCCAGAGGATGGAGCCGTTGAAGTGGACGCGGGCGATGGGGCAGGTGAAGCCGTTGACGGCTTCGGGGGTGCAGATGCCGCGGACGTGGGCGAACATCCAGTTGAGGACGCCGATCTGGGTGACGGAGGAGACGAGGGTGGCGGCGATCTGGACGGTGAACATGATGCGGGGCGGTATCTTCATGTAGTGGCCGAGCTTGAGGTCCGAGGCGAACTTGATGCCCTGGGCGGAGGAGATGTAGCCGTAGGTGACGAAGACCATGTTGGCGATGGGGCGGCCGGGGAAGGCGACGCCGCAGATGAGCTGGCAGATGAGGTAGATGCTGCTGTGCTGGTTGGTGATGGCCATGATGATGCCGTTGGGGATGAAGAAGATGGCGCCGATGGCGAGGGCGAGCAGGAGGCCGTACCAGGGGAGGTGGACGGGGTAGCTGAGATTGTTGTTGTGTGTGTGAGCTGATGAAGGCGAAGAATGTGATGATGGAAAAGGAGGGGGGGAAGTTGTATGAACTTACTATTCGACGACAAAGATGCCGATGGCGGCCATGGAGATGAAAGTGGCTAGGTACCAGCTCACGGGGGCATCTTTATAGCGCTTCATGAGGCGGCTGTGGATATCCTCGTGGCTCATCAGGCCTTCGATATGCGATCCCGACGACGAGGCGCGGGGTGCTGCTGCTCCCTGATGTGATGACGGACCGTCGGGAGAGTCGGATACTTGTTCGTATCCCTCTTTCCCCTGTCCTCGCGCCTCGACGAGCGACTCTTTCCAGGTATGCCAGATGTCCTGGCCGTGCCAGCAGAGAGTGTGCGTCAGGAGAGCCGCGAGGCCGGCGAACTGCACGCCGTAGCTGAGCATGTATGTGACGGGGAGGAAGACGCGGCTGTAGTTGGAGTAGGCTTCTCTGTCAAAGAGAAAGTCGGGCGTGAGGATCTTGCTGACGTCGTAGACCTTGCCCGTGTTGTCGAAGACGGCCGTGGAGAGGATGGGCATGTAGGACGAGTAGAGGACGTTGCTGTAGTAGAACAAGGGGGCAATGATCCACATGATGATGGCAAGGCCGCCGACGACGTTCATGGCGGCCCAGAAGGGCACCAGGAGAGGCGAGCCGACGTAGGTGATTTGGGCCCAGTCAAAGGTCATGGGGAAGAGGCCGAGGCCGGAGGAGACGCCAAAGAGGTTGGCGAGCACGACGCTCTTGGGCGCAAACCAGGTGATGACGTTGAAGTAGCTCAGGGCGGGCATGAGGAGGCCCGGGAGGAAGTAAAAGGCCGAGGCGCAGACAAAGACGACATAAAAAAACTTCCAGCGGCTGATGGTCCAGCCGTTGGCCGGCTTGTTCTCCTGCTTGTGCAGCGTGGAGAACATGGCGGCGCTCATGAGGGTGCCGGGCCAGACCATGCCGCTGGGGCGGACGAGGAAGCGGCGGGCCATGCCGGCGAAGCCGTAGCCCAGGATCTGCGTGGAGATGGTCAGCAGCAGCTGGTAGGCGATGGGCGCCTCCTGGTTGTAAAACTGCGTCTGCTCGACGATGACGTCCGTGGCGAAGGCGAAGCCAAAGGCGACGTTGCTGCTCACGTAGACGCACGTGTGCTCCTTTTCGTTCCA